>NC_092375.1:165760747-166085539 GCF_030028105.1 Mobula birostris
TATTTTGTCCCAAAGGATAATTCCCATAAATTACATGGGCTAGCTATGGATTTCTTACTATGGATTGCTTTTAACGTTGCCTATTGATGTCTGCATGCCGAGCTTTTTTTTGAAGGAAATCAAATAACTAATTGTAAAAGTAATCAAATGCAAGGAAGCAATTCAGAATGTTTGACTCGAAAGGAAACAAAAGTTTTCATTTGAGAAAGTTCTAAATTCAGGCAATTTGCTAATAATAACGCTTTAACCAGTCGATTTAGCTTCAAAGTTATTGCATTTTATGATTGGACTGCAAACTAAGTCTACAATTTTACATTGTTTTATGCTTTAAGAAAGCACAGCAAAAAAGGATATAGAAGAAGGGATGAAGAAATATTGCCATTTCATTTGCCAAAGAGAATAAAATTATTCTCAGAGTTGCTTAGCTAGATGGCTTCCGATTCAGTTCAATGCTTTTCATGCAATGAGTATTAAGATTAAGTCAACAGATATTTACTTGTTAGAAAATGTGGGTCTGTTGTGTCAGTGAAAAGTAATGACATTTGCACATTATGCCAAAGCTGTTAGAAATGGAAGGGGATGAAAACAAATCTCAGCTAGATTTGTACATAGTGTTTCTCTTTCCACAAGATGCCTGTCTGATCTGTTGAGTGTCTACATAATTTTAATTGCTGTAAACAATCAATAATTACACCACTTGAGTATATTTAAAGCGGGAGGTTAATAGGTTCCTGATTAGTAAGGGAGTCAGAGGTTACAGGAAGAAGGCAGGAGAATGGATTTGAGAGGGAAAATAAATCAGCCATGATCAAATGATGGGGCAGATTCAATTGGCCGAACGGCCGATTGCTTTCCACTTCATATTAGTTTTCCACTCTGTGCTGAAGATAGTAACCATTCCTCTGCATAGTTTTCAGTATAACTGTGTTTAATTAGCTGGAATTACTACACCAGTATCACCCCAGGCAACTTATTCCCAGGGATTTCATCTAAAATTCACCTCGTGGAAAACAATCTGTACATAAAATACCTACTCTATGGTTACCAGCAGTTACTCATTTAAGCTTTCAACCTATGACCTGCAAGTTTCCTTCAAACCAAAGAAAGAATATGTTTGAATTTACTGTCTGATGTTTTCTACACAACAATCAAGTAAAAAACATGCTTTGATGATGTTCTCAGTACTCTGATCATTATCTATTTTAAAAGAAGCGAGCGGGAGCAATTGGCATATTTTGCACACCACAGTTCCCAAGGAGACATCGGATTGCATAGAGACAGAGAGAGCAATGATTGGTTAGAGGAATAGAAAGGAGGTTCTGTAGACGAGAATGAAATTCCTGAATGGTATGTTGACTCCTGGGTGCCAGGTTCAGGGATATCTTGGACCAAGTCCACAGCATTTTTAAATGGAAGGGTGAGCAACACTTTTGCCTCTAA
Organism: Mobula birostris; assembly: GCF_030028105.1. Lineage (NCBI taxonomy): Eukaryota > Metazoa > Chordata > Chondrichthyes > Myliobatiformes > Myliobatidae > Mobula > Mobula birostris. The sequence goes on from NC_092375.1 coordinate 165,762,188, forward strand.
GCTGTGTGGGTGCACAGCCGCACAGTAACTGAAGTGCTCCCGCGCACATAGCCTTTGTTGCCATTCAGCTGGAATTTTCTTTTAGTGGAGACGTTCAAGGTGGCAAGGTGTAGAGTTGTGTTAACACTCAGGGGCTCCAAGGACAAGCTAATAAATCAAGGAAGAGTCACAACAAGATTGGGCCGAAAGTGGGACACCAACTAGACCAGGCAGTGAGCTCTCTGCTATTGAGAGGCATCATCGGCAACCCATGCCTGAGACGGCAAGGCCTCTGCTCTATATACCTCCAAAGATAGGGGAGTGCAAATGCAAGGGATAGGAGTGACATGATCCAGGCAGAGGTTCCGAACCGCAAAGATGAAAGGTGATTATCGAAGGCAGTAGAGTTGGGGTCACAGGGTGCCTGGATGAAATGAGACCTCCCAAAGTGCAAGCTCACTTGACGAGCTTTGGAGACTGGAGACCTTCCACATTTCTTTCCTCCTGCAGTCCATGTATGACACTCCCCCTACACCATCACAGCTGCACACATGGGAGCTGAGAGAGGACCCTAACTGCAAGTTTTATGGGCAACAGGGTTCACTGGCACACATACTGTAGGATGCACAACAGCTTTAACACAAGGACGGTATAGGTGATGCAATCCGGGGCATATTACGATCGAGGAACGTGTTTGCAGACTGGATATTGAACTTTTTACTGTTGGACTTCGGCCACATTCCACCGTGATACAACACTGAGCGGCACGGGAGGTTGTTCCTGCCTGTGGCCATCGAACGTGCAGCTCCTCCTGGGGAGGGTCAGACACCCTGAGCCAATAGACTGGTCCTGGACTTATTTCCATCTGGCATAGTTTGCATTTTGTTGTTTGATTGTTGGGGGGTTTTGTATTGCTATATTTATGCTCTATTCTTGGTTGGTGCGGCTGTAACGAAACCAAATATCCCTTGGGATTAATAAAGTATATCTATCTACCTATCTATCTATCTATCTAACAAGGTCCTGCCATCCCTTGCTGACACACTGGAGTGGGAGAGGTGTAAAAAGAGACCTGCTGGCAGAGAGGCAAACAGGGCAGTCACTTTCATCAAGGAGAGGGCCACGCCAGTCATATCAAAGAGGCATAAATCCAATCTGCTGCAAACCGCCAAATCCTGGGAGATGGGGGTTGATGTGGAGAGGAAGCTGCAGTTCCCGGAGGTGGTGCAATCCACACTTTGACCAGATATCGTACTGTGGTCCCCAAAGACAAGAAAATTATCCTGGTGGAGCTCACAGTACCATGAAAGGAAGGATGTGAGGAGGATCACGAGAGGAAGGCCCTGGAGTACCAGTCTTTAGTCCAGGAGTGCAGGGACAAAGGATGGCAGACGTAGCTACTCCCCATGGAGATCGGCTATAGAGATTTCCCGGCAAGGTCAGTACGGAGGCTGCTGTCTGTGCTGGGCCTTGATGAAAAGAGCAAGACACAAGTAGCTGGCAGGATGGGGAGGAATCAGAAAGAGCCCCTTGCTGGATATGGAGCAGGCGAGAGGAGTTTGAGCTGGAAGTCTGGAGCAGATGGGCAGTGACTTGGCCACCACTGCTGACCACCAACTGGAGAGTGGAGTCGTTAAGGGTTGAAACACTCTTTGGAGGTTGGGCACCACCTGACGACATCTGCCCCTGGCCAAAGGCTATGGCTACCTCATCAGGTAACTGAAGAGAGCTCCCCGCCTTCTATGCATCAAGCTCATTTGAAAGCAAAGCTTCCAGATGGGGAAAACTCTGAACGATTTTGTGAGGACACACTTGTCTACAACTGTTTTAATGAAGTCCGTGACAACACCACATTGTATGACCACATTGTTGGGATCCTATTATAGACCACCCAACAGTCCGCAGGATTTTGAGGAGTAAATTTGTAGAGAGATCGCAGACTGTTGCAAGAACCATAAGGATGTGATAGTAGGTCATTTTAACTTTCCACCTCTTGACTGGTATTCTCATACTGTAAAAGGCCTGGATGGGAAATAGTGTGTCAAATGTGTTCAGGGAGATTCTGGAGGATTGGAGGATAGTTAATGCTGTTCCATTGTTTAAGAAAAGCTCTAAGAATAAACCAGGACATTATAGACCAGTGAGCCGGACATCAGTAATGGGAAAATTATCGGAAGGTATTCTAAGGGACTGGATATATAGGTATTTGGAGAGACAAGGACTGATTAGCAATAGTCAACATGGCTTTGTTCATAGTAAGTCACATCTAACCAACCTTATAGAGTTGTTTGAGGAAGTTACCAGGAAGGTTGATGAAGGCAAGGCAGAAGATTAGATTAGATTATGAGGACACGCAGTCCTCGTTTATTGTCATTTAGTAATGCATGCATTAGGAAATGATACAATGTTCCTCCAGTATGATATCACAGAAACACAAGACAGACCAAGACTAAAAAACTGACAAAAAACACATAATTATAACATATAGTTACAACAGTGCAAAGCAATACTGTAATTTGATAAAGAACAGACCACGGGCACGGTAAAAAAAAGCCTCAAAGTCTCGAAAGTCCCATCATCTCACGCAGACGGTAGAAGGAAGAAAACTCTCCCTGCCGTGAACCTCCAGTGCCGCAAACTTGCCAATGCAGCACCCTGGAAGCACCCGACCACAGCCGACTCTTGAGTCCATCCAAAAACTTCGAGCCTCCGACCAGCCCTCCAACACCGAGCACCATCTCTGCCCCGGCTGCCAGCAAAAAGCAAAGCCGAGGATTCGGGGCCTTACCCTCCGGAGATTCTCGATTGCACAGTAGCAGCGACAGCGAAGCAGGCATTTCAGAAGTTTCTCCAGATGTTCCTCTGTGCTTCTCAAGTCTGTCTCCATCAAATCGGGATTGTGCACGGCATTCCACATGACAAATACAGATATCATTCACCGGAGAGGCTGCGTCGCGCCGCCATCTTCTCCTCCCCTCTATGAACTTTAGCAAAGCATTTGACAAGGTCCCTCATGGGAGGTTGGTGAAGTAGGTTCAGACTCTTGGCAGTCAAAATGAGGTGGCAAATTGGATTAGACATTGGCTTTGCGTGAGAAGCCAGAGAGTGGTAGTAGGTGATTTGCCTCGCTGACTAGAGCCCTGTGACTAGTAATGTGCCGCAGGGATCAGTGCTGGGCCTATTGTTGTTTGGCATCTATATCATCAATCTGGATGATAATGTGGTAAACTGGTTGTGGGGCTTGAGGACCTGAGTTACAGGGTAAGGTTGAATAGGTTAGGACTTTATTTAATGGAATGTAGGGGAGATTTGATAGATCTATAAAAAAAATTATGAGGGGTATATAGATAAACTAAATGCAAGCAGGCTTTTCCACTGAAGTTTGGTGAGACTACAACTAGAGGTCATGGGTTAAGGGTGAAAGATGAAATGTCTAAGGAGAACATGAGGGGGATCTTCTTCACTCAGAGATTGGTGAGAGTGTGGAACAAGTGGTGGATGTGAGGCTGATTTCAACCTTGAAGAGAAGTTTGGATAGGTACATGGATAGGAGGGGTATGGTCCAGGTGCAGGTCGATGGGACTAGGCAGACTAGTGGTTCAGCATGTGCTAGATGGGCCAAAGGGCCTGTTTCTGTGCTGTAGTGTTGTATATAAATATATTCACAGTTAACTTTCTGGATCAGAATGCATTTTTAAAAGGTCCCAATTAACTTTGTCGTTTAGGAACAAATTCTCCACCTTTCCAAACAGTATAAGGAGATTTGAATCAGACCCAACTAAATTTGTCCTTCTCCTGTTCTGTATCACATAGTGGAATTTTAATATACAGTTTACCTTTGAATGTCCACACTTGACTAATGAGCAATTTTGGATTCTTCATTATGGTCATATTATTTATATACAAAGTTTGTACATCCTTGTAGAGAAGCACAAGCCAGTGAGATGGAGGAACTGAGGGAAATACATATTAGTAGGGAAGTGGTGTTAGGTAAATTGAAGGGATTAAAGGCAGATAAATCCCCAGGGCCAGATGGTCTGCATCCCAGGGTGCTTGAGGAAGTAGCCCAAGAAATAGTGGATGCATTAGTGATAATTTTTCAAAACTCGTTAGATTCTGGACTAGTTCCTGAGGATTGGAGGGTGGCTAATGTAACCCCGCTTTTTAAAAAAGGAGGGAGAGAGAAACCGGGGAATTATAGACCGGTTAGCCTAACGTCGGTGGTGGGGAAACTGCTGGAGTCAGTTATCAAAGATGTGATAACAGCACATTTGGAAAGAGGTGAAATCATCGGACAAAGTCAGCATGGATTTGTGAAAGGAAAATCATGTCTGACGAATCTCATAGAATTTTTTGAGGATGTAACTAGTAGAGTGGATGGGGAGAACCAGTGGATGTGGTATATTTGGATTCTCAAGAGGCTTTTGACAAGGTCCCACACAGGAGATTAGTGTGCAAACTTAAAGCACACGGTATTGGGGGTAAGGTATTGATGTGGATAGAGAATTGGTTAGCAGACAGGAAGCAAAGAGTGGGAATAAATGGGACCTTTTCAGAATGGCAGGCAGTGACTAGTGGGGTACCGCAAAGCTCAGTGCTGGGATCCCAGTTGTTTACAATATATATTAATGACTTGGATGAGGGAATTAAATGCAGCATCTCCAAGTTTGCGGATGACACGAAGCTGGGCGGCAGTGTTAGCTGTGAGGAGAATGCTAAAAGGATGCAGGGTGACTTGGATAGGTTAGGTGAGTGGGCAAATTCATGGCAGATGCAATTTAATGTGGATAAATGTGAAGTTATCCACTTTGGTGGCAAAAATAGGAAAACAGATTATTATCTGAATGGTGGCCAATTAGGAAAAGGGGAGGTGCAACAAGACCTGTGTGTCATTATACACCACTCATTGAAAGTGGGCATGCAGGTACAGCAGGCGGTGAAAAAGGCGAATGGTATGCTGGCATTTATAGCGAAAGGATTCGAGTACAGGAGCAGGGAGGTACTACTGCAGTTGTACAAGGCCTTGGTGAGACCACACCTGGAGTATTGTGTGCAGTTTTGGTCCCCTAATCTGAGGAAAGACATCCTTGCCATAGAGGGAGTACAAAGGAGGTTCACCAGATTGATTCCTGGGATGGCAGGACTTTCATATGAAGAAAGACTAGATGAACTGGGCTTGTACTCGTTGGAATTTAGAAGATTGAGGGGGGACCTGATTGAAATGTATAAAATCCTAAAGGGATTGGACAGGCTAGATGCAGGAAGATTGTTCCCGATGTTGGGGAAGTCCAGAACGAGGGGTCACAGTTTGAGGATAAAGGGGAAGCCTTTTAGGACCGAGATTAGGAAAAACTTCTTCACACAGAGAGTGGTGAATCTGTGAAATTCTCTGCCACAGGAAACAGTTGAGGTCAGTTCATTGGCTATATTTAAGAGGGAGTTAGATATGGCCCTTTTGGCTACGGGGATCAGGGGGTATGGAGGGAAGGCTGGTGCAGGGTTCTGAGTTGGATGATCAGCCATGATCATAATAAATGGCGGTGCAGGCTCGAAGGGCCAAATGGCCTACTCCTGCACCTATTTTCTATGTTTCTGTGTTTCTAACATTTCTCATGAATAATCTAAGATATTTTTCTTTCTAGGCGAAGAACAAAGTTTTTTGAGCTCGTAAATTCAGGAGAATACAACTGGAATGTAAAAGACCAACGGGAAATGCTCAGGTCAATATCTGTGTGAAATGCCTGTCAAGCAAAATATTGAAATAGTTACAGAACCAGATCTTATGTGTTATAAACTGGGTGTATGTGGCAATTTTTCTTTGAGTACTTTATGGTGTCCTAATACTCAAAAGAGTTCGACAAGTTTTGGACAAGTGCAGCCTATGCCATCTTGTGAAAGCTGTGCATGTACCCACCTGACAACACTTGGCCACATGAGAAGGAAGTCGATTATACAAGGGTTCAAACCACATAGGACACCAGACTCCCATTTTCAAACACTGTTCCTGCCAAAACAATGTAGAGTTTGCTGTAGGTGGAATGAGCAAACTGAGCTGTAAATAAAGCTGGCAGGACATATGATGTGAAGGCAGTTTATGCCAGAATAAAATTTCCCTCTCTGGTGCATTTAGTGGACCCACTGTCCTGGCATTGACTCCCCTTCATCTTACCCCCACTGCCTTCAGAGCACCAGCTTGGAGGGTTCTTGCTGATTATAGGATATTACTCCAGCTATTCACATCCTCATCATGATCCCTGACATTTCCTGACAACGCTGCTCCCTGCTTTCTAGCCAGCTCTGGGTGCCCACTATTCACAGTACCACAGCTGATAATGTTTCTTGCAAAGAACTCTCCCCTCCTGTGTCCACAAAGCACCTCTTCTTTAAGAGACCCTGGTTGCCTTAGAATACTTGCTGCATGCAACCAATCAACAACACAAGCAACATTGACAGCAGGCTACGCTCATTTGCAAGATTAGGCAGCAACAATTCAATGTGCACTGCAATGAATATGTATGCAGGGGTTATAATTAACATATATCAGTTCCTACACTTTTTTTTCTTTTGGTGAAGGAGGTGTGAACCAATTTTTTTAATTTTAAAGTTACTGCAAAGATAAATTATATACATGCACATTACAGTACGTATGCAAACCCAGCAAATCATTTAAAGTCCATCAGTGTGCATTAGTCTATTGGACAAAGTTTCACAGATGAGTATTGACAAAGCTGCCTGCTAATGAAAATGCGTATTGTCATTGTAGGTCGATGCTGATGACTGCCTGTGACCTTGGGGCTGTAACAAAACCGTGGGAGATATCAAGACAGGTCAGCACATTGGAAAAAAACATGATCTTTTGCTCTGAATTGCCCCTTAACTGCAAACTATATAATTTAGGCATATTTGTAATTAAAACATAAATGTGAATTTGCAGACCGTTTGCAAATTAAGTGAAAATTCACAGATCTTAGCAGTCCAGAATCTGTCCTTTATTAAAGAACTGTCTGTTCCTATAAGGATCACTTTAAATTTTGGGCCAGAATGCACTGATGCCTGGCCTTCTGAGAAGAACCACCGGCTGCAATGTGCAGGGTGATGCATTCGGACCATGTGGCTGCTATGACTGGTGGGTCAAGTGCAGCCTCAAGTCATTGCATTAATGTCATTGAAGATTGCTTAAAAGTCAATGCTTCTATTTCTCTTTTAATGTACAGTTTTGTCTTTAACTAATAGTAAATTTATGTTTTTGTGAAGAACTCTATTTTTAACATTTTATGATCTTTTTTTTTCTAATTTTTTTTCATTTTGGAAGCAGCATAAAGAGTTCTGATAGAACAAGCAGCCAGAAGGCCATTCAAGATTCATGCCTATGTCCTGGCCACCACTTGTGACCCACTGTGTCTAGTGGAAAGGTAGCAATAGTGTTTGAGGAGCTACAGGACAGATAACTCAAGGAAATAGGAGCAGGAGGGAGCCACCTGTCTCTTCGTGCTTTCCACCATTCATTATGGATGTGTTATCATTGGAGAGAGTCCAGAGGAGGTTCAGGAGGATGATTCCAGGAATGAAGGTTTAACATATGAGGAGCGTTTGGCAGCTTTGGGCCTGTACTCACTGGAATTTAGAAGAATGTGGGGTGATCTCATTGAAGCCTACTGAATATTGAAAGGGCTAGAGAGTGTGGAGGTGGAGAGGACATTTCCTATCGTGGGGGTATCCAGAACTAGAGGGCACAGCCTCAAAATTGAGGGGCAACCTTTTAGAACAGAGGTAAGGAAGAACTTTTTTAGCCGGAAAGTGGTGAATCAGTGGAATTCTTTGCCACAGACTGCAGTGGAGGCCAAGACCATGAATATATTTAAGGTGGAAGTTGATCGCTTCCTGATCGGTCAGGGCAACAAAGAATATGGTGAGAAGGCAGGTGTATGGGGTTGAGAGGGATCCGGGATCAGCCATGATGGAATGGCGGGGCAGACTTGTTGAGCTGAATGGCCTAATTCTGCTCCTTTGGCTTATGGTGTTATGATCATGGCTGCCCTGCATCGGGGCTTATCTTCTTTGTGCCAGCCTTCATTTCCAGTCTTTCAAAAATTATCTAACTTCTTTTTAAACAACTCTAGTGTTCCAGACCCTGCAACCTTCTGGCATAGAGAATTTCAAAGATTCAGCACTACCTGCAAAGTTTAGTGAGCTGTGGGACCAGCATAGTTGGCAATCCAGAGTCAAAACCCAGCCTATTGTTTTGTTAATGTAGTCAAGCAACTCACTGAAATAGTGAAAGTAGCAAGAACAGGTGAATCGGTTACTTGCTTCAGCCAGACACATCATAAAAGGAAAGTTTCACAAGGCAAAGACACCAAAATTTATACTTTACTGTTTTTCTTTAAGACATATCCATTTGTGCTCAACAGCAAACTTATTCTTGTCGAAAATATATTGTAACATCTTAGTTGCTAACTCTTTAATTAGAAAAATCCTTAGAACCTGTTCAGCAAAGTCTATTCAAATCCTGATGTATTCACGTCAGTATTGATGTTTGAAACAAATAGCTTTTCTCTGTGTTTCTTACCTTTTTATCAGTGTGTTCAATCCACTAACTAATGCCAAGCAAGATTCTTTTCTATGGGTATAGCTTCTCTGGATATAGACATCTAGCATTCACAGAAAATATTTTCTCATTGAGAAATCTGTGACCCTCTTACAGGTTGCCAAACTGGTTACGAGTGAATTCTTTGAACAAGGAGACAGGGAAAGATCAGAATTAAAACTCACCCCCTCAGTAAGTGAAAGCTCTTTACTTGCACATCCACACAGTTACATGGTTAATGTCCAAAGCATTGGTGTTAAGTATTGAAAGGTCATGTGCTTTCCTAATCGGTGCACACCCGCAAATGAGGGAGCGTTCTACATCAGCTTCAATTTGTCCTTTGGGCTTCATGTATGTATGAAGATTTAATTCACACTACTTGGATGTGAATTCTAAATAACAGTGCTCTATTTTTAACAAAGCTGCAGTACAATCATGCCTCTAATTAGCCTGGAAAATAGTGAAACTCTATCATTTTCCTTGTCCATAGCAGCAGTGTCCAATACCTGCTTTAGGTGATGGAGGAAAGTTCAGGGAGATGCCAGAGGTATAGAGGGGTGGACGACTGGAATGCACTGTCTGGGGTGATAACAGTGGTCGGTATAATAGGGACATTTAAGAAACTCTTAGATAGGCAGATGGATGTAAGAAAAAGGGAGGGTTATGGGCCGAGTATAAGGAAAGGGTTAGAGTGATCATGAAGTAGCTTTATGTAGGTCATCACAATATCATGGGCTGAAGGGCCTGTGCTGTGCTGTACTGTCAGCCCAAAATACATTGTGGGATTGTTCGTACTGTGTGTTTCTGTCCATGGAGCATGGCATGCTGTATGTTATAATAAGAAGATAACCTTATCGTGTATTCCAAAGCATCAATGGCTTTATAATGAAAATTTGTGAACTTAGCAACTCACACATAATCATGAATCTGCATGTAGAAATTAGATCACCCCAAATTGAAGCACAATCTTCATTATATCTCCAGACCAGTGTTCCCACATGTTTACTGCTCATAGAAATTCCAGATCTTGTGGCGAGCGTTGTGATGCTTCCTGTCCTGTCAGGGACAATTGCACTGCTCCCGATGTGTACAATAGTTGGTTATGCAAAAGCCTGGTAACTTCATGCCAAAAGCCGTTTTTATTTTCACTTGGTTCTGCCATGTGTGTCACTCCCTGGAGTGAAGAACTTTGGAATAATGTGCCAAGTTTCAGTGGTAATGCTACTGGCAGTTTGAGAGGAGGTGGAAGAGCTTGAGGCCTGGTACCAGACAAATAACCACTTCCTCGGTGTCAAGAAGACAAGGGAGATAGTTATTGACTTCAGGAGAATTCGCACCAGTCACATCCCTCTTTACGACAGTGGCACAGAAGTGGAAACCAAAAGGAGTTTCAAGCTCCTGTGAATGCGCATCTCCCACAACCTCTCATGGACCCAGAACACATCCTGCGCAATCAGGAAAGCTTGCCAATGCCTTGACTTTTTGAAGAGAGCTGGAAAATGCACATCTATACTCATGGCATTCTGAAGATATGCAGTAAAGAACATCCTAACATACCACAACACTGCATAGTATGGAAACTGTACTGCAGTGGAGTGGAAGATTCTTCACCAGGTAGTCAAAACTGCCCAACGCGTCACCGGCACCTGAAGGACATATATACAGCAAGGTGCCAGAAAAGGCCCAGTAACATCATGAAGGATCCCACCCACCCTACTCATGGACTGTGTGTCCCATTCCCAAAATGGAGGAAGCTATGAAGCATCCGCACCAGGACCACCAGACTCAAAAAACGCTTACTCTCCCCAAGCAATAAGGCTGACCAACACCTCCACCAACTAATCCACCTCTTCCCACCCCAACCACCATAACTTTATCATTTCCTGTGCCTAGCATCACATTATAGACATACTATCAATCTATGTACATAAGCTATCATACACATTTATATTTATTGTGGTTGTTTTATTATTGTGTTCTTTATTTTATTGTGGGTTTTTTTGCTGCATTGGATCCAAAGTAACAATTATTTTGTTCTTCTTTTGTACTGGAAATGACATTAAACAATCTTGAATTTTGAATCTTATGTCAAGGAGATGCAAGCTGCCAAACTTCCTGACTGTTAGAAGAGTTTTGTTGAAGGATGATTATCCGATGTATGCCAGACGTGATGGGAAATGTCTGACTGATGGTCTCCAGTGGCTTGTGGTTTTAAAAGAGGACTTTGAATAGAACTCCAACTACTTCAGTCTCCACCACAGACTGTTTTTTCATTATAGCTATTAAATGTATGAGACTAACTGACTGCACCTTGTGCTGTGATGCTACTGTCTATAAGAAATAGGAGCAGGAGACAAGACAGCTCCCCACCTACCCCTCGGTTAATGTTAAGGCTCCATGGCATAAAAAAGGTTGTTAACCCCTACTCTAATGTAAAGATTCACAGCCAGGGAAATTTCTCCTCATCCCAGTCTCAACTGGTCAGTCCCTTAACTGAAACCACCCCTGCCATGTTTGGTGAAAAATTCTTAGCAAAGGTTCTTTCTGATGATAAATCAGATGACCTAACTCTACAAGGAAAAGATAATACTGAAATTTAAAAGTTGCTTCAAGAATAAACCTGGACAATTTAACAACGACTCATCGTTAATAATACTTTCACCCACTATGCTATTAATAGTAAAATTACTTGTCGTAACAATAAATCTTACTTCATCCTTAATTATAAAACAAATGTCAGCTTAAGTTATTCAGCATTAAATAAATTATATATAATCAGAATCAGGTCCAATAGCACTGGCATATGTCGTGAAATTTGTTTTGCGGCAGCAGTACTTTGCAATGCATAATAATAAACTATAATTTACAGAAAGAAATATATATTAACAACAGGTACTCCTGTTTGAGTACTGTTGGGGGGGACAGCTTACCCGGGGGAAGCGACAGTGGCCGTGCCTCCGGCACAGAGTCTGGCCCTGTAGCTCAGAAGGGTAGGGCAAGGAAGAGGAGGGCAGTTGTGATAGGGGAGTCGATAGTAAGGGGGTCAGATAGGCGATTCTGTGGATGCAGTCCAGAGACCCGGATGGTAGTTTGCCTCCCTGGTGCCAGGGTCCGGGATATTTCTGATCATGTCCAAGGTATCCTGAAGTGGGAGGGTGAGGAGCCAGAGGTCGTGGTACATATAGGTACCAATGACATAGGTAGGAAAAGGGATGAGGTCCTGAAAGGAGAATATAGGGAGCTAGGAAGGGAGTTGAGAAAAAGGACCGCAAAGGTAGTAATCTCGGGATTACTGCCTGTGCCACGCGACAGTGAGAGTAGGAATACAATGAGGTGGAGGATAAATGCGTGGCTGAGGGATTGGAGCAGGGGGCAGGGATTCAAGTTTTTGGATCATTGGGACCTCTTTTGGAGCAGGCGTGACCTGTACAAAAAGGACGGGTTGCACCTGAATCCTAGGGGGACCAATATCCTGGCAGGGAGATTAGCGGGGGCTACTGACGTGACTTTAAACTAGAATGGTTGGGGGGTGGGAATCAAATTAAAGAGGCTAGGCGTGAGGAGGTTAGTTCACTACGGGGGATGGGAACCAGTGCAGAGAGACAGAGGGGTGTAAAGTGAGGGTAGAAACAAAAAGTACTATGGAGAAAAGTAAAAGTGGCAGGCCGACAAATCCAGGGCAAGCATTAAAGAGGGCCACTTTTCAGCATAATTGTAAAAGGACTAAGAGAGTTGTAAAAGAGCGCCTGAAGGCTTTGTGTGTCAATGCAAGGAGCATTCGTAATAAAGTGGATGAATTGAAAGTGCAGATTGTTATTAATGATTATGATATAGTTGGGATCACAGAGACATGGCTCCAGGGTGACCAGGGATGGGAGCTCAACGTTCAGGGATATTCAATATTCAGGAGGGATAGACATGAAGGAAGGGGAGGTGGGGTGGCGTTGCTGGTTAAAGAAGAGATTAACGCAATAGAAAGGAAGGACATAAGCCGGGAAGATGTGGAATCGATATGGGTAGAGCTGCGTAACACTAAGGGGCAGAAGACGCTGGTGGGAGTTGTGTACAGGCCACCTAACAGTAGTAGTGAGGTCGGAGATGGTATTAAACAGGAAATTAGAAATGTGTGCAATAAAGGAACAGCAGTTATAATGGGTGACTTCAATCTACATGTAGATTGGGTGAACCAAATTGGTAAAGGTGCTGAGGAAGAGGATTTCTTGGAATGTATGCGGGATGGTTTTTTGAACCAACATGTCGAGGAACCAACTAGAGAGCAGGCTATTCTGGACTGGGTTTTGAGCAATGAGGAAGGGTTAATTAGCGATCTTGTCGTGAGAGGCCCCTTGGGTAAGAGTGACCATAATATGGTGGAATTCTTCATTAAGATGGAGAGTGACATAGTTAATTCAGAAACAAAGGTTCTGAACTTAAAGAGGGGTAACTTTGAAGGTATGAGACGTGAATTAGCTAAGATAGACTGGCAAATGACACTTAAAGGATTGACGGTGGATATGCAATGGCAAGCATTTAAAGGTTGCATGGATGAACTGCAACAATTGTTCATCCCAGTTTGGCAAAAGAATAAATCAAGGAAGGTAGTGCACCCGTGGCTGACAAGAGAAATTAGGGATAGTATCAATTCCAAAGAAGAAGCATACAAATTAGCCAGAGAAAGTGGATCACCTGAGGACTGGGAGAAATTCAGAGTTCAGCAGAGGAGGACAAAGGGCTTAATTAGGAAGGGGGAAAAAGATTATGAGAGAAAACTGGCAGGGAACATAAAAACGGACTGTAAAAGCTTTTATAGAAAGACTGGATGAACTGGGCTTGTACTCGTTGGAATGAAGATTGATGGGGGATCTGATTGAAACGTATAAGATCCTAAAGGGATTGGACAGGCTAGATGCAGGAAGATTGTTCCCGATGTTGGGGAAGTCCAGAACGAGGGGCCACAGTTTGAGGATAGAGGGGAAGCCTTTTAGGACCGAGATTAGGAAAAACTTCTTCACACAGAGAGTGGTGAATCTGTGGAATTCTCTGCCACAGGAAACAGTTGAGGCCAGTTCATTGGCTATATTTAAGAGGGAGTTAGATATGGCCCTTGTGGCTACGGGGGTCAGGGGGTATGGAGGGAAGGCTGGGGCGGGGTTCTGAGTTGGATGATCAGCCATGATCATAATAAATGGCGGTGCAGGCTCGAAGGGCCGAATGGCCTACTCCTGCACCTATTTTCTATGTATGTTTCTAAACTAAATTAAGTAGTCCAAAAAGAGCAAAAAAAGAAAGCACAATAGTGGGGTAATGTATATGGTTTATTAATCATTCAGAAATCTGATGCTGAAGGGGAAGAAGCTGTTCCTGAAATGTTGAGTGTGTGTCTTCAGGATTCTGTAGCTTATCGTTGATGGTAGCAATGAGAAGAGGGCAGGTCCTGGGAGATGGGGGTCTGTAATGATGCATATCGCCTTTTTGAGACTTCACCTTTTGAAGATGCCCTGGATGCTGGGGAGGCTGTGTCCATGATGGAGCTGGCTGAGTTTACAACTTTCTGCAGCTTTTTCCAATCCTGTGCAGCAGCCTCTCCAGACCAGTTAGAATGCTCTCTGTGGTATCTCTATAGAAATTTGCGAGAGTCTTTGAAGACCTACCAAGTCTCTTCAACTCCTAATGAAGTACAGCTGCTCTTGTTCCATCTTTGTAATGGCATCAGTATATTGGGCCCAGGATAGATCTATAGAGATGTTGATTCCCAAAAACTGGAAACTGCTGATCCCTCACTGAGGACTGGTGTGTGTTCTTGAAGCCCACAATCAATTCCTTGGACTTAATGACATTGAGTGCAATGTTGTTGTTGCGACACCACTCAAACAGCTGATCTACCCCACTCCTGTACGCCTCCTGATCACCCCCCGAAATTTTGCCAACAACAGTTGTACCGTTGACTACTTTATAGATGGTGTTTAAGCTGTGCCTAGCCACACAGCTGTGGGTGTAGAGAGAGTAGAGCAGTGGGCTAATTGCGCATCCTCGGGGTGCACCAGCATTGATTGTCAGTGAGGGGGTGATGCTATTTCAGATCCACACTGACCATGTGGAGTCAAGGATCTAGTTGCAAAGGGAAGTACAGAGGCCCAGGTTTTGGAGCTTGTTGATTAGTATAGAGGATGTGATTATATTGAACGCTGAGCTGTAATCAACGAACAGCAGCCTGATGTAGCTACTGCTTTTGTCCAGGTGTTTCAAGGCTGAGTGGAGAGCCAGTGAGATTGCATCCACTGTAGACCTATTGGGGCGATGCACAAACTGCAGCAGGTCCAGGTTCCTTGCTCAGGCAGGAGTTGTTCTAGCCATGATCAACCTCTCAAAGCACTACATCACAGTAGATGTGCAACTGGGCCATAGTCGCTGAGGCAGTTCACCCTGCTCTTCTTGAGCGCTGGCGTGATTGTCGTCCTTTTGAAGCAGACCAGAATCTGTTACTGCAGCACTGAGAGATTGAAGGTGCCCTTGAACACTCCTGCCCATTGGTGGGCACAGGTTTTCAGTGCCCTACCAGGTACACCATCAGGGCCTGGCACATTACAAGGGTTCTTTCATGTTCTGAAGTCGGCCTCCGAGACAGAGATCACAGGGTCACCGGCTGCTGCAGGGATTCGCACAGGAGTAGTTTTATTCTCCCTTTCAAATCAAGCATAAAAGGCATTGAGCTCATCTGGGAGTGAAGTATCAAAGCCATTCATTGGCAGTTCTTTATTAAGAAGTGCACTAATGCATCAGCCCATTTGATGGACCAGTTCAGCAGCAAAATTCATTGATAGGGACATAATATTGAAACAAGCCCATGATCCAAATGTGATATTAGCAGTCATTTCCAGATGACTAGAATATAAAAGCAAGGAGTAATATTGAGGGTTTTTAAGACATTGGTGAGGCTTCACTTGGAGTATTGTGAGCAGTTTTGGGCCCTTTATCTAAGAAAGGATGTGATGACATTGGAGAGGGTTCAAAGGTAGTTCACGAAAATGATTCTGGGATTACAAGACTTGTCAGCTCTGGGCCTGTTCTCACTGGGATTAAGAAGAATGAGGGGGGAATCTTATTGAAATTTATCGAACATTGAGAGTGGATGTGGAGAGGATGTTTTCTATGGTGGATGAGTCGAAGACTGGAGAACACAGTCTCAGAATAGAGGGCTGTCCTTGTAGAATGGACATGCAGAGGAATCTCTTTAGCAGGAGAGTGGTGAATCTGTGGAATTTGTTGCCACAGGAGGCTGTGGAGGCCCAGTCTTTGGGTATATTTAAGGCAGAGGTTGATAGGTTCTTGGTTAGTTAGGGCATGAAGGGCTCTGCGGAGAAAACAGGAGATTGGGACTGAGAGGGAAAATAGATCAGATGATGAAATGGCCAGGTAGACTCAATAGGCCAAATGGCCTAATTCTGCTCCTATATCTTATGTTCTTAGGCCTTATTAACTGGTTTCATTTGGAAATGACACCAAAGACTGGGAGTGAGAAGAAATAATATACATTCACCTTAAAAACTAGATATTGAGAAACATTGACAGAACCCCAAGAGGAACTTGAAAAATAAACAAGGAAAAGTAATAAAAATATTTAATTACAACCAGATAAAGAAGGTGAGATTGAACTGTATAATTTCAATGGGAAAAAATTGTATGTTGAAATACTTCAGGCACCAAATGAGAAACCCACTAAAAAGCAAGTATCATGGTACTAAGTTGCTAACTTAGTGCTGTTTTCTTACATGAACAGCGATTATTAACCTTGCCTGTTCATCAGCAGAGAGCCAATGTCACATGCGGCCAGCAGGAGTTAAAGGCAGCACGAATCACAAAGAGATCTGCTTTGGGCTACAGCATGTCCTAGCAGTTGTCGCAGGAAGAAAATCTGACAAATAAAACATGGATGAGAGTGAATTTTTCAGATATTGCACTGTAGGAGGAGCAGAGATCTTCAGCGAAGATGGAAAACCCTGCAGACAAACAGTTAAGAAGGCAGAAGGGGTCATTAGATATTGGTCCCAACATATTGATGTAGTTATAAAGAAGGCAAATCAGCTACTATACTTTATTAGGAGTTTGAAGAGATTTGGTATGTCAACAAATACACTCAAAAACTTATATAGATGTACCGTGGAGAGCATTCTGACAGGCTGCATCACTGTCTGGTATGGTGGGGACTACTGCACAGGACCAAAAGAAGCTGCAGAGAGTTATAAATTTAGTCAGCTCCATCTTGGGCACTAGCCTACAAAGTACCCAGGACATCTTCAAAGAGCAGTGTCTCAGAAAGGCAGCGTCCATTATTACGGACCTCCAGCAACCAGGGCATGCCCTCTTCTCACTGTTACCATCAGGTAGGAGGCACACTCTCAGCGATTCAGGAACAGCTTCTTCCCCCCTGCCATCCGATTCCTAAGTGGAAATTGAACCCTTGAACACTACCTCACTTTATAAATATATATTATTTCTGTTTTTTGCACAATTTTTAATCTATTCGACATATGAATACTGTAATTGATAGATTGATTGATTGATTTATTATTAGTATTATTATTTTTTCTTCTATATTATGTATGGCATTGAACTGCTGCTGCTAAATTAACAAATTTCACGACACATGCCAGTGATATTAAACCTGATTCTGATTGTAGTTAATGTCAAAGGTCCTAATTCTACAGGGTCCATGATCTCACTCCTGGTGAATAGCATGATCACATATCAAAAGACAAATCCAAAGATTCTGCCATAACTTCAAATGGTGATAAATTACATGATTAAATAACTTATCTAATCTCCTGTGAAGTTCAACCACGCCCTTCCCGACCAAAATCACTCAGCAACCAATGATATCTGTTAATCAGGACTCATTCTGAATAGGTTTGCACTCCACCAGACAGTATGACTGTAAGCTTCACGCTTTCCTCTTGCAGATTGGGCCCACAACTAGCTACTTACTCAAGACAGCACTTCACCCAGATATACACTTCCAGTTCTCTTCCAGGATGACGCAGCACTCAGCCGGTCATGGGGAGCTAATCAGAGAGGCCGGTGAGCACACTCCTTCTCAGACCAGTGGCTGAGCCCATGAGCAGTGGCCGGGTTGGATTCATCTTCAGCACTCTTAATCCTGCTTCAATTCCTCCTCGTGTCTCACTCTATTGCTATCACATTCAGACTCAAGCTTATTTTCACTGTCTTATCTGTTGTTAGATTTATTGCTCTGCAACAGCTGCACAGTGCAAAGACAGAAATCTATTGCAAATTGCAAAATAAAATTAATAATGCAAG
The DNA here is from genome assembly GCF_030028105.1 of Mobula birostris. Taxonomy (NCBI): domain Eukaryota; kingdom Metazoa; phylum Chordata; class Chondrichthyes; order Myliobatiformes; family Myliobatidae; genus Mobula; species Mobula birostris. The sequence goes on from NC_092375.1 coordinate 165,780,069, forward strand.
AAAAAAGAATAATGAATTTGTTCGTGGACTATTCAGGCCACACAAGATGCAGATGGTGTAAGTGTATCCCTCTCAGTTACCCTTAGTAATTTATCCCACACTTATCTTTGAGTCCTCCTGATCTCAAATGCCAGAGTAAACTGGCCAGGCAATGGAGGAACAGCAAGAAGACTTGAAGTGAAGATAGAGCATTTTACAGCTCTACATTCGCAGTCACCATTTTAGAAACTGACACTGCAGAGGAAAATTGAGACTATACTGGAAACTTGGTTGCTACCATTGCAGCAAGAAGTGCAGGGGATCATGCAACCGACAGCTCACAAGGTCATGCACAAATTCTGCTGCAGAGACTGAAGACTTTGGAGGAGCTTACAGAAGATAGCTGACAGAGGCGGCAATGTGAAATGTCTCATGCATTGTGAAGCTGGCCAAAAAAAAAAAATCTGGCATCAATGTAAGAGAAGCTGGGGGAATCCAGTTTGGCTCTAGACTTTGTACACTCTCTCTGGCAGGGAATTAGAGGCCAGCTCCAGAGCACTATCATCGAGCAGAATTTGGTGGCTGAGGTCACAAGCAGCCAGCCATAAGCACAACAGCAGAAGCTCAGTCCACTGTCATTCATCATTGCTGGTACCACTGTAAGGAAGGGATCTCAGGGCATCACAGCATCCAGGAATTCTCCAAAGGATTACCAAAATTGATTGAAGCATCACCTCAAGGATAGCAACAGAGGTTCCATGGAACCCATATTTGTCAGAAAACTCTCACTACCCGCCCCCGCACCACAACCATTCCGCCAGTGCTCTTCTTGTTGCCTGTGAGATAGGTCAGTTGCCAGTATGTCAAGATGTACCTTTCAGGCTCAAACACACTCAGTGTCACCAAGGCTGCCTACAGTTTCCTCTGACTTTCACTTGGAATGTGGTTAGCACCGTTCAGAAGTACTAGATCAGGCAAAAGGGACATGAAAGACAAGCCCTCAGAGCCCACAAGGGATTTTGAATCAAACACAAAATAAAGTTAATTTTGAGTTTTGTTTTTTTTTTGGAATACAGCCAAGCAAATGGCATCAGTGACAGAAGCAGATTAAGGTGCAGAACTGCTGCGAAATGGACAACTGTGGTGTATTTACTGGGAATGTGGTTAGTGATTTCTTGATGGGCATCCTGGGTAGATGGAGACAGTCTAGGTCACTTTCTGCTCTTGGTAACTGGTGTTAGAAGGCATCAGCTCAGAATGGCTAGGTTATGCAATACTTTATACTTTATTGTCGCCAAACAATTGGTACTGAAACGTACAATCCTCACAGTGATATTTGATTATGTGCTTCACACTCCCTGGATTATAAATATTAAATATTAAATATATTAAAATAGTTAAAATTAGTAAATATTAAAAATTTAAATTATAAATCATAAATAGAAAAATGGGAAGTAAGGTAGTGCAAAAAAAAACGAGAGGCAGGTCCGGATATTTGCAGGGTACGGCCCAGATTTGGGTCAGGATCCGTTCAGCAGTCTTATCACAGTTGGAAAGAAGCTGTTCCCAAATCTGGCTGTACGAGTCTTCAAGCTCCTGAACCTTCTCCCGGAGGGAAGAGGGGCGAAAAGTCTGTTGGCTGGGTGGGTCGTGTCCTTGATTATCCTGGCAGCACTGCTCCGACAGCGTGCGGTGTAAAGTGAGTCCACGGACGGAAGATCGGTTTGTGTGATGTGCTGTGCTGTGTTCACGATCTTCTGCAGCTTCTTTCGGTCTTGGACAGGACAACTTCCATACCAGGTTGTGATGCACCCTAGAAGAATGCTTTCTACGGTGCATCTATAAAAATTAGTGAGGGTTTTAGGGGACAGGCCAAATTTCTTTAGTTTTCTCAGGAAGTAAAGGCACTGGTGGGCCTTCTTGGCAGTGAACTCTGCTTGGTTGGACCAGGTCAGGTCATTTGTGATATTGACCCCGAGGAACTTAAAGCTTTTGACCCATTCCACTTGCGCACCACCGATGTAAATTGGGTCGTGTGGTCCGCTACTCCTTCTGAAGTCAACAACCAATTCCTTCGTCTTGCTGATGTTGAGGGATAGGTTATTGTCTTCGCACCATGCCACCAGGTTCTTAATTTCCTGTCTGTACTCAAACTCATCATTACCCAAGATACGGCCTACAATTGTTGTGTCATCAGCAAACTTATATGTTGAGTTTGATGGAAACTTGGCTACACAATCATGGGTGTACAGTGAGTACAGCAGGGGGCTGAGTACACAGCCTTGTGGGGCACCGGTGCTCAGAGTGATTTTAGAGGAGAGCTTGTCCCCTATTTTTACAGCCTGGGTCCTGTCTGTGAGGAAGTTGAAGATCCAGCTGCAGATCTGAGTGCTAAGGCCCAGGTTCCAGAGCTTAGGAATCAGTTTATTTGGAACGATGGTATTAAAGGCAGAGCTGTAGTCAATGAAAAGGAGCCTTATGTATGCGTCTTTATTCTCCAGGTGTTCTAAGGAGGAATGTAGGGCCAGAGAGATAGCATCTGCCGTTGACCTGTTGCTCCGGTAGGCAAATTGCAAAGTGGCGAGGTTGACCGCCTGGATTCCCTATAGCGACTGGTATCCCTGGTCGCTGAAGTCTATAGCAAACATTGGCACCTATTCTTAGCACACTCCACTTCTCAACACAGAAAAGGATCCCAAGCATTTCCTCAAAAAAGTCAGAGGTTGACCTTCCAGAATCATTGTTGACTCAAATCTAAATCACATACGTTTACTTCTGATCAACAGCTTATTTTTTTCTATTGTTACGGTATGTAGCCAACCACGCCAGCCTCCAGCATTTAGATACTCCGATTCTTCAGAGTATCGATAGCCGGCGCCACCCATTTAAAGGTTCTGGCCCACCCCGCTAATTGGTGGCCATGTTTTGGCGCCAAGATTTGGATATTTAAATAGCACCTGATCTCAGGTTCGGTGCTCAATCATCAGCTCAACATTGTTTCAGTCTATGATTGCGTTTAGGATTTCTGTCTTGTTTGTAATCTCATCTAGTCTCATCAGGTTCTCATCTAAAATCTAGTAAGAACCTTGTTCTCGTCTTAGTCTCAAAATTGTGTCCCAATTCTAACCTCAGATACTGCTGCACTTGGATCATTACCATCTTCTTATTTCTTGCCATGTCTATGCTACATATGAATTAGAACTCAAGGGCTTTATCATATTATACTGCTTCTCAAAATTCCCCATATATAATACACTGGGACATCAACTGCTCTGTAATGATCATCACCTTGTACTCTTGGTACAGTAGTCATAAATAACCGGCATCCAATCTCATGGGATCATTTAGTTTTCAGATCTGATTAGCTTGCCATAATTTTCCTAATATCATTTATGGCAAAAATAATTAAACCTCTGATTAGCTTTGATTACATCGGGTACTTTGCTTGTGATAACTTAATGAATGTTGGAGAATGTGACCATTAAAGTATTAACTACTGTATTCTGTGCTGAACTCATTTTCAACCCTATTAGCATCTCAATACTGTCTCATTTTCTAATGACTACTTTACTGATGTGTTTGTCTTTATAGCAGAGATGATCTGTGAATCGGTCTTTTTAGAGCTGTCTGTAATAATCCTTGAGATACAGCAATTCCGAACAAGGTGTTTATGCCTAATTAACAACACATGGTGTCATAGGTACAGGATTATTTACATACTTGCCCACAATCACACCACACTGTTCTCCTCCTTTGAAAAGAATTTTACAGATACTGTATATAAACCGTTATATATTCAGTCTTTCTCAGTTCCTTAAACCTGATCGGGTTTTGGGCTCTGTTGTAGTATTTACTACTCAATGTGTTGAAGGTGTGAAATCCTCTGTTACCCAACATTACCATCAAACCTGCAGACAAAAGGGGTGCTGTTGTAGTGTGGTGCACTAACCTCTACCTCGCTGAGGCCAGGCGACAACTCTCAGACACTTCCTCCCACCTACCTCTCGAGGAGGACCCCACTCCACACCATCAGAAAACTGTCTCCAAAACCTCATCAACTGTGGAGAACTTTCAACCACTGACACCAGACTTATAGTTCCTTTACCCTGCACTGCTCGCTTCTACCTCCTATCCAAGATCCACAAACAGGACTGTCTAGATAGGCCTATTGTCTCTGCCTGCTCCTGCCCCCCTGAACTCGTGTCCTCATATCTCGACTCCATTCTATCCCCCTTAGTTCAGTCCCTTCCCACCCTCTCACGCCTTCAATCTTCCCAGTAACTTCAATTCCCTGGCCCTGGCTGCCTCATCTTCACCATGGATGTTCAGTCCCTTTCCACTTCTATCCCCCATTAGGAAGGCCTCAAAGCTCTCCGCTTCTATCTTGACAGAAGAACCAACCAGTCCCCCTCCACCACCAACCTCATCCCTTGGGCAGAACTGGTCCTCACCCTGAACAATTTTTCCTTTGGCTCCTGCCACTTTCTCCAAACCCGAGGTGTAGCCATGGGCACTCGTATGGACCGAAGCTATGCCTGCCTCTTTGTCGGCTATGTAGGACAGTCGATGTTTGAAGCCTACCCCAATTATACTCCTCAACTCTTCCTCCACTGCATTGATGACTGCATTGGTGCTGCTTCATGCAGCCATACTGAGGTTGTCAATTTCATCAATTTTATCTCTAACTTCCACCCTCCCCTTAAATTCACGTGGACGTCTCTGACAACTATGTCCCCTTTCTTTATCTCTCTGTCTTCATCTCTGGAGACAAACTGTCAACTGACATCTTTTATAAGCCTACTGATTCACATAGTTATCTTGACTATTCCTCTTTCTACCCCATCTCCATAAAAATGCTATTCCCTTTTCTCGGTTTCTTCATCTCCACTGCATCTGTTCCCAGAATGCAGCTTTCCATTCCAGGTCATCAGAGATGGCCTCATTCTTTAAAGAATGGAGTTTCCCTCACTCTACTATTCATGCTGCTCTCACCCACATCTCCTCCATTTCCCGTACATCTGCTCTCACTCCATCTTCCCGCCATCATAATAGTCCCTCTTGTCCTTACCTACCACCCCATCAGCCTCCACATCTAACACATCACAACTTTTACCAAATCCAAGGAACCCCATCACTAAGCATTTCTCTACCTCCCACCCTACCTCTGCTTTCTGCAGGGATCTTTCCATTCATAATTTCCTTGTCTATTCATCGCTCCCCACTAATTTCCCTCCAGGCACTTATCCCTTTAAGCAGCCTACGTGCTACACCTGCCCGTACACCTCCTCCCTCACCTCAGAGCCCGAAACAGACCTTCCAGGTGAGGCAACACTTCACCTGCGAATCTGCTGGGGCCGTCAGAGTACCCTCCAACCTGATGGCATGAATATTGATTTCTCTTTCTGGAGAACAAAATTCCTACCCCCCCCCTCACCTTCCTCTATTCCCCACTCTGTTCTTTTACTTCTTATCACCTGCCTTCCCCCTAGGTCTCCTCCTTCTTCCCTTTCTCCTATTGTCCACTCTTCTCTCTAGCAAATTCTTTCATCTCCAGCCCTTAACCTTTTCCACCCACCTGACTCCTCCTTCTAGCAGGCCTCTTTCCCCTCCCCTCCCCTTTTAATTCTGGCACCTCCACCCTTCCCTCTCAGTCCTATGAGGGGTCACGGCCCAAAACGTCAACTTGTTCGCTCTCTTCCATAGATGCTGCCTGACTTGCTGAGTTCCTCCAGCATTTTCTGTGTGTTGCTCTGCATTTCCAGCATCTGCAGATTTTCTTGTGTTTGTGATCTTTTACAGTAGTTGGTTTCATACTCACTTATGGAATAAACTCATTATCACATGTTTCTTCAAGACCTTATGCTGCAACCATTTGATTAGTGTGGTCTCTTCTAACATCAGACAGTTATCATATAAGTAGCAGCATCTAACTGACACAATACACAAATGTGAGATACTGGTGACGTGGTATCCCACATCTGTATACCTTTTCAGATAGTATCCCACACCTGTGTACCTTTTCAGATAGTATCCCACATCTGTGTATTGTTTCAGGTAGCATCCCACATCTGTATACCTTTTCAGATAGTATCCCACACCTGTGTACCTTTTCAGATAGTATCCCACATCTGTGTATTGTTTCAGGTAGTATCCCACATCTGTATACCTTTTCAGATAGTATCCCACACCTGTGTACCTTTTCAGATAGTATCCCACACCGGTATACCTTTTCAGGTAGTATCCCACATCTATATAGCTTTTCAGATAATATTCCGCATCTGTATACCTTTTTGATTAGTTGCTGCTCATGCACTAATTTTGTGCTGTCAGGTCTACTTCTCTTTGATATTAATTTTGTGTTTGTTTCAGCTACTGTTTTTCCACTCTCTCCTCAATTTTTTGCTGTTGCAAATCCAAGCATGTTTTAAACTCATGACGTATGAACAGCTCTGCTGGAGGGAGTTCTGTGATTCAATGTGACGCTATATGATATTTGAACTAAAACTTGGCTAAATAGAATTTAGTTAAATTTAAATAAACTTGGAAAACTTGACTTTGAAAGACTTCCATAGCAATCCAACAGATCCTTTAAGTGCATACAGAGGCTGGATTGTATGGGGAATTTAATTAAAGTTTGATACCATTACACTTCAGGAAGCATACAATCAAATATGACATGAATTGGCACCAATTCTTCACATTGTTTTGGGTTGCACAGATCAATCTCAACTCCATAATTTTATGTTCTGTTAAGCATGAAGACAAATGTCAAACTTAAAACAAGCGTTGATTAGTGCTGGAAAGCTGTCTTTGCCTTTTGAACAAAAGACATGAACTCTCTGAATTGTGTTGCTCCTCCATATCTGTTTTCAATTGCTTTGTTTTGCAGTACAGACAGTAAAAGCTGTCACTAAATCTTCTAGATCTTTGTTCATACCTGGTTAATAATAGAAGAAGCTTCTTGCAAAGGACTTCATCTTTACAATGGTGGGATGTCTTAAGTGAAGATCTTTCTCCTCCTAAGACATTGAAGATGATTGTTCTACCTTGAAAGTAGTTTGAGTGCAAGACTTTGCCTGGCTAGCAATTTGAACCGAACCTGTTCATCATTTAAGCCACACACATAACTGTCTTTCAGTGCACCATTAAGATTTCACCAAAGTTGCACTGCCTGAAAAGTCCTTTCATACAGCAAAACTTGGTGAATGTTTCACATACGTTCTTGTTGATTCCTTGCAACAGACTTGTGTTATTTCAAGTCACTGTGGATTTCTGCACATGAATAGAACATCTTTGGCTTTCTAAAAAGTTACTTATTTGGTGCATATGAAAGTATGTTTTAGAAGCAAGAGTGGGTCTCTTGGCTTCTCGAGCCTATTCTACCCATGTAATTAGATAGTGATTGATCTGACTGAAATCTCAACTCCACATTTTCTGCCCGTGGTATGTTTTCCCCCTCACCCCTTGTTATTATCAATAAACTTACGTATTAAAAATATTTATGGATTTTATTTCCACTGCCTAATTGGGAAGAGATTTCCAAAGATGCACAACCTTCAGAGAAAGAGTTTTGCCTCAGTTTTGAATTGAATGTGCAATTCTTTGTTTCTCACACATGAGGAATCATCCTTTCTGCATCAAACCTTTCACATCCCCTCAGGTTCTTATGATTTAATCAAGAAACCTCTAACTCTTCTAAACTCTAGCAGATGCAGGTTACACCTATCTAACCTTTCTTCGTGAGGTTAGACACCCACTTTTCTCAAACAAGAGAAAATCTGCTGATGCTGGAAATCCAAGCAACAGTTTGTGTGTGTTTTGTGTATTAGTCTTGCAAAATTTCTCTGACTTCCTTCCAAAGCATAAATACCCTTCCTTAAACAAAGAGACCAAATCTATCCAACCAGAGCATAGGACATTACTTTTGTATTCATTGCTCCTTGCAATAAACATTAATATTCTATTAGCATTCTGTATCGCAATCTTATGTGAATTGTATACTAGGACACCCATTTCTCCCCTGCATGCCTCATCTAGTGATCATATTTCCATTTGTTTCAAGATAATTATGGAGAAGAACTGGACTGGACCTTGGGTTGAGATTCTAAATTGGAGAAAGGTTAATTTTGTGGGCATCTGGAAGGATCTGGCAGGTGTGAATTGGGACAGATTGTTTTCTGGCAAAGGAATGTTTGGCATTCAAAAGTGAAATGTTGAGAGTACACAGTTTGTATTTTCCTGTCAGAATAAAAGGAAAAGTTAACAAGTTTATGGAACTTTGGTTTTCAAGGGATATTGAGGTCCAGGTTATGAAGAAGAAGGAGATGTATAGGAGATATACGCAGTAAGGAACAAATGCAATGCTTCAGGTGTATAAGAAATCCAAGAGAGAAGTTAAGAAGGACATCAGGAAGGTTAGTAGAATGCATGGGGTTATTCTGACAAACAAGGTGAAGGAGAATCCCAAAGGCTTCTACAAATATATTTCGAGCAAAAGGATAGCCAGGGCTGGAATTGGTCCACTTGAACATTAGTGTGGTCATCAACGTATGGAGCCAAAAGAGATGGGGGAGATCTTAATGGATTTTTTGCATCTTTATTTACTCAGGAGATGGACAGAGCTTATAGAAGTGAGGCAAAGCAAACCTATACAGATTGAAGAGAAGGAGGTGCTTGCTCCCGAGATGTACACAGTCTATAGAACAGAAGCAAAACAGTAGTGACTCATGGACTGTATACGGATTGCAGAACAAGTGCTTGCTGTCTTGAGGCAAATTAAGGTGAATAAGTCTCCAGGGCCTGACAAGGTGTCCCCTCGGTTAGTGCAGGGGCCTTGGCACAGTGTTTAAAATGTTCTTAGCCACAAGTGAGGTGCTGGAGGACTGGAGGATAGCTAATGTTATTCTGTTGATCAAGAAAGCTCTAAGAATAAACCAGGAAATTGTAGGTTGGTGAGCCTGATATTAGAAGTGGGTAAACTGTTGAGAGGTATTCTAAGGGACAGGATATTTAAGTATTTGGACAGACAAGGGATAGTCAACATGGCTTTGGGCATGGTTGGTCATATCTAACTAATCTTAAGAGTTTTTTGAGGAGATTACCAAGAGAGTTGATGAAGGAAAAGCTGTGAACATTGCCTACATGGACTTTAGCAAGATCCTTGACAAAGTCCCAGAGGGTGGTTACTCCAGAAGATGTACTTGGCATTCAGGATGAAGTAGTAGATTGGATTCAACATGGGCTAAGCGGGAGAAGCCGCAGAGTGGTATTAGATGGCCTGTGACTAGTGGTGTGCTGCAGTGCTGCGGCCATTGTTGATTGCCGTCTATATTAATGATCCAGATGATAATGTGATCAAGTGGATCAGCAGGGTTGGGGATGACACCAAGATATCAGGCTTAGTAAGGAAGCGTATCAAAGCTTGCAGTGAGATCGACCAGATGCACAAAATGTGCTAAAAATGGCGGGTGGAATTTAATGCAGACAAGTGTGAGGTGTTGCACTTTGGGAGGACAAACCAAGGCAGGGTTTACACAGTGAATGGTAGAGCACTGAGGGGTACAGTAGAACAAAAGTATCAGGGAGTACAAATTAATAATTCTTTGGGAGTTATATTACAGGTGGATAGGGTTGTAGAGAGAGCTTTTGGCACATTTTCCATCATAAATCAATTGAGACAGGTGTTTGGATGTTACGTTGAAGTTGAATAAGAATACAGAACAAATTTACAAGGATATTGCAAGAATTGCAAGACCTGATTGTAGAGGAATGGTTGAATAGGTTAGGACTGCAATAAAGGTTTTTTCCATTGAGGCTCGGTGAGACTAAAACTAGAGGTCATAGGTTAAGGGTGAAAGGAGAAATATTTAAGGGGAACCTGAGGGGGGGAATACTTCTCTCAGAGGGTGGTACAAGTGTGGAATGAGCTGCCAGTGGAAGTGGTGGATGTGAGTTTGGTTGTAACATTTAAGAGAAGATTGGATAAGATCCTGAATGGGCGAGGTAAGAGCAGTGCGATTGGTTAGACCTGGCAGAATAACAGTTCAGCATGGACTAGATAGGCCAAAGGGCCTGTTTCTCCACTGTAGTGCTCAATGACCCCATGATTCTATTTAGATATTAAACTACTTTTTTTCCCATTTTCCTGTCAAAATAGACTATTTTACATTCTCCAAAATTATATATAATCTAGATCCTGCCCTTTCACAATATTTTTAGCCTCCTTTTGTCCTCTTTATAACCTCCTTTCTACACGTCATCAGCAAATTTAACATCTATCCCATTGTGTGCCTTCATCTAATCTATTTATATTAATTGTAAAAGGTTAAAGCTCCAGAACTAATCCCTGTGGCAGACCACTTGCCAACCAGAAACAGATAGATTTATGCCTACTTTCTGTTTCCTGGTAAAATGCCAATCTTCTATCCATGCCAATATATTACTACCCACAACATTAGCATTTATTTTTGCAAATAATCTTTGGCAGTGCATGGCTTCTGGAAAATGAAGTTTAGTATTGATCCTTTTAATCTGCAGCACAAGTCACTTGTTCAATGAACTGGTCAAACATATCAACTACGGCTGATTACTTTGAATTTCCTATGTGCCCTGTTAATAACATCTTTAATTCCAACAAAACATTTTTTTCATGACAGGCATTAACTGGTCTGAATGTTCCTGCTTTCTTTTTAAAACCAAGATTTTAGAATATGATAGGTTTCGGGGCCCTTTCTGTCTTTGAAATTGGCACCTGAAATTTACTTATGGTTATGGACAGTATTCAGCATGGGGCACCCTCTCTGAGAACATAGTTAGCCATAAAGAACACTTCTATCTTTTCTTTATATACTCATTTGATGAAACCTGCCTACACACGAGCAATCATTTCTTGCTAAGCAATGAAAAACATACGAATTAGAAGCAGAGAAGACTATTTGACACTGTGTCTGTTCCTACATTCAATAACATCATCGCTAATCTTTTATCTCAGTGCCTGATTCCAGTACTATCCCCATATTTCTTGATTCTCTTAATACTAAACATCTTTTGATCTTTTTATGGAGGTACAGAAAGTGAAAGAGACTTTTCAGTCTTCTTGCATGGAGAATTCCAAAGACTCAGTCCCCTCTGGGTGAAGAAAAGTCTTTTCATCTCTGTCCCTAATGGCCAATCGTTACTTTTACACTATGATTCCTGTTTCTAAGCTTTCTGTACAGGGGAAATAGAAACTCTGCACCTACCCTGTCAAGACCTGGAATTGTTTGTGCATTTCAATGAGATTGGCTCTCATTCTGTTATACTTGAGAGAGGGAGGGCATACTCTGCTTAACCTCTCCTCGTAGTACAACCAACCTGTTATTGCCAGGAATCAATCTGCTAAACCTCTGCCACTCTTCCTCAGCTGAAAAAAAACCTTCTTTAGGTAAGGAGGCCAGTATTCCAAATGTGGTCTCACCAGGACTGCATATAAGATGTCCCTACTCCTGTACTGAAATCTTCCTGAATAAAGGACATAACTTATGTATAAGGGACACTACAATCATTCTGAATCCCATCACCTTTCAAGGTACATTTAACAGCATTTAATAAGAGTTCCAGATTTCGTTTATCTGCCAAATTGGATGACTTCGCAATTTTCTACAATGTACTTCATCTATAAGGCCCCACACATTGACTTAACCAATCTACCTCCCCGAGGCTCCGCTTTGGCCTTTCCTTGTTCACATTGCTCCCCGGCTCTGTGTAATCAGCAGCTTGGATATATTACATCTGATCCCCTCAGTCAGATCATTGATACAGGCTGTCAACAGCTGGAGCTCCAACAATACCCCGGTGGAACCCAGTTAGTCACAGTATCCCAAGACAAAAATGTCAGGTTTATCCCTACCTCCTGTAACTAATGCCCAATCCAGCAGAAAACTCTATTAGATTTGTTAAATAGGGTTTCCTTTTCATAAATTCACAATGGCCCGGCCCAGTCATGTTACTATTTTCAAAGTGCCTTCCTGAATAACAGGTTTAAATATTTTCCCCATTATTGATGGCAGGCTTAACCATTCTCCTGTTTTTTCTTTCTCTTTCCATCCTTAAACAGTGGGGTTACATTTGCTTCCTTACAATCTGTGGGAACTACCCTAGATTGTGTGGAATTTCTGGTGAAGATAACCAGTGCACCCATCCTCTGCATAGTCACCTCCTGCAAACCCAGAACGCAGGACATCGGGGCCCTGGGGTTCATTGCTCTCCCATCTAATTTATTTCTCCAGAGCTATTTCTCTTAACATACTTTTTTCCCCTACACTGGATGTCTGCAGTTTCTGATAAATTTGCTGAGTCTTGTTTTGTGACGATAGATGCAATTTCTTTATTCCCTAATATATTTCACCTGTCTCAATGGGTAAGGAACCCATATTAACTTTGGCTTATCCTTTCCTTTTTTATTCCTACCTGTAGAAGTACTTAGAGTCGCAGAGTCATAGAAAAGTACAGTACAGAAACAGGCCCTTCAGCCCATCAAGTCTATGCCGAACCGTTTAATCTGCCTACTCCCATTGACCTGCACCGGGACCATGGCGTGCCATACCCCAACCACCCATGTACATAAAGTCATAGAAAGTACGAAGTATTTATAATCTGTTTTTGTTTCTCCATCCCTCGGTCTTCCTTTGTTGGATTATGAAATTTTCCCAGCATTGATTCTTTTTGGTGAAATATTAATACTTTCCTGAGATTCAAAGTTTCAAAGTACATTTATTATCAAAGTATTTGTGTGGTATACAACCCTGATACTCATCGTCCCCAAACAAAACAAAACAAAGAAAACCATGGAACCAACCCATTCAAAAAACATCAAACATCAACCCCCCCTCCTCCCCCACGTGCAAACGGCAGCAAAGAGAGAGTGAAAACACAGAGTATAAAACACTAAATCGAAAGGCATATTTCAGTACAGTTTAGCTCACTGTTCATTATCTGCAGGCTGCCCCAATTTAAAAATCACCCAGAAGTAGAAGGAAAAAACCAGAACCAGAACTGAAAACTAGAGCACATCATAAACCCGAACTAGAGTCCAAATCCTCCACGTCAAACGAACCTTGCTCCGTCACCACCTGCCGACAGCTTCGAGGGAGGGAGAGAGAGATCACTCGAACGCAAGGACCTTCCCTCAGGAGCAGAGAGAAAGCGAGAGAGAGACTGCCACACACAGACACCCTCCTCTGGCAGCAGTGAGTGGGAGGCCGATGGACAGCACTAAACACCTGCTGTCTCCTCGATGATTTCAATCTTCCTTGGCGCTTTAGTTGGCGAGAGCGATGAGAGATGGAGTTAATCGTGGGCTTGCTCCCCATCTCCTGGCTTCCTGGATTCAGTTTTGAGTTTCCTGCCCTGTGCGTAATGATCTGCAAATTATGTAATAATTCCTTACATTTTAGTCATCACATTTTCCTATCTTATTCGATGTAGTTTGCCTGTCCACCTAACCTACTCACATCCGATGCATTTGTAGCTTGGATTTAAGACCCTGGTTTTGGATGACTGTGCTTAAGCATTCTCTTCCCCATGTTCACCCATCCTGTGTGTTTTATTCTGTTATTAGCATTCTCTCCATGCTACAGACTACCACTTCTTGTCTTTTTTATTCTCTTAATTACCAGCTTACTTCATATCCAGCCAAACTTCAATGCTCTCTTCTCTCTGAGTGTAGAGTATTGAGGTTCTCTGCTCTTAGTCAATCATCAATTCTGAGTAGGTGCTTTGAAGTATTTCTTCAAGCTGTCAAGTTCTTCTGAAAAATATATCAGTTGGCATGACTATCTTTGATATTAGTTGTAGTATATTGAGTGTTGGTCCGTGAGTCAGTCTTGTGGAGCCGTCTCTGTAAAACCCGGCAACTGCAGGGCATGGGGAAACATTGCATAGTAGATTAACATGTAACACGTGTGTTTTTGTCACATGTATAATGGCATTGTCATCTACAGGTAATCTATTTACATAGAAATATACTAAGAATATCAGGCTCCTCCCAGTCTCTTTCTGAACCTTGTGTTTCACAGAAAACTTCATTCTTCCTGTAGCATTTTAAGTTTGTTCCTTTTCCTGTTAATCTTTCATTGCTTTGTAGGTCTGTTTAATTCAAAGCCTGGTTTCATTTACACTTGTTAATCTGAGATAGATGTTCATACTGCACTCTGCAAGCACTCCTTGTCATTTCCTAGTAGCATGAAGGTGCCTCCAGCCTTCAAAGGCACCTGAAGAGTCCTCTGACCACCTAAGACCAAGTTCAAAGGTGGGGAACTTTAGCAAACTGTTAAACACAACTCTTTTAAATGTTAACCAATTTGCAACCTCTCGTTTCTAAAGCCTGGTTCTTCTCCCTTTTCCAGTGAAACCCAGTCTTATCATTTTTAGAGTTGACTTCTCCACTGCTCTTCCTTCTATCTGAATCCCTTCACAGCAACCTGTACGTTGCCACTCTTCAAAGCCTATCCCCATTCCAGTGGCCCAGTGTAGTGATTTAGAAACTGTTGTCCATCACTTCAGGTTTCTCTGTTCCATTCATTCATTAATCTTCTCCAGGCATACTCATATGATCTGCTTGTACAGTCCTGGGTTATGCCTGACTTACCACACTGATGCTGTTTTGGCTACTCTGCCCCCTGGTTTTCCCTCCTAAAACTTTTCCCTCCACCTTATGTCCCAAGAGTATCCCTACATTTCCTCTACCACGACTTTGGATCTGACCTACAATCCTTCTGTTTTCTCTGATGCATTTCCTTGAACTGTGCTTCAGAGCATATAGGGTTTATATTTTCTATTAGAGTTATCGACTCATACAGTAGAAAAACCATCCCTTCAACCTATCAAGTACATGTCAACCTTTCTGTCCATCTACAGTAATCCTACTTGCCCACATTAGAATCATATCCTTCTGTGCCTTGCCTGCTTGAATGCCTCCCTAAGTACCTCTGAGGTGTAGTGATTGTCTCTGATTTTACCATCTCCTCTAGCAGCAAATTCCAGATACCAACCAACTGCATAAAAGAAAATCTTTCCCCTGTACTCGTTTATAACTCTTTCCTTTCACCTTAAACTAATTCCCTCCTGATTTTGATACCCCTAACATAGATGGCAGGGTGGAGACACATCTCTACCAAATGAGATGTAAGGTGCTTCTTCCCTCTGCCAGTCTGCAGGGCACCTCTGGGCAAGGTGTACCACCTACTTTGAATTGAATTGAATTGACTTTATTTCTTACATCCTTCACATACATGAGGAGTAAAAATCTTTATGTTACCTCCCCTACCTCCTCCACCCCCCCCCCCACCACCTATATCAGGGTCATGTGAAGCCATGGGAGCAGGTGGTGGATGGTCATATGAGCAGCTGGTGCAGATCACAAGTCCTGGTTACACGATCACTAATGCCCGGCAGACAACCTCTGTAAAGTATTGAAAATGGCTGGGGTCACCTGTCTTGTAAAGACACTGCCCAGAAGAAGGCAATGGCAAACCACTTCTGTACAAAAATCTGCCAAAACAATCATGGCCATAGAAAGACCACGATCACCCACGTCATACCACATGGTACATAACAAACAAACAAACATAGATACAGTAGAAATTTCCCTATCATAGGAAAAAGATTCTATCTACCCTATCTATACCTCTCAAAAATTTTTGTGCTTCTATCTGGTCACATTCAGCCTTTTCCATTTCAGAGAAAATATACCCAGCCTATCCAGTCTCTCCCCATAACTAAAGTTCTCCAATTCAAGGAACCTTCTGATGAATCTCCTCTGCGCTCTCTCCAGTGGAGACCAGAACTGCACACCTTACTCCAAGTGCAATCTGACAGTAATTTTGTAAAGCTGCAAAATAAAGTCCTAATTTCTATATTACTATATATCTCCCAACTTAGGAAGCAGAGCATAGCCATATTGACGGCCTTTCTATCCGTATTGCCACTCACAGGGGACTATAAACTTCAATCCCAATATCCCTCTGTTTTAGCACCCCTACCATTTACTGTAGATGTCCTACCACTACCTGAGTTCTCAAAGTATGTTATCTTGCACTTGTCAGGATTAAAATTCATCTGCTAATGCTCCGCATATCTCTCCATCTATATCCTGCTGTGACCTTAGACAACATTTCTCACTGTCCACAGCATCACCATGTTACCTGTACTCTCAGTATACCTCCTATATTGACATCTCAATGCACACCACAAGCAGGTATACGTAACCCACTGCTCTACCTCTCTACACTCATGACTAAGCACAGCTCACAGACCATAAATACAGATGACACCACTGTTGCTGGTAAAATCTCAGATGGCAATGAAAAGGTGTACAGGAGCGAGACAGATTGGCTGGTTGAGTGGTTTCACAACAATCTCCCATTCAGTGTCAGCAAGGCCAAGGATTAATTGTAGATCAGGAATGGGAAGTCGGAAGAACATATGCCATTCCTCGTTGATGGGTCAGTCATGGAAAGAGTGAACAGCTCTAAGTTCCTGGGCAGCAAAATCTCAGAGGATCTGCCCTGGGCCCAACAGATTGAGACAAACATGAAGAAGGCGTGAAGGTGGCTCTACTTTGTTAGGTCTTTGTAGAGATGTAGTACACCACCAAAGACTCTAGCTCATGTCTACAGAGGTACGATGGAGTACATTCTGACTGGCTGTATTATTGCCTAGTGTGGAGTCTCCAACGTGCAATATTACAAGAGGCTACAGATGGGTTTTAGACCCCGTCACAGGCACAACCCACTCATCACTGAGGACATCTTCAAAAGGTGGTGCATTAAGAAGGCAGCATCCATCATTAAGGGTTATCACCATCTGGTACATGCCCTCTTATCGTTATTGCCATCAGGGAGGGGGTTGTGGAGCCTGAAGACCCACACTCAATGATTCAGAAATAGATTCTTCCAGTCCCTCATTACTTCTCTAAATGGTTCTTGAACCCATCAACACCACCTCATTGTTCCATTATTGCACACTTTATTTAATTTGTAATTTATAGTAAATTTATCTCTTTGCACTGTACTGCCACTACAAGTTAACAAATTTCACGTCAAATAAGACAGTGATAATAAACCCGATTCTGATCCATTGTTAAAATATTGTAAAAGAACTCCCAGGCAAATTTCCTTTCTCTAATTGTAAGGCAGTAAAATTTCTGTTCTTATAATTGCGATACCAGCAAAATCTGAACGGAACCAACTGAACCAGTACAGAAGACATAGAGTAGCTATGAGTAAATCACATTTGCGTTAGTGATTTTACAGTTAACTTTTTATATTATTTTAAGATTTAATTCACTTGACTGAAATTTCCACACCCCATAGACTAACATGTTTAGGTGCAGAGACACAGTCGGCAAATTAAAAATGTTCCTCCAATATTAAAAATATAATTTAGTACGAAACAGATGAGTGTACATCAATGAAACTAAAGGCTTCATTATAGATATTTAAACTCATTTTAACTTACTTGGATGGTAGCACACTAAACATTTTAATGTTTTTAAAAGCTACTTTTTAAAAGTTGCATCTATGCTAAGTTAATTTAACAAAGCTGCACCAGGTTACCAATCTTAAATGTATTTCCAATCTTAAATGGATCAGAAATAACATCTCTGCCTCGCTGAAAAGCAACTCTGATATACCACGGGGATGTGTGCTTAGCCCACTGCTTTAATCTCTCTACACCCATGGCTGTGTAGCTAGGCACACAGCTCAAATACCATCTATAAATTTGCTGAATACACAACTATGGTTGGCAGAATCTCAGATGGAGATGAGAGGGCATACAGGAGCAAAATATATCAGCTAGTTGAGTGGTGTCATAGCAACAACCTTGTATTCAATGTCAGTGAAGCCAAAGAACTGATTGTGGACCAACATTCCCTTTAAGGCAGGGTGCATACATATCTTTTGCTACTAGCGAACAAAGGAATTTAGGGATTTAAACTGCGCGCAAAAGGTTGTCTCCCCCTACCTCACTGGTATGTTAAGTATATTTCATGATCGTATACAATCTCATTTCCTTTTCTGGTCTCTGATTTGGACGGTGTTAACAATGTAGAGTTTACAATGATTTGCCTGCAGATTTCAGAACTGGCTTATTTATACTGTTTTTATTGAAGAAATTATTGATTCACTATGCCAAATTCCAATAAAGCAAAGGACATAAAGTGCAAAAGAACTGCTAATTCATTTAAAGTGGGATTACTTAATGAAGCAGGAGAAACCGCTCATGAGATCAGGAATGTGCAGCTACAAAAAATATTTATATAATGTACAATACAGAAACTGGTGTTACCTACATGTATTGTTGCTGGAGAATTTGTAAGTGGGAAGTAGTGGAGTGATATTTGGAAACTTGATTTTTAA
Organism: Mobula birostris; assembly: GCF_030028105.1. Lineage (NCBI taxonomy): Eukaryota > Metazoa > Chordata > Chondrichthyes > Myliobatiformes > Myliobatidae > Mobula > Mobula birostris. The sequence goes on from NC_092375.1 coordinate 165,798,446, forward strand.
AGCATCATTTAGCAAGCAAATTACATATGGACGGTGCATAAAAGTTCGGGCAAGAAAATTCTTCGTTATCCTCTACATGCCTGCTACGTATGGTTGTGAGAGTGCAGATGAGCAAGACCAGAAATGATCTACCAGAGGAGATCAATGTTCTTATTGATAGTTATTTTATTTCCGTTAAACAATGAACAACAAACTGGACTTGGTAGTTCATTATCCTTAGAATAGCTTCAGGTTCACTTTCACTTAAAAATTCAGTATGCACATGTTGTCAATGGGCAAAAAAATTGCACAGCACAAGATTTTTGCGCACACTGGTCATTACAAATTATAGGGAACATTGCTGTGGACTTCAGAAAGGGTAGGACAAGGGAACACACACTCATAGAGGGACCAGAGGTGGAAAGAGTGAGTTCCCGGGTGTCAACATCTCTGAGGATCTATCCTGGGCCCCACATATCGACGCAGGTATAAAGAAGGCACAGCAGTAGCTATATTTCATTAGGAATTTGAGGAGATTTTGTATGTCACCAAACATATTAGGAAATTTCTATGGATGTACAGTGGAGAGTATTCTGACAGGCTGCATCACCACCTGGTATGGGGGTGGGGGGTTGTTGGTGACTACTTCACAGGATCAAAATAAACTGCAGGAAGTTGTAAACTTAGCTCCATCGGGGTACTATCCTCCATTGTATCTAGGACATCTTCAAGGAGCAATGCTTCAGAAAGGTGGCATCCTTCATTAAGGATGCCCATCACTCAGGGCATGGCCTCTTCTCATTGCTACCATCAGGCAGGGAGGAGGTACAGGCGTCTGAAAGCACACACTCAATGATTCAGAAACAGCTTCGTCCCCTCTGCCAACCAACGTCTGAATGGATATTGAACCCATGAACACTACCTCACTACTTTTATATTTTTATTTGTGCAATATTTATTTAATTTAACTATTTAATATATATATATATACTTACTGTAATTCATTTTTTTTCTTTTACACTATTATATATTGCATTGTACTACTGTCACAAATTCAACAAATGTCATGGCATATGCCAGTGATATTAAACCTGACTCTGATATATTTTACTTGAAGAATATTATGGTTACTGCCCAGCTGTATTTACGTATTAAAATGATCATTTATGGTTATGCAGGAATATTTTTTAGAAACTTGAACTATAGTATAAGCAACACAATCATAGATATTTTCAATGCAGTTTCCCAGTTCAAACCCAAAACTACCTGTTGCGGAGTATTCTGGAGTTATGTGAATATAGCGAATATTAATTCAAACAACAACCAGTCTTCAGTTTTTTTGTAAATTGCAAGCAGTAAATTTAAGTTCAAAGCACAGGCTGGCCCACAACCTAAAGACTGCGCATGCATCAGCTAAATGTTAAGACGATGGGGTTGTGTTCATTGGCCTGCATCAATCCAGGCAACTATGGGTTTATGTAATTTGTAGCATTGTAAATACATTCAGTGAGGTGTCCCTGTCAAGGTATTCAAACATTCAGAGATGCCTTCCACTGTAGATATGTAATTCAAAGGAACGTAGGAGTAAAGATTAGATTAGTTTTATTGTCAAATGTCAATTGAAACATTGAATGAAATGAGTTGCTTGCATCGGATCATATCAGTGTTGTGCCTGTGATTGAAGTCAATGGAGAGACACTGAAGCTGATGATGTAAAAGTCTATTCACTACAACAAGCAGGCGTCATTTTAGAGACACTCTTGTTAGAGGTTCACAAACTCAAGGCTCATTACATTTTATACCCTTAAGATCAATAGTAACAGTAGGTTATTCAATACAGTTTCAATAGCTACAACGATGCTGTTTACTTTGGGTTGACAATGCTTCCTTTGAATTGCATATCTACAGTGGGAGACACTTCTGAATACCTTTGCTGGGCCACTTCCCTGAACTTATTTACAATGGTGCAAATTACTTAAACCCATAGTTGTCTGGATAGCTGCAGACCAATTAACACAACCCTATTGCCTTAATGTTTGGCTGATGCATGTGCAGTCTTTAGCTTTTAACTTCAATTAACTGCTTGGATTTTACTATACAACCTAAGACTCTTTATTGTTTGAATTAATATCTGCTATATTCCCATAACTCTAGAATATTCCCTGGCAGTCTGAAATATCTTTATTACCGTCAGAATCAAACACACAGAGAGCTACTCCAGAACCATCTATTTTAAACTGCAGCCAAGAGATTTGCTGATTCCTTGGTTAGTGTATGAAAGAAGAACTGAGAAATTCAACCCTCACATCCCATTCCATTCCATCTTTCCACATCCCTCCATTCCCTTAGTAAGCATAATTCCATTGATCTGTACAATGACTGAGACTCCATGCCCCAATTGTGGAGAATTCTCAGGACTTACAATTCTCTGTGGACTGTATTTTCTCATCTTAATCCCGAGTGCCTGCAGTTTTGTGAGCCACCAATTCCAGACTTCACAGCCAAGGAAAATATAATTATCTAACTTATTAAACTCTCCAAGAATTTCATATGTTTCAAAGCAATGCATTTTATTCTCATAAATTACAGGGTATATAGACATTGCATTTTCAATCTCTCCCGTTATTATGTTCTCATCCACCTCAGGAATGAACCTTTGATACATTTCAACAGATTCCCAGATATGCAGGAAGGAGTAATTATTTATTATTGTTTCCAGGCCATCTTTGACCGAAACAGAAAAGATGAACTTCCAAGACTGCAGCTGGAATGGATCGATGGGATATGTGTTCCCCTTTATGAGGTAACATGTTGGATCCTCTCGAATATTCACTCGAGCATTAATACATGGGTTCCTGCTCTACTTCTGTGAGGTCAACAGGGAATAATTGTCTTGCATGGATGACTATGGTAAATTTGCGTCAGCTTTGCCTTCAAGCAGGGGTTTGGAGATGAAAGCAGTCACCTCCTTTCTCTGGCAGACAATTGGAGAAAGACTGGAGCTATCTGGCCCAATCCCTGTAATGATAAAAGGAGTCAATGGTAGATTTCAGTGGGTGACTTCCCAATCGTGGCTCAGGTAAGGATAAAAACAGGCAACCCTCCTTCTTCGTTCAGGTACACACTGTTTTTTACACCCACACTGCATCTTCAAGGATGTGTGCATGTTTGAAGCTTAAAGAACTGACATCAAATGTGCACAGTGTGATGGCTGACATCATTAGCAAACCCAGCAAAGGAATAGTGCATGCAAGCACTATTGATCAGTTTTCTCTTTCAAAATTATAAAGTAGCACATAAAAAAACTATCCCTTAAACTCTTGGATTCCATGCCAATGACTAAGCAGTCTTTTCTAAGCAGGATTAAAGATACATGATCTTTGCTCTTTGCAATAAATATTTTGCCCAAGTTATACACGCTTCGTCTTCAAAGATTCCTAGGTAACCAGCCACTGCTTTTACTTTATTGACGTGTTAGACCTTGTGGTGAATTCTCAATATTAAAAGCTAACCATTTTAAGTTGACAGGCAAGGCAAATAATTGTATAACAAAGCAGAAATCTTTTACCACGTTCTGGGCACAATTAAATTTAAAAAAATGTACGGACAGCGTTTCCAGCTGAGTTTTTATTACTTCATGGAAAGCTTTCTCCTTACACGCCAGTAGATGTATCTTTCTGAGAAGGGACTTGACCACATGTTCCACTGCAATATTCAGCACACTGCAGAGTACAAATGATCTCCCCTCATAATACACCTGGGTTGCAGCTAGCAGTCTAATCAGTTCTCCATCGATTCAAATAGGTTAGTGACTATCATTTAACAAAACTTTGAGAAGAATGCAATGCTCAAAATTCTAACCATGACAGGTACAATTAGTCATGCAAGCCAAGATCATAGAATCAGTCTTCTGTCAGAAAGTTGATAAATTTACAAAGCACAATGAACAGAAAAGATTTTTTTTTCCCTTTGGGCAGTCTGTAGTGGGATTACCTTCCATTCCAGGCCACTTGCTGTTCTTTTCATGTCTCACGAGATGTACCAACTCTGTCAAGAGATTCAATTTCAAAGAGGACATAATGTCTTCGCTGGCATTTAATTTAATATTTTCCCAAAGGGAGTGTTTGTTTTGAGCACTTAAAGCTCTGAAATCTCAACAGAATATCTTGTTAGCAATGTTCACTTTTTTGTCTGGCTGGAGTATTATTTGCAAGAAGATTATATCCAGGCTTTTCTCCAGAGGTTCAGGTGCTGGTCAACCTGGTGCTGAATTAATTGTTGGTGTTTGTTGGATCAGCTCGGTGACTGAGACTTCTCAGATCTCTAGGGCAGAGAATTCCAAGCAATCACCATGCCAAAGTGAAAAAAAAATAAACATTCCCACTTCACCTACCCCACAGCCCAGCATAAAGGCCTTGTGTTTGATCCATTCTGTGATTCTCGGAAAGATTTTATAGCGGGGGAGGGGAGTTAGAGGGGCTAGTTCTAGTTCATAACAGCAGCATGGCAGTTAGTGCAAGTGCTTTACAGTTCCAGTAATCACCAACTGGGGGTTAATTCTCACCGCTGTCTGTAATGAGTTTGTACGCTTTCCCTGTTCCTCTGCGCGCTCCAGTTCTCACCCACATTCCAAAGATCTATGGTTAGGATTATGGGTAGTAAAGTGTGGGCATGTTATGTGGGGCCAGGAATGTGGCGACTCCTTGCCAGCTGCCACGGCACGATCCTCACTGATCTGATTTGACACAAACAATGCATTTCACTGTGTTTTCAACGTACACTTGACAAATCTTTACATCCAGCTGGTTTAACTCAAGTTGCAGAACAACTAGTAACAAATCACCTCCTTGTTCTAGAGCAGCATCAACTGCTGTGGCTAGTAAATATTCTAAATATAATGTTTCATTTCTCATTGTTTCCTGCAACTCATTCGCTCTCACACATGCCCATCAATTCACCTTCTATTCTTTTTGTTATTAACATACATCAAGGAGCAAGTTAATATACACCTTCTTGTTGTTGTTGTTCCTCCTCATGGTTTGTGGCACATTGGATGGCGTTTTTGCCCTTTCTGTAGTATTTTGCCTTTTTTTACGAGGGCTAGCTCAACGCTCAACCCAGCACGGATGGAAAACGTGCAAGAAGCCGGCCGGATTTGAACTTGGGACCATTTGCCTCGAAGTCCAGTGTTGATACCACTACACTGCCAGCTGGCTTACACATCTGTGATGAAGACTAAAACTGGGACACCTGGAGCAAACTCACTTTGCAGAGGACAGGAAAACTCCACAGAGACAGTATCCAATGTCAGTGTAGGAGCCATCTACTTATTGTCTGTCTGTATTTAATTTATGTTGCACATCCTCACTCTGGGTCAAGGTAATTTGTCACGTGGGTTTGGGCAGTGGTTAGCAGGGTGGCACGTGGCATTGTGTGGTGGTTAAAATAAATGAATATAGTTGCCTATTCACCTGTTTGGTGGCAAAGAGAGGGAGTGAGTATTTTTCACTGACCACTTGTCTTTGACCATTTGTCTTTGTTTGAATTTGATCCACACACAAGAGAAGATCTGCAGATGCTGGAAATCCAAGCAACATACACAAAATGCTGGAGGAACTCAGCAGGCCAGGAAGGATCTATGGAAAAGAGTACAGTCGATGTGTCGGGCCGAGACCCTACAGTCCAGAGGAAGGGTCTCGGCCTGAAACATCAACTGTACTTTTTTCCATTGATGCTGCCCGACCTGCTGAGTTCCTTCAGTCTTGTGTGTGTGTTACTTGAATTTGATCCGATTATTTTGACATGAAGTACGGAAAAGTCAAACGATGTTATTGTTGGTTTGTAATAAAGGATTAAAAGTGCTTTTTAGATTTGGAGAGAAGTTTGTTTCAGGTAGTCACTACAGTCAGGATGAATCTGAGCCCCTGGAGTGGTGAGAGGATCTTTAGTAATATTAAATGAAATACTAAGCTTTTTAGGAGCTTCATGTGGTGTCTAAGTATATTTGTTTAATTGGATTTAGACATTACTGAACATCTTCACTTTTGAGAAACAGCCAATTACAAAATAGAAGTATGGATACTGGTTAATGGCCAGTCTGCTTTTGACATTGAACTTCTTAACTCCGTTTATTCCATCGCTGTTCAGGATTTCTCAAAAGCAAAGTTCAGACAGACTGAAATAATGATTTATAAAAGGACAAGGATTCAAAGGAAATCATGAAGGATTGCTCCTGCTAAAGAGCAAAAGGGTGGATTACTGAAATGTTGGTTTTACCGAGCCTCAGCCTCAATAGTGTAGCTATTAATTTGCAATAATTCAGCAAAATAAAATAATTATTACTTTGTTAGCTTCAAGTAAATGAGAAAACCTCCGTTAAATGAATTTTTGCCAACTAATTTTATGTCATTACTGACAAGGATGGGATAAGATACACTCTTCTGAACGTCAAACAAGACTTGTCTGAGCACTGATGAGGGAGGTCAGTGATTGCTAATGTCCCATACTGTGAGTGACTGCCTAGTCCCGCCTACTCTATGACATCACTAGGGAGCCGCTCACCCAATCACGGCCAAGGAGCCAGGTTGTTAGAGTTTAAATAAAATCAGAAAATGTTGGAAACACTCAGGAGGCCAAGGAGATAATGTTTCATGTCAAAGTCTGTTCATTACTGGGAATAGTGTGGTTAGAAGTGAATTTTAAAATGTTCATCAGGTCCATGCTGGCCCCAGCAGAGCAATCTCTCCCATTTGATTCCCTTCACCTTATTTTCCTGTGGATCTCCTACATATTCTCTCTCTCTCTCTCTCACATGACTGCTTTAAATTTTTTTGCTGCTTGTCAAAACCAAAAGGTAATTCTGCTCTCGTTAATTAACCTACCAGGATATCTTTGACATTGCTATCAAAATGTTGGAGAGACTCAGCAGGTCAGGCAGCATCCATGGAGGAAGAAAGCGGCCATGTTTTGGGTGGAGACCCTTCTTCAGAACTGTCTCGACCTGAAGTGCTGACTGTTTGAGTTCCCCCAGCACTTTGCTCAAGATCTCCAGCATCTGCAGAATCTCTTGTGTCTCAGACATTCTTTGGGAAGTGGGAGAAACCTGCAGGGCAAACATATAAAATCTGCACACACAACACCTGGGATGAAGATTGAATCCAGGTCTTTAGAGCAGCACCAACTATTGTGTCACCATACTGCCCAGGGAGTGTGGGAGGAAAAGTAGCTGTGGGACTCTGTGGCCTTACGATACATGTTGGGTTGAAAACTGGGCTCCTGAGACAGAGACTGGGAAATCTAGACAGGGAAATGTCAGAGACGAGCCATGTGAAAGGCAAGTGTATAAATAATGACTGCTATGTTCCAGGAATCAGATCCATTGTGTACTTGAGGAAAGCTGCTGCAGTGAACAACAAGCAGCCCAACATTACAACCATTACCTTGACTAGACAGAGAGAAGGACTGGTAACAGAGAGTTCAGTATCAAAAAAAAAGCAATTCGGTTTTTAAAATGGATTATAGAATTCGTAATCTGCTAAGTCAAAACCTCGGTATGAAAATATCTGGAACATTTATCAAATGCGTAGTGTTCTGTGCATTGTTGCATATATTCTTATCACGCTGAAGGGTTCGTTGCATACATCTGCTTTCTCATTCTCTCTGCAAGGAGCTTGATGCTCTTGTGTATTCCAATATTTCTTTCCATCCATTATTTATCATCCCTTCTCTTCAGCATCAGGTCCAAGTGAAATTATCAGTTGTCAGTTATATTCAGCTCCTGACACTGAATTATATTCAAGTCAGCGGAATTAAACATTAGGAGGGAATTGAAACGGAGGCTCTTAGAGATTTAGATGAATTTTTCTCCCTTAAACCACAATCTGGACCACCTAATCTGAAAATCTAACATAATTTCCAACCTTGCACACACACCTTGCTTACTTCCCTGGATTTCTTGAAATATAATGGACCAATGCATTACCTGTATAAAACAGTAGAAACAATATTAATTACTCTGGAACATAAAGTGCTTTTTTATCCATCTGTTGACGGTAGGGAAGTCTTCTTTATAAAAACTTGAATAACCTACACTTCCAGAGGATTTCTAGCGACAATTGCAGAAATCACAGTTCCTGGTTGGCTAGCCATTGCAGATTAGGATTCCACATGAAAAACCTGTATAAAATATTTTAGAAGCTATCTTTGGGCAGCAGTTAATATTGCATATTTGAATGCAGATACACTCTTAGCAGCAGTTCCCATTAAATCAAGAGGTTGGGAGTGAAAAAAAGACCAAGTTGTTGTGTATGTGGCCGGGTTACACAACAATCCTATTAACAAAAATGCAGGAGATGGGAGCCAAGTTTCATGGTTCTTTACTGGCAGAATCCGAACTCAACACACACGTACAGATCAATACGCGCCTAATAGTGCATGCTCAATATGCGCTGAATAGCGCATTCAATGACGTGTTACTAAAACATAAAGTAGTCCCTTATTATATTGTAGGCTATACCGTACACTCCTCCCCTTTTATTTTAATAGTGTATCAACTTTTCTTTACTGTGGCACTATGCTAAACAAATATGTTTACCCTTAACATACAAACGCCTACCATTTGTTTACTTAGTAACTTAATAATATCAAATTATAACAAAGTAACGTAATAATATCAAATTATAACAAGCCTTTTTTTTACTTTTGGTCTAAGACCCATTTATAACTCAAGTCTCTTGGGGGGGGGGTCTTCTCTGCCTCTTCGGGTAATATCTGTCAATAAACTTGTTTGTTTTAATACAGATTTCTATATAAAAGTCATGAAAAGTTGACCTCTGAGCATAGTAAGTAAGTTAAGAAGATGTGCGCCTCCAACTTGCTAAGAGTTCTAGGCAGCAGATCGCCTCCATGTAATGAAGACTTCTCTGTGCGGCTGTCCTAGATATATACGCATCTTTGTGCTATCACTTGTCTTCCTTACCCATATCTCATTTGTTCCAACTGAGCTAATTACACAGCCAATCTTCGTATTCTCCTTAGATTCCAAATAGATAGCCTGACCTTTATGATACCATGTCTTATTGTAATATAATTTTCCATCTTCTATTTTTGCTTCATATCTTTGTGCTGGTGATTCAGCAGGAGTGCTGGGAAGATGCTCAGGAGAAGACGGAGATGCTGGTCTTTTCGGAGATTTAAGCTTATTGAGAGTTTGCAGATCTTCCATTATCTGTTAACAAGTAATTTAACTGCACAGATGCAGGTTTTCATCTTTTGTCAGTAATTGGAACAGGGTCATTAGGTCTCCTTCTTAGTTTCCTAGTCATTACTGGCTTTACCTCCATAGAATCTCCTGTGAGCTCCATTGTTAGCCTCTCACACTCAATCATTTTTTCTTCTCTTCTAACTCTATCTTTTTATCTTCAAATTCCTTCACTGCTGCTTTCTTCTCTTTAATATAATTCCTTTCCACTTGTTCTGTCTCCAGTTGCAGAAAAAGCTCTGCATTTCGTATTCTTTCCTTGTATTGTTGATCTAGTATCTTCATCCTTTTCTGATACTCCTGCAAAGTGCCTTTCTGTAACTGCTGTAGCTGTCTTTTGAGAAATGTCAATTTCTCCTGGTACATCTGCTCTTTTACTTCCAGGTAGTCTTCATCATCCTGCTTATTGGCAATATCTGTCTCATGTGTATCCTCTGTATCTTCATCCAAGTCACGGCCACGGATACTGCGTTCGTCCTCATCGTCGACGCTGTCTAGGTCCTCCTCGTCATTGTAATAGTCGACAATGGGTGAGAGAAGAGCTGCGGACATCTTCCCCGCTGAGCTGCCCTCCTTTGTTGACACATCTAGTGCCTTGATGGTGTGCCAATCCAACTGGATTTTCCTGAGCCATTCACATCCCAGCAATGGTGTTTCTCCCTTTTTCAGTACATAGAGGTTCAGCTGCTATGTTTTGTCTCTGTAGGTCACTGTCACTTTAATTTTACCTTTGGGACGGACTTTCTATCCTGTGTAAGTCTTTAGCAGTAGTCTTGTTCGTTTCAGAGGTATGTGAGAAAACAGTCATTTGTGGTCGTGTACAGAGATCACTGTTAAAGCTGAGCCTGTGTCCAACTCCATTTTCAGTCTCACGCCTGCCACTTGTGGAGTGATCTCTATTACTCTTCGATCATCTGTCTCTTTCACACTGTGAAGCTGCAGACAAGACAATTCACTTTCGTCTGAGTCATTTTCATCAGAACTGCTTTCTTCCATTTTGTGCACATTGTTGTATTTTCCTTTCTGGGGTTTCTTGTTTCTCTGTATTTTGTCCTTTTTCTGCTGTTGACTAGCTTTGCATACTCTGGCAATGTGGCCCTGTTTGCCACAGTTTCTGCATTCTTTGTCTTTAAACCAACAGTCATCAGAGTCATGTGACATGTTCCCACAATGATAACATTTCTTTCCTTCATTTCTGTTCAGTGACATTTTATTCGTAGCATATTCCAGAGATTTTTGTTGTATCTCTGAAACACCCCGTGCGGCTGTTTCTGTTGATATTGCAATGTTCAGCGCCTTCTCTAATGTAAGGTCTTTTTCACCCAGGAGCTTCTTCTATGTGGTTTCACAGTGCATGCCACACACTAAACTGTCTCTCAATGCGTCTGATAGACCAGCTCCAAATTGACAATGTTCTGATAATTTGTGTAATTCAGCACAGTATTCAGAAATGCTTTCATTTTTGCTCTGATTCCATTTGTGAAATTTAAATCTCTCAGCAATGACCAGTGGTTTGGGTTTTAAATGCTGTTGGAGAGTGTCTACAATTTGCTTGAACGTTTTGCCAGCTGGCTTTTCAGGGATTAACAAGCTCCATAGCAGCGCATATGTTTTTGCTCCCATAATACTGAGTAAGACACTGGCTTTCTTTTCATCATTAACACCGTTTGCCTCACAATATAACTCCACTCTCTCAATGTAAGTTGCCCAGTCTTCAATGCCACTATCAAATGTTGTAACGATTCCAATTATCGCCATTTTTGTAATATTAATTTAGCCCCGTTTTCCCCGTTTTCTTTTTGACTCGTGTCCTTTTTGCTAGCACCATGAACACACTCCGTCTAGATGTGTGTGTCGCTCCTTTTTATCTCCCTTCTGGAACAGGCAGACCCTCAGCCCCTGGGGGTCAGCGCCGGCTGTGGTCTTGGCTGGACGTGCTGTGGCTCCGACTGTGTCTCTTGGTCTCCCGACGTTCCCGATCCTGACTGTGCTCCTGCTTCCTTTCAGGCTTGCGGCCTCGCTCTTCCTCCTTCTCCCGCTCCTTGGCTTGTTCCTTGCGCTCTTCTTTCGAGTGTCATTATCAATTAAAACATGGTGTTCTGATATGATGTAGGTTCATTAACCTCGTCGCCAATTTGTTGTGTATGTGGCCAGGTTACACAACAATGCTATTTATAAAAACACTGGAGACGGGAGCGAAGTTTCATGGTTCTTTACGGGCAGAATCCGAACTCGACACACACGTACAGATCAATACGCGCCTAATAGCGCATGCTCAATATGTACCTAATAGAGCATTCAACGACATGGTACTAAAACATAAAGTAGTCCCTTATTATACTGTAGGCTATACGGTACACAAGTCAAAGCCCATACTGAAATAGCCTCTTTCTAAAGTCTTGTTAATTGTCACCCTGTCAGGAGTGTGCATTGTATAAAATAATTAAAATTAATTTAATTGCAAAAAACAATCCAGATTTTAACTATTTCTAATTGCATCCTATTAGAGAAAGATAAGAAGGCCAAGAACATTGTGTTTCCAAAATAACAAGAAATGAAACTGAAAACCAAGTTTGCATGAACAAACAAAACAATCTAATGCATCGGCTCAGTCAGTAATAGAAATAAAACATTGCCGGTCCCTCTCCTCACTCATTGTTAACTAATTGTGCTAACTGTGTGTTTTTCCAGCGAGTCCATGAGATGGATAATGGCACTACCATATAAGCATTGCAGACTAACAACTAAAAGCACAAATCAGTTTTCAGTGAGAAATACTTAGCAACATTGGGTTCATGTTGTCACAGCAGGGAAGCATGTGACCTATAATGCTGTCAAAGGTAAGAAAATAGTACCACAGGTAACATTGCTGTGATGCAACAAGCCCCTTATCCACTTGATTATTGTACTTGGAAATGAAATCATAAACAGTGATAAACATTATAATCCATCCGGGGAGAGTAAAGCCACTATTTGTGATTTGGTATTTTAAAAGATGTGCTATCATATTTTAAGAATCTGATTGTTCCCAGCCAAGGAATCAACAGCATGCGAGTCCAGCTCCTCACCCAGTGCTGTACTCTGGGCGGAGTGCTGGCTGCTCGTACTCTGTTGACATCTGAGCAACTGGTCCTCACTGCCAACTTTATCATTGCCCTCCACCCCCATGCAACTAATCTTGTAGGGTTGCCAAGAGTTTTGGGAAATAAGGGGGTGTAAAAATCTCCGAGAAATGTGGTTAGCTACCTGGAGCCGAAGTTAAAGTCATACTGAATAGACTTCTCACTGATAACATTGAAGGTGCTCGGAAAAATTTTAAACACAAATTTAGAGAAGTTAACTGTCAAGAGAAAGTTGTTGTTAAGTCAGATTCCTGCAGTTTTAAACTAACCAGTTTGGGAGAGGGTTTCTGCATATCTCTACATTGTAAAGATTTGCATCTGTGCAGGACTGAAATCACCACCAAAGGAGGTAATATAATTATTAAATACACTCTTGTAAATACCATCATTTTACCCCCCTAAAGCTTCAGCTGTGTGACTCCTAAATCTACTGGTCCACCCTATATCTTCTGAGCTAATCCGTTCTGAGGACATGCCCATTGAAACCATTCCTGTTTAGACAAGCTGTAGTATCTATACACAGATGCAAGACATTCAACCTCTACTGCATGAGAGATGGCACTCTGCTGCAGCTGGTACAGCCACTGCCTCATATCACCAGCGGAGCTTGCACATTCCCCTGTGACCCTGTGACCCTGTGGGATTCCTCTCAATAATCCAGCTTCCTCCCACTACCCAAGGAAGTGCAGGTTAGTAGTTTTATCGGCCACTGCCTCTGGTGAGGAGACGAGTGGCTGAATCTGCGGGGAGCTGGTGAGAATGTGGGATTAATGTAGGATTTAAATAGGTGGTCCAGGATCAGTGTGAGTTCAGTGAATCGTGCTGTGATGCCTTCTTTCATCTTACTTGGTCTATTGATATAAAACCTTACTTATCCTCACCTTCTCTCAAATATAATTCAGCCTAACCATTCCACTTGGCAGTAAGCTCCAGCTACCAACCATTCCCTGGATACTTTGTATTTTTAATGATTATCTTATGCTTGTATTATCTAGTCTTGGAATTCTCCACTGCATCAGACTCTTTGCAAAGTTTTAACTTCTCTGTATTGTAAATCATTTTTGCATCTTTTCTAGTTCCCAGTAGGTTTTTTTTGATAAAATAGAGACTAAAGTTTTACTCAGAACTTAGACCTTGTCTCACCAAGATTCCATATTAGTTTAATAGTTTATCAATTCTTTCTTTAAAAATTAGCCACAGTGTTTTTTTCTTTTTATTCTATTTGCAATCTGTACCAGAAGATGATTTTGTAAATCTGAAGATAATTTGTCTTTATTTAAATCTCTATTAACAGTTTAGTATGATGGATCTGACACAGTGCTGTTGTGTTGGAATCTACCTTGCTGATTGTTGTGCTTTCTATACCCTGCTATTAGTCAGCCTTCAACTTGAAGTAGTGGGCACTGTGTCTGGAAGGACTCATAGTCCATCGAAATTCCAAGACTGATCAAACAAACAAAAGAATATTCTCTTGCAAAGCTGCTCCAAAATATACCTGATGATTATTTGTTGCTCTGAATCCTAGCTTCCATAAATTCCGAAAGGCAAGATCTGAACCCTTAATAAAGCAGTTTTAAATGGATGAGATTAATCACTACAATCCACCATGTTCCTATGTTAGGCCCTGTTCCGTGATTAGAAGGCACAGTATATCCAGATCCAGGTGCCTGTCTTACCATATTACAACCTCAGTAATGTCCCCACCCTCCCACACATCTCCTACAACAAACGAAATGAATGTTTTACCAGGAAATTAAACATCCAGAATCAGGTTGTATACAACTCAGACCATTGGTATTTCTGATTGTCCAACAAGTGAGAAGAGTGGGAAAGCATCACACCATTGGATTCCTGACCAATTCCATCCTGAATCTTTGTGGAGAAACAGCCTGTCAAGGATTCATGGCCACATTCTGAAACTTGTGCGTTTTCTTCAGAGTGGAAATGCATCGTTGTCCTTAAGACATAGGAGCAGAATTAGGCTATTCAGCCCATTGAGCCTGCTCCAGCATTTCATCATGGTTGATTCCAGATATCATTCAAGCCCATACACCTGCCCTCTCACCATATCCCTTGAGGCCCCTACCAATCAGGAATCTATCAACTTCTGCTTTAAATGTACCCACGGACTTGGCTTCCTCTACAGTCTATGACAGAGTATTCCACAGACTCACCACTCTTTGGCTAAAAACATTTCTCCTTACCTCTGTTCTGAAAGGTCTCCCATCAATTTTGAGTATGTACCTCTAGTTCTGGATAACCCCACCAGAGGGAACATCATCTCCACGTCCACCCTATTTAGTCCTTTCGACATTCGGTAGATTTCAATGAGGTTCCTGCCCACCCCCCCCCCCCCACATTCTTCTAAATCCAGTGAGTACAGGCCCAAAGCTGCCAAACACTCCTCATATGTTAAAGCTTTCATTCCTGGAATCATCCTCCTCTGGATTCCCTCCAATGACAAAATATCTTTTCTGAGAAATAGGTCCCCAAGCTGTTGACAGTATTCCAAGTGTGGCCTCACCAGTGCTTTATAAAGCCGTAGCATTATCTCCTTGCGTTTATATTCTATTCCCCGTGAAATAAATGCCAACTTTGCATTTGCCTCCTTTACCACAGACTCAAGCTATGAATTAACCTTCTGGGAGTCTTGCAAGAGGACTCCTAAGTCCTTTCATACCGCTGATGTTTGAATTTTCTCCCCATTTAGATATTAGTCTGCACTGTTGTTCCTTTTACCAGGATATATTATCATACATTTCCCAACACTGTACACTTTTTCTGCCACTTTTTTGCCCATTCAGAATCAGAATCAGGTTTATTATCATCGGCATGTGACGTGAAATTTGTTAACTTAGCAGCAGCAGCAGTTCAATGCAATACATAATCTAGCAGAGAGAGAAAAAAATAATAAAATAAAACATAATAATAAATAAACAAGTAAATCAATTATGTATATTGTATAGATTTTTTTAAATGTGCAAAAACATCAATACTATATATTAAAAAAAGTGAGGTAGTGTCCAAAGCTTCAATGTCTGTTGAGGAATTGGATGGCAGAGGGGAAGAAGCTGTTCCCGAATCGCTGAGCGTGTGCCTTCAGGCTTCTGTACTTCCTACCTGATGGTAACAGTGAGAGAAGTGCATGCCCTGGGTGTTGGAGGTATTTAATAATGGAGTTGCCTTTCTGAGACATCATTCCCTGAAGATGTCCTGGGTACTTTGTCGGCTAGTGCCCAAGATGGAGCCGACTAAATTTACAACCTTCTGCAGTTTCTTTCGGTCCTGTGCAGTAGCCCCTCGGTACCAGACAGTGATGCAGCCTGTCAGAATGCTCTCCACGGTACAACTATAGAGGTTTTTGAGTGTATTTTTTGACATTCTTCCAATTTGTCGAAGTTCTGCTGCAATTGCATTACTTCCGCAGCACTACCTACCCCTCCACCTATCCTTATATCATCTGCAAACTTTGCCATAAAGACATCAATTCCATGATCAAAATCATTGACAAAAAATGTGAAAAGTAGTGGTCCCAAAACTGACCCCTGAGGAACACCACTAGTCAACGGTAGCCAAACAGAAAAGGCCCCTTTTATTCCCATTTGCTGCCTCCTGAGTGTCAGCCATTCCTGTATCCATGTCAATATATTTCCTGTAACACCACAGGATTTTATCTTGTTAAGCAGCTCATGTGAGGCACCTTATCAAATGCCTTCTAAAAATCCAAGTAAATGACATCCACTGCCTCTCCTTTGTCCATCCTGCCTGTTACTTCCTCAAAGAATTCTAACAGATTTGTCAGACAAGATTTCCCTTGACAGAAACCATGCTGACTTTGACTTATTTTATCATTAGTCTCCAAATATCCCAAAACGTTGTCCTTAATAATGGACTCCAACAATTCCCCAGTTGTTCCTAACTACTCTCTTCCCAGAATGAAGCTGTATATTAAGTTACCTACTTAACTGAAACTTCAAATGACTAATCAATACAACTAACAAATTCCCACATAATTGTCAAATAAAATTAGTTCTATATTAATACTAATTCTCCAGGGTGGATAAGACTTCTTACAGAAGCTGGTGCTACTATCACCCATGTGAAATGAGTGGCTGGGTAGAAGTAGAAAGGATGTTTGGTTAATCAGAAGCCAAGACATAAAGGCTGATCCACCACATACACCTTCATTCCACGTGCAGTAATCGTAATGGTCCAAAAAAACTCACTGGTATATAAACATGGAAAGGGAGTTGGGTAGACACACAAAGAACATGGTGGACACAGAGAGAAAGAAGAGGAAGCAGGGAGAGGATGAGTTAGCAGAAGGAAGAAAGGTGGTGTTACCCAGGACATCTGGGAATCTCCTCCATTTATCCACACCTTCACATCAGTCTCATTTAGTCATAGTGATCATGGTTCCTTCTTCCAAATTCTAATGTGATTTCTGATAGAGTGGTAATAATTATTTGCTAATCGCTAGAGACTTTCTAGAGTTTGATGAAGAGCTTTCCACTTCCCCAAGAGGCAGGCAGGCAAGCAGAATGTGCACTACAGAATAACAAGCTAGACCCTCTGGAATGGTGAGCCAGCAATTCAGAATCCCCCAGTGCCACCTGAGTACAACCGAGAGTGCTCCACTTCTCTGTCTAAGATCCCTCCTGGCATGGCAATCAGGATGATGGTCAAAAACTTAAAGAAGTTCCAGGTCTGGGGCCCAGTCGGTTCAGATGCCCATTTTTAGAATGGAGAAGGCTGGACAGAATACCCACAGGTGAGAGTATAAGTAAACAGGAGATGTAAACGCACCAACTGTATCGTCGGCCTGGAGGTTGTGAAATAAAAGGGGTCACACCAGCATAGATTAGAAAAACAGCAAAGTGATAGAGAGTAGAGAGGTGCAATGTCAGATACTTTAGACTGGAGGCAGACAAACAATGAGGTCTTCAGGAGTCAATACCAGAAACACTTCCTTCTTTATATACATTATCAATTTGCATTTGGTAGTTTCAGATGCAATCTCCAAATCTGTAGGAAAGCTTAAAGACTTTGAAGTGTGTTGAACCGTGAGGAGGATTGTAATATACAGAAACACAATATGGACAGTTCAGTGGAATAGTTGGAAATGTAATAGATGAGCATTAAGGCAGAAAAATTGTGTTAACATTCTGATGGGAAGAATAAAGATAGACAATATAAACTAGAGGCACAATTACGACAGAAGGCCATGAACTTAAAATGCTTACCCTCTCCACAGATTCTGCTTGACATGCTGAGTATCTTCAGCATTTTCTGCTTTTATTTCAGATATATAGCAGCTGCAGTCTTTGCTGTTAGTCACAATTCTAAGAAGCTGCAGGAATAATTGGAGATGTATGTGTTCACATTATCAAAAGTAGAAGGGCATGTTGAGAAAGTGCTTCAAAACAGAAGCATCCAGGATCTTGACCTTTATTAATAAGGACTTGAGCAAAAAAAGAATCAAGATGACCTTTTCAAAACACTGGTTCTGCCACCAGTGACTGGGCTTTAAACGTTTTGAGTGCAGGGGAGATCTTCTACATTGTCTCCAGGGATGAAGAATTTAGTTACAAGAATATTTGATGGGAATGTTCTACTTAGATAGCATTTGTTTGAAAGAAAATCAAACAGAAGAATTTGAAATCCTGAGGGGACCAGGAAGAGTAGATAGAGAGAAAATGCACTTGGTAAGTTGCTGAGGTTCAGATGTGACCCAAGGGAAAAACTTTGTAAGCAGCAAATGATTTATGCTGTAAGGTAACACCAGGGGGAGCAGTGGAGGCAGTTTGAGATGGTGTTCAAGAAAGAACAGTATTGGGTACTTGAAAGGGAAATGTTTGCAAGTATGTGAGGAGAGGTGGCAAGTGGGACCATCTGGATTGTTCTATTGTGGCGATGGCAGAGAGTTGTTGGACTGAATAGACCCATGCTGGAGCCATCCTGTGACTTTGTGAATAAATTGTATTGAGTTCATTAATGTCCCCAACAAAATAGGGTAAAATGCCTCTGGTGATCTCAGTCAAATATGATGCTCAATTTATTCTAATTTCTGCCAGTCAGACAGTTCTCATAACTAAAAATCAACCCAGTGAATGTTGGTGTGCTTTTTTTTCAAGGCAAGCATAATCTTTCCTTGGGGGTGGAAACCAAACTCATCAAAGGCCTGGTATATCAATGAGGCCTCAACTCCCTTCACCGGAGTGCCTTAATTTTTCAAGGTGCCAGAAACTGTTTTCTGCAGCTGTGAAAAATTGATTTATTGCTGGTTTGTATTGCATTACACAGTCAAATAAAACAGAAAATATAATGCTGAAAAATAAAGAGGTGTAAAATTCTCGCTGGAGGGAGAGGCATGCTGATAGTCAACATTGAATCCACAGTTTAATTCGGTCTCTGAATAAAATACAGTCAAGGTCACTGAGACGGAGAACGAAGGAGTGAAGGCTAGATGGAGTGGGGAGGTTTGCTCTTTTATATGTGCTATATGTGCCTTATGCTGTGTATGACTGTTCGTGGTTATGTTTTATACCTTGGCCTCAGAGAAACATTATTTTGTTTGGCTGTATTCATGGGTATTCGTGTATGGCTGAATGACAATTATACTTTAGTTTGAACATGAACTTTTGAGATGATTGTGTTGTGTTATGTAGGTTATTGCTTGATAGACTTTGGCTACGATCAGTGGTTAAAAACAAGTTATTATGGAGTGTTTCTGGTTGCATTTCAGCAAAAGGAGTGAAAGACACCAGTTATCATCCTCAGGAGCAGCAATATCTGTATGTCAATTGCAGCTCACAGACGAAGGATTTAGCTTCTATACCTTCTACTCCAGTAGAAGGCGAGGGTTTTGTTATGCTGAAAATTGGAATCAGTTCTCACACTCCATGTCATTATGATCTTGCACCTCATCATTTCCTCTCTAGCTGTTCCATTTTATTATTGTTCTACCTCAATGCACTGTGTAATGATCTGTATGGGCATACACAGGATGAGCTTTTTCACTGTAAAGCGGTACATGTGACAACAATAAACCAATTCCAATTCCACTTTATTACAATCTACCATTCACTAATTAATGGATATTGTTAAGGATTTAGTGAGATGGGGAAATTTCCTGTTTGTATGCCAAACTGTGAGAGAGGATTTTGCATTGGTTAGAGTGCAGGAAGCTGAGGGGAGATTTTATAGAGGTCTATAAAATCACAAGAGGCCTGGCTAATGTAGATAATCAGATGGAAAGGGCAGTAGGCTTAAGGGAAAATATGAAAAGTTTAAGGGAGACCTGAAGGGCAAATTTTTCACACCAAGGGTGCCAGTATGTGGAATGGGCTGCCAGAAGTAGTGGAAGAGTATACAATAAAGTATAAAGTATAAAGTATAAAGAGGAAGGGGACAATTACAATGAAAGGTTCAGAAAGATATGGGTCAAATGCAGAAGCAAATGGGACTCACTCGGGGAGCCAACTTAATTGGCATGGACAAGTTCAAAGTTCAAAGTAAATTTTATTATCTAAGTATATCTATACATAGAAACATACATAGAAAATAGGTGCAGGAGTAGGCCATTCGGCCCTTCGAGCCTGCACCGCCATTTATTATGATCATGGCTGATCATCCAACTCAGAACCCCGCCCCAGCCTTCCCTCCATACCCCCTGACCCCCGTAGCCACAAGGGCCATGTCTAACTCCCTCTTAAATATAGCCAATGAACTGGCCTCAACTGTTTCCTGTGGCAGAGAATTCCACAGATTCTCTCTGTGTGAAGAAGTTTTTCCTAATCTCGGTCCTAAAAGGCTTCCCCTCTATCCTCAAACTGTGGCCCCTCGTTCTGGACTTCCCCAACATCGGGAACAATCTTCCTGCATCTAGCCTGTCCAATCCCTTTAGGATCTTATACGTTTCAATCAGATCCCCCCTCAATCTTCTAAATTCCAACGAGTACAAGCCCAGTTCATCCAGTCTTTCTTCATATGAAAGTCCTGCCATCCTAGGAATCAATCTGGTGAACCTTCTTTGTACTCCCTCTATGGCAAGGATGTCTTTCCTCAGATTAGGGGACTAAAACTGCACACAATACTCCAGGTGTGGTCTCACCAAGGCCTTGTACAACTGCAGTAGTACCTCCCTGCTCCTGTACTCGAATCCTCTTGCTATGAAGACCAGCATACCATTCGCCTTTTTCACCGCCTGCTGTACCTGCATGCCCACTTTCAATGAGTGGTGTATAATGACACCCGGGTTTCGTTGCACCTCCCCTTTTCCTAATCAGCCACCATTCAGATAATAATCTGTTTTCCTATTTTTGCCACCAAAGTGGATAACTTCACATTTATCCACATTAAATTGCATCTGCCATGAATTTGCCCACTCACCCAACCTATCCAAGTCACCCTGCATCCTCTTAGCATCCTCCTCACAGCTAACACTGCCACCCAGCTTCGCGTCATCCGCAAACTTGGAGATGCTGCATTTAATTCCCTCATCCAAGTCATTAATATATATTGTAAGCAACTGAGGTCCCAGCACTGAGCCTTGCGGTACCCCACTAGTCACCGCCTGCCATTCTGAAAAGGTCCCGTTTATTCCCACTCTTTGCTTCCTGTCTGCTAACCAACTCTCCACCCACACCAATACCTTACCCGCAATACCGTGTGCTTTAAGTTTGCACACTAATCTCCTGTGTGGGACCTTGTCAAAAGCCTTCTGAAAATCCAAATATACCACATCCACTGGTTCTCCCCTATCCACTCTACTAGTTACATCCTCAAAAAATTCTATGAGATTCGTCAGACATGATTTTCCTTTCACAAATCCATGCTGACTCTGTCTGATCATTTCACCACTTTCCAAATGTGCTGTTATCATATCCTTGATAACTGACTCCAGCAGTTTCCCCACCACCGACGTTAGGCTAACCGGTCTATAATTCCCCGGTTTCTCTCTCCCTGCTTTTTTAAAAAGTGGAGTTACATTAGCCACCCTCCAATCCTCAGGAACTAGTCCAGAATCTAACGAGTTTTGAAAAATTATCACTAATGCATCCACTATTTCTTGGGCTACTTCCTTAAGCACCCTGGGATGCAGACCATCTGGCCCTGGGGATTTATCTGCCTTCAATCCCTTCAATTTACCTAACACCACTTCCCTACTAACATGTATTTCGCTCAGTTCCTCCATCTCACTGGACCCTCTGTCCCCTACTATTTCTGGAAGATTATTTATGTCCTCCTTAGTGAAGACAGAACCAAAGTAATTATTCAATTGGTCTGCCATGTCCTTGCTCCCCATAATCAATTCACTTGTTTCTGTCTGCAGGGGACCTACATTTGTCTTTACCAGTCTTTTCCTTTTCACATATCTATAAAAGCTTTTACAGTCCGTTTTTATGTTTCCTGCCAGTTTTCTCTCATAATCTTTTTTCCCCTTCCTAATTAAGCCCTTTGTCCTCCTCTGCTGAACTCTGAATTTCTCCCAGTCCTCAGGTGAGCCACTTTGGCTAATTTGTATGCTTCTTCTTTGGAATTGATACTATCCCTAATTTCTCTTGTCAGCCACGGGTGCACTACCTTCCTTGATTTATTCTTTTGCCAAACTGGGATGAACAATTGTTGTAGTTCATCCATGCAACCTTTAAATGCTTGCCATTGCATATCCACCGTCAATCCTTTAAGTGTCATTTGCCAGTCTATCTTAGCTAATTCACGTCTCATACCTTCAAAGTTACCCCTCTTTAAGTTCAGAACCTTTGTTTCTGAATTAACTATGTCACTCTCCATCTTAATGAAGAATTCCACCATATTATGGTCACTCTTACCCAAGGGGCCTCTCACGACAAGATCGCTAATTAACCCTTCCTCATTGCTCAAAACCCAGTCCAGAATAGCCTGCTCTCTAGTTGGTTCCTCGACATGTTGGTTCAAAAAACCATCCCGCATACATTCCAAGAAATCCTCTTCCTCAGCACCTTTACCAATTTGGTTCACCCAATCTACATGTAGATTGAAGTCACCCATTATAACTGCTGTTCCTTTATTGCACACATTTCTAATTTCCTGTTTAATACCATCTCCGACCTCACTACTACTGTTAGGTGGCCTGTACACAACTCCCACCAGCGTCTTCTGCCCCTTAGTGTTACGCAGCTCTACCCATATCGATTCCACATCTTCCCGGCTTATGTCCTTCCTTTCTATTGCATTAATCTCTTCTTTAACCAGCAACGCCACCCCACCTCCCCTTCCTTCATGTCTATCCCTCCTGAATATTGAATATCCCAGAACGTTGAGCTCCCATCCCTGGTCACCCTGGAGCCATGTCTCTGTGATCCCAACTATATCATAATCATTAATAACAATCTGCACTTTCAATTCATCCACCTTATTACGAATGCTCCATGCATTGACACACAAAGCCTTCAGGCGCTCTTTTACAACCCTCTTAGTCCTTTTACAATTATGCTGAAAAGTGGCCCTCTTTAATGCTTGCCCTCTGTCCTCTGAAATTTATTTTCTTGTGGACATCCTCAAAGAATCTATAGAATAATAACCATAACAGATCAATGAAAGACCACCCAACTAGGGCATTCAACCAGAGTGCAGAAGATGATAAACTATGCAAATATAAAAAGCAGTAATAATAATAATAAATAAATAAGCAATAAATATGGAGAACATGTAATGAAGAGTCCTTGAAAGTGAGTCCATTGGTTGTGGGGAGTTCTCAATGATTGGGCAAGCGAAGTTGAGTGAAGTTGTCCTCTTTGGTTCAAGACCCTGATGGTTGATGGGTAATAATTGTTCCTGAACCAAGTTGTGTGAATCCTGAGGCTCCTGTACCTTCTTCCTGATGGTAGCTGTGAGAAGAGAGATCAACCTGGGTGGTGGGGATCGCTGATGATGGATGCTGCTCTCCTGTGACAGCATTTCATGTAGGTGTGCTCAGTGGTGGGGAGGGCTTTACTTTTTTTCCACTACTTTTGTAGGATTTTCCATTCAAGGGCATTGGTGTTTCCATACCAGAATGTGATGCAGCCAGTCAATATCCTCTGCAACACACATCGAGAGAAGTTTGGCAAAGTTTTAGATGTTAAGCCAAAGAGTCTGCTTCCATGCTATATAACATGTAACTGAGGAGAGGCTCTTCATTTTCCATTAAAATTAGTGATTCTCATTTTCCTTCTGGTAAAATTCTTAACAAGAAGCATTTATATCTTTTTGTTAATTAATTCCTAGGCCCTGGTGAAAGTTAACCCACGCCTGAAGCCAATGCTAAATGGGATTATCCAGAATAGGCTTAAATGGGAGGAGATGCACCAAAGAGGACAAGGAGGCAGAGACAATCCCCGCCGCAGCACAACCACGCAAGACATCAGCTAAAGCTCCGAGTGTCATCTCCGGGGATGGGCGATCAGCTTGATATGGCTCATATTCAACTGGATTGGGACATCCTTCAGTTGTGCTTTGCAAAGCCTGAAACAGTGTGGCTGTGCTGAAACTCCCAGTGTGTTTCTGCATGGGACAGAATCCATCCACTCCGAACTGAGAGTGAAAATAACAAAAACGATGAGTGCACTGCAAATATTGTGTTGTAGGCATATGTCGATAAAGCTCTTAAGAAGCTCACAGAGTCCCTTTGACAGTGTGCAGGTAATACAGCTCCATCCAGTGCTACCAATTGCTAAGGGTCTGCGGTCTGCTGCAGAGAATATACAGGCATCATAAGCAGGTTTAATTATTCAAGGACAGAGAACCGAAATGTTCTGAGCATCCTTTGTCTGCCAGACCCATGTTGTTTCTGCTTTCCTTCTCCTGACCATTGGAATGAGCAAGCAGCTTGTTTACTTTATACAGTGGATTCTGGTTAATCGGGACACATTGGGACCCGGACATTTTGGCCCAACTAAGTAGCTGCCCCAATTAGCCAAAGTTTTATGGAAATAATAAAAAGGTATTAAAAAAAAACAAACTACTGTTTAATTGAGTAACAAGTTATGTATTTAAATGAAATACAGAACAAATTGGAACACTGCCAATACTTCTACAGTACTATAAATTACGTATTAGTTCCTAATAGTTACCAACAGAGGAATTCAGCTGCTGTATGCTGTCATGTTCTTTTGATTATTTGTAAATGAAGTCAGCTTGGGTGGACTGGGTGGATGAAATCTACAGTGAGATCCACAGGCAGAAGGGCACAACGCAGCACAGACGAAGTCATGGTCATTCACTGCAACCAAGGAAGACCTCAGTCATGATGCCTACTCGTACCACTGGATGCAAATTCTGAGGCTGAGAGAGAGGAACTGTCTCAGTGCAATGGCTTTTCCACTTTAAAAACCCTCCCGCATCGGTTTTCCTGTCATCGTTGGATAGATGGACAACCATTGCCAAATAAACAAAGTCATCCAATGCAATGCCTTCATACAATGCTTTCAATGTTTGCGTCCTCAAAATCTTCATTTTCATTGTAACTTTGAAGATGATTGTTGATACCTTCAAATTCTTCGTTGTTCCTAACTTGTTGAAAGGGTGAAATTATTTCATTTTCCCTCCCGGCCGTTTCTGGCACCTTAGTGCCTGAGTGCTTCAACTGCAGTGAGCAAACAGTTCTGAATTGTCTTACTGCTTATTTTTGGCCAGCTATCAATGACAAAAAAAACACTGCTTTTTGAAAGCAAACACTCACGACTATTCAAAAACTGGTCAATCTAAGTATGGTGTCGAGTCTAACAGCCACACAAGTGCAGGTGACTGACACTCGATAGAAATTGTTCACCAATAGGCTCGTGTCCCAATTAAGTGCATGGTGTCCCAAATAAATGATGGGAATCCCACATATTTTCTTGATTTGTTTTTGTTCTTTGAGAGTTATCCGAAATAAGCAGCCATCCTGATTAATTGGTGGCCCAATTAGTTAGAATCCACTGTACTTAAAAGATTTTTCTACTTAGCTCCCCTGCATGAGGATGCTCTAAAATTGGTTCTCTGGATTGGAAATATGGTTAATAGATGCACTGAGATAAAGTCCTTTAAGGACAAACCATTGACAGATGGTGCTGTGGTGGTTATGACCGAAGCACTGGTTACTATAAAGGTGGTATATAGCTGTAAGCAAGATAATTTTTAAACCTCTGCTGGATGTTGTTGTATGTTAAACAGATTGCATGTTAAAGCAATGCAAGTCAAATTTGCACATGTAACAAAGCAAATGGTGGCATGGAATTTCGTCAGCATGAAAAATCCAAGCTAAAGAGAAAAAGAATATTCATCGCTGTAAGATGAGCTTCAACACCGACAGGACAGACAGGCCCCATGACCCACAAGGACAGAACTGGTCAAAGGTTATAATGCCTGATTTTACCAATATTGCATGCATTTCATCTCCATACCTGTCAGATATGGGAAAATGTTTGGAAGAAAACTGCAGGAGTCTTTATTTATGTGGAGGTTGTCAACGTCGGTTTGTTTTCAGTGTAAGTACATTGCTTCCTTCTGGCCGTGTAACATCCTCCATTTCATTAAAACACATTTTTGAAGATGGTGTTCACTCTTCCTGTTGCCACAATTAGATTCCTTTTTAAAAGGACTTTAAATGTTTAACTTTCTGATTGAACAGGAACCAATTTCATCAGTTGACCTTAAAGACAATAACTCATAATTTGATCCCATTACCTGTTTAGAACGGAAGCTCAGAACAAAGTGCCTATTCCTTACAAAATCCGTGCAAACTGGAAGCGTGTTAACCCAACAAATCAGAATACAGATTCAGAATTAGAATCCATATCCAGCTTTACCTTAGCACCATTTTACCTTATGAAGTATTGGTTTAATTTAATTTGTTTCATCTTAATTTTATTTTCTTCCTTTTACAATTAGTTTAGTCTCTGATGTTTTACGTTGACTGTGTAACACATAAAGACCAGCACAACTTGGGAAGCAACATCTCCAGATCTTCAGAATCTACCAGAATGTTTAAACTTGTTTTATCTCGTGCTTGCATTATATGTATATTCAGTGATCAAATGATTATTGTTGCAATTCTATCATTACCTTTTGTTAAACAAAATTAGATTGATATGCAACCCAAAAGAAACTGTTACTTTAAATTATTTTATCCCAGCCTTACTTGTAAATTAATTCCTATTTGATTGATCTATACCCCCCCCCCCCGTAGAAAACACGGTTCGATGAATAAAGGTCCATTGTGGCATTTTTTGACATAATGACCCTTGCACAATTAGCTTGGCATCACAGAAACTACATCATCAGAAAAATAATGCTAAGTAAAGGAATCTGGTAAACCAATATTCTTGGAAAATTCTGCATGCTGTAAGGAAAGGGTCGTGATATACATATATATATATATATATTTTTTTTTACATTACTGTTCTGCTTCTTAAGCCCTGTTCTTTGAGCAGGGAAGCAGGTCAATCTGTTACAAAACTGCCACCTCCTGGAGCAAGCAAGCATTACAAAGAGCAACATTAACAGCTTGCATCTTTTAATGTAATGCACTTAAAAATGTTTTAATCTTTTGGGTTTGTTCCTTTAATACATTTCCACCTCTCATCCAGGGAATTCACAGATAGTTTATTGATAAAACATGTCCTTCATGGTCCTGCAAACACGAGGAAATCTGCAGATGCTGGAATTTCAAGCAACGCACATAAAAGTTGCTGGTGAACGCAGCAGGCCAGGCAGCATCTCTAGGAAGAGGTACAGTCGACGTTTCGGGCTGAGACCCTTTGTCAGGACTAACTGAAAGAAGAGCTAGTAAGAGATTTGAAAGTGGGAGGGGGAGGGGGAGGGGGAGATCCAAAATGATAGGAGAAGACAGGAGGGGGAGGGATGGGGCCAAGAGCTGGACAGGTGATAGGCAAAAGGGATACGAGAGGATCATGGGACAGGAGGCCCAGGGAGAAAGAAAGGTGGGGGGGAAGCCCAGAGGATGGGCAAGGGGTATAGTGAGAGGGACAGAGGGAGAAAAAGGAGAGAGAGAAAAAGAATGTGTGTATAAAAATAAATAACGGATGGGGTACGAGGGGGAGGTGGGGCATTAACAGAAGTTAGAGAAGTCAATGTTCATGCCATCAGTTTGGAGGCTATCCAGACGGAATATAAGGTGTTGTTCCTCCAACCTGAGTGTGGTTTCATCTTGACAGTAGAGGAGGCCGTGGATAGACATGTCAGAATGGGAGTGGGACATGGAATTAAAATGTATGGCCACAGGGAGATCCTGCTTTCTCTGGCAGACAGAGCGCAGGTGTTCAGCGAAATGGTCTCCCAGTCTGTGTCGGGTCTCGGCAATATATAGAAGGCCACATCGGGAGCACCAGACGCAGTATATCACCCCAGCCAACTCACAGATGAAGTGTCGCCTCACCTGGAAGGACTGTCTGGGGCCCTGAATGGTAGTGGGGGAGAAAGTGTAAGGGCATGTGTAGCACTTGTTCCGCTTACAAGGCTAAGTGCTGGGAGGGAGATCGGTGGGGAAGGATGGGGGGGATGAATGGACAAGGAAGTCGCGTAGGGAGGAATTGCGAGAAGGGGATGGCATTCTTGCAAGAGACAGGGTGAGAAGAGGAATAGTCCAGATAACTGTGAGAGTCCATAGGCTTATAGTAGACATCAGTAGATAAGCTGTTTCCAGAGATCGAGACAGTAAGATCTAGAAAGACAGAAAGATCTAGAAAGATCTTCATGGTCCTGGAAGTGTTGTTACAGAAAGGATCTAGTTGACATTTTGAGAGGAAAGTATTTTACTTAGATATATAACACAGATTGGGCCCCTCTGGCCCAACGAGCCACTGCTCAGCAACCCACTTATTTAACAATAGCATAATCCCAGGACAAATTACAATGACCAATTAACCTACTAACCGGTACGTCTTTGGAACGGGGGAGGAAACCCGAGCACCTGGTGGAAATTCACGTGTTGACGGGAATGATGTACAAACTACAGGAATTCTGCAGATGCTGGAAATTCAAGCAACACACATAAAAGTTGCTGGTGAACGCAGCAGGCCAGGCAGCATCTCTAGGAAGAGGTGCAGTCGACGTTTCAGGCCGAGACCCTTCGTCAGGACTAACTGAAAGAAGAGTGAGTAAGGGATTTGAAAGTTGGAGGGGGAGGGGGAGATCCAAAATGATAGGAGAAGACAGGAGGAGGAGGGATGGTGCCAAGAGCTGGACAGGTGATAGGCAAAAGGGATATGAGAGGATCATGGGACAGGAGGCCCAGGGAAGAAAGACAAGGCGGGGGGGGAACCCAGAGGATGGGCAAGGGGTATATTCAGAGGGACAGAGGGAGAAAAAGGAGAGTGAGAGAAAGAATGTGTGTATAAAAGTAAGTAACAGATGGGGTACGAGGGGGAGGTGGGGCATCAGCGGAAGTTAGAGAAGTCGATGTTCATGCCATCAGTTTGGAGGCTACCCAGACGGAATATAAGGTGTTGTTCCTCCAACCTGAGTGTGGCTTCATCTTTACAGTAGAAGAGGCCATGGATAGACATGTCAGAATGGGAATGGGATGTGGAATTAAAATGTGTGGCCACTGGGGGATCCTGCTTTCTCTGGCGGACAGAGCGTAGATGTTCAGCAAAGCGGTCTCCCAGTCTGCGTCGGGTCTCGCCAATATATAAAAGGCCACATCGGGAGCACCGGACGCAGTATATCACCCCAGTCGACTCACAGGTGAAGTGTTGCCTCACCTGGAAGGACTGTTTGGGGCCCTGAATGGTGGTAAGGGAGGAAGTGTAAGGGCATGTGTAGCACTTGTTCCGCTTACACGGATAAGTGCCAGGAGGGAGATCAGTGGGGAGAGATGGGGGGGTCCAATGGACAAGGGAGTTGCGTAGGGAGCAATCCCTGCGGAATGCAGGGGGGGGGAGGGAAAGATGTGCTTAGTGGTGGGATCCCGTTGGAGGTGGCGAAAGTTACGGAGAATAATATGTTGGACCCGGAGGCTGGTGGGGTGGTAGGTGAGGACCAGGGGAACCCTATTCCTAGTGGGGTGGCGGGAAGATGGAGTGAGAGCAGATGTACGTGAAATGGGGGAGATGCGTTTAAAAGCAGAGTTGATAGTGGAGGAAGGGAAGCCCCTTTCTTTAAAAATGGAAGACATCTCCCTCGTCCTAGAATGAAAAGCCTCATCCTGAGAGCAGATGCGGCGGAGACGGAGGAATTGCGAGAAGGGGATGGCATTTTTGCAAGAGACAGGGTGAGAAGAGGAATAGTCCAGATAGCTGTGAGAGTCAGTAGGCTTATAGTAGACATCAGTGGATAAACTGTCTCCAGAGACAGAGACAGAAAGATCTAGAAAGGGGAGGGAGGTGTCGGAAATGGACCAGGTAAACTTGAGGGCAGGGTGAAAGTTGGAGGCAAAGTTAGTAAAGTCAACGAGTTCTGCATGCGTGCACAACTTGATGTACAAACTCCCTGTTTAACAGCACCCGAATTGAACTCTGAACCCTGATGCTGTAATAGCATTGCACTGCTGTGGTGCCTCGGTTCTACATTATATCCTGATGAAGGGTTTCTGTAAGAAACGCAGACTGTTTGCCCCTCTCCATAGGTGCTGCTTGATTTGCTGAATTCCTCCAGCA
This sequence comes from Mobula birostris, assembly GCF_030028105.1. Taxonomy (NCBI): domain Eukaryota; kingdom Metazoa; phylum Chordata; class Chondrichthyes; order Myliobatiformes; family Myliobatidae; genus Mobula; species Mobula birostris. Next base: position 165,828,427 of record NC_092375.1, read on the forward strand.
TTTTGCATATCTGTTGCTCAAGATTTCCAGGATCTGCAGAATCTCTTGAGGCTACATTAAATTTTTTCTTTAGCCTGTCACAGATTTACTTGTATTACAACTGGAATATTTAATCCTTTTTTGTTTTAATAATTAGACAGAAATATTTAATTTATCCACTTTCATTTTTCGAGGGCTTTCACATCCTGACAGAAGATAATGGGATTTAGCTTTATGTGAAACCATCAGCAGCTACCGCAGCTGATTTGGAAGAGACAGATTGAATTTTTTGAAAACTTTAATGTCTTCCCTTTTTGTCCCCACTGATGAAGAAATAGTGACCTTCCCAACAGTTCACTCACCCTCAGTAGTTTAGAGTTGAAGAAAATTGAGTTAAACCTTTTGTTGAATCATAATTTATAATGAAAATTCCATCTAGCTAAGTTCAAATACATACAAGATCAGATAGCTGGGTTTGAATCATGCTTTTTTCCCTTTAAATTGACCTTTTTTCCCCACTCTTATTCATTTACATCCACTAATGTCACAACTCTTAGAATTCAGCAGCTGTGATGTTCTTGTCATCCCTGATCCACAGCTTGTAGCAAAGGCAGGGGAAAGGAGTGTATCTTTCATTTGGATTACTGCCACAAATCAGAAAGGCAATAAGCTTGTTTGAGGCAGTAAGGAAATTTTCCTGTAACTATTTGTCCCAGAACCAACGAGGTTAGATGAGCTTTTCATCATTGGTAGTCTGTCTTACCCACTGATGACATAAACCTGTGTGGGAGATTTTGAGTGGAAAAGCCATTGCACTTGGGTAGTTCCACTCTCTTGACATCAGATATCTGGGTCCAGTAGTATAAGTAGTCGTCACAACTGGAGCTTTCTTTGGTTGCAGTATAGGACCTTGTCATCTGTGTCCAGCATTCCCGCTAATTCTTTTTAATACTGTGTGGACTAACCATTGTTCTGAATAGAAAATTATTACATGGCCTGAAAACTGCCTTCTATGTTTTTTTTTAACATTTTTTTGTAATATGCACATAATAAAACACAAAGTACAACTCCCAACACAAGTAAACAATGTCAGGCAGTCAAAACAACTGACATGCACAGCGGCAAAAGTAAATGTTTTGACTAGGTGGCATCGGTGTTCAGCAGGCTGGTGGGTTATTAACAATGAGCTACCGACTTCCATCCTGTGTTTATTGTTACAATTTGTAACAGTGTTGTAACTTGAAACACAGGCAATGCAAATATGTTGAAGCTCTAAAATGTTTCAAAATGTGGTACCTTTATTATTTAGAAAATGTATGGATTATATTCATTAATATAATGAATTATGCCACACTTGGAGTACTGTGTCCAGTTCTGGTCGCCTCACTATAGGAAGGATGTGGAAGCATTGGAAAGGGTACAGGGGAGATTTACCAGGATGCTGCCTGGTTTAGAGAGTGTGCATTATGATCAGAGATTAAGGGAGCTAGGGCTTTACTCTTTGGAGAGAAGGAGGATGAGAGGAGACATGATAGAGGTATACAAGATATTAAGAGGAATAGATAGAGTGGATAGCCAGCACCTCTTCCCCAGTGCACCACTGCTCAATACAAGAGGACATGGCTTTAAGGTAAGGGGTGGGAAGTTCAAGGGGGATATTACAGGAAGGTTTTTTACTCAGAGAGTGGTTGGTGCGTGGAATGCACTGCCTGAGTCAGTGGTGGAGGCAGATACACTAGTGAAGTTTAAGAGACTGCTGGACAGGTATATGGAGGAGTTTAAGGTGGGAGGCAGGGTTTGAGGGTCGGCACAACAATGTGGGCCGAAGAGCCTGTACTGTGATGTGATACATCACAGTATGTCTATTCTATGTTCTATGTTCTAATACATCATTAATTAGAGGGTATTTCACAATTATATTAACATACAGATTTCAAAATTATATTAGCATAATTTTTAAATTATATTAAGATTATATAAAAAGGAAATTCCAGCTGTGTGACAACAAAGGCTATCTGCACAAGATACAGTGACCATCAGGAGGTGGAAAGGGGATAGACAGCGGGTGCAGGGTACTTTGGCAGCCATTCCCCTCAATAACCAGTATAATCACTTTGAATACTGTTGGGAGGGGATGACCTAGTAGAGGAAAGCCACAGGGGTCATAGAGTTTTGTTCTGTGATTCAGCTGGAAAGGGGGGAGAAGAGGTGAGCTGTAGTAATAGGGAATTTGGTGCTTCGGGGTACAGACAGGAAGTACTGTGGATAAGAATGAGACCTCCAGATGGAATGTTGCCTCCTGCTGCAAGGGTCTGGGACATCTCAGATTGAGCCCACAGTATTCTTAAGTGAGAGAGTGAGCAGACAGATGTTGTGGTCAACATCGGTACCAATGACATGGGTAGAGAGGTTGATGAGGTCCTGCAAAGTGAATTCAGGAAGTTATGTTCTAAGTCAAAGGACAGGACCTCCAGGGTTGTGATCTCAGGATTTCTGCTGGTGCTGCATGCTAGTGAAATCAGAAATATGAAGGTAATACAGTTTAACACATGGCTAAAGAAATAATGCAGGAGGGTGGACTTCAGATTTTTGGGTCATTGGGCTCTCTTCCAGGGAAGGTGGGAACTGTATAGGCAGGATGGTTTGCACCTGAACTGGATGGAGACTAATATCCTTGTTGCACAGGAGGGTTTAAACTAGAGCTGGGAACCAGAATGGCAGAGCAGATAGCAGAATGGTTGTGAGGAAAGATGTTTTTAAGCCTACATACAAAAGCATGAATCAAAAGGTGGCGCATGATGGATAACATTCTGAGTTGTGTATGTTTCAGTGCAAGGAATATTGCAGAAAAGATTAATGAAATTAGGGCATGGATCAGCATCTGGGATTAGGATATTGTAGCAGATTGAGACCTGGTTACTGGAGGGACAGAACTGGCAGCTCAATGTTCCAGAATTCCATTAATTTAGACGTGATAGTGCTGGAAAAATTAAAGGGGGAAGGGTGACATTACTAGCCAGGGAAATGTCATGGCAGTGCTCATAATGAAGAGCTCATCTACTGAGACTACATGGGTGGAACTGAGGAATAAGAAAGGAATGCCTATGTTAATGGAATTATATTATAGACCACCCAATAGTCAGTGGGGTTTAGAGGAGCAAATTTGTAGTGAGCTCGCAGACTTTTGAAAGAAACATGCTGTGATAGTAGATAATTTTACTCCCGTACTATAAAAGGGCTGGGTGGGATAAAGGTTAACAAGCTTGTTCAGGAAAGCTTCCTTAATCAGTACATAGAAGTCCCATCTGGAGAGAGAGAGAGAGCTATACAGAGATCACCAGTTAGGGAATGAGACAGGGCAAGTGGCATCTTCAGATATATTAAGAGCAAAAGGATAGCAAGGGACGAAACTGGTCCTCTTGAATATCCGAGTGGTAATCTATGCATGGAGCTAAAAGGGGTGGGTCCACATGCACATATGTTTACTTAGGAAATGAAAACAGAGTCCATAGAAGTGAGGCAGAACAGTAATGAGGCCAGAGTTCATATACAGATTACAGGAGAGGAGGTGTTTGCTGTATTGAGGCAAATTAGAGAGCAGAAATCCTTAGGGCTTGACAAGGTGTTCCCTCAGACCTTGTGGGAGGCAAGTGCAGAAATTGCAGGAGCCCTAGCAGAGAGATTCAAAATGTTCCTAGCCAGCAGATTAGAGGATAGCTAATGTTGTTCTGTTTAAAAAAGGGTCTAAGGTTATTGGCCAGTGAGCCTGACACCAGTGGTGGGTAAGTTATTTGGAAGTTATTCTAAGGAACAGATATATAAGTATTCAGATAGACAGGGACTAATCAGGGATAGGCAACGTGGCTTTGTGTTTGGTAGGTAATGTCTAAACTAATGTTATAGAGTTTTTTGAGGAAATTACAAGGAAAGGGGATGAAGGCAAAGCAGTGAGTAGGGCCTACATGGACTTTAGTAAGGCCATTGACAAGATCCTTGTTACAGTATATGGGTTTATGACTGAAGAAAGAAAAACGGCTGGAGTCGCCTAGCATGATAGTGCAAGGGTGCTTATTAAGTGCTTGAGAGAGACAAAGAGAGCATGAGAGAGAGAGAAAGAGAGAGCGGGAGGGGGAGAGGGGGAAACAAAATATGTAAGGAGTGAGTTTACTGAGCGCTCTCTGTTACGGTCCTACATGGAAGGTTGGTCAAAAAGGTTCAGTCACTTAGCATTCAGGATGAGGTAGTAAATTAGATTAGACATTGGCTTAGCAGAAGAAGCCAGAGAGCAGTAATACATGGTTGCCTCTCTGACTAGAGGTGTGCCACATGGATCGGTGCTGGGTCCATTGTTGTTTGTCATCTATATTAATGATCTGGATGATAACGTAGTAAACTGGAGCAACAAATTTGCAGATGACACCAAGATTGGGGGTGTAGAGTACAGCAAGAAAGGTTATCAAAGCTTGCAGCAGGATCTGGATCAGCTAGAAGAGTGGGCTGAAAAATGGCAGATGAAATTTAACGCAGATATGTGTGAGGTGTTGCACTTTGGGAGGACTAACCAGAGTAGGACTTACACGCTGAGCGGTGGGGCACTAAGTAGTGTGGTAGAACAGAGAGATCTGGGAATACAGTTACATAATTCCTTGAAAGTGGACCACAGGTAGAAAGGGACATAAAGAAAGCTTTTGGCCCAATGGCCCTTAGAAATTTATGTATTAGGTACAGGAGTTGGGATGTTATGTTGAAGTTGCATAATATGTTGGTGAGGCCTAATTTCGAGTACTGTGCCCAGTCCTGGTCACCTACCTGCAGGAAAAATATCAATAAAATTAAAAGAATGTAGAGAAAATTTACAAGGATGTTGTCAGGAACTTGAAGACCTGAGTTATAGGACAAGGTTGAATAGGTTAGAGTGTAGGAGAACAAGAGCATATTCAATAGGGTGTACAAAATTATGAGCCGGGTAAATGCAGGCTTTACCCACTGAGGTTAGGCAAGACAAGAACTAGAGGCTGTGGGTTAAGGGTGAAAGGTGAGAGGCTTCAGGGGAACATGATGAGGACTTCTTCACTCAGAGGGTGGAATGAGCTGCCAACAGAAGTTGTGAATATGGGTTAGGTTTCAACACTTAAGAGGAATTTCAATAGGTACATGGATGGGAAGGGTAGGGAAGGTTATGGAAGGCCTTGGAAGGTTATGGTCTGGATGCAAGTCGATAGGACTAGGTAGAGTAGTGGTTCATCACAGATTATATGGGCCTGTTTCTGTGCGGTGGTACTCTATGACTCTATGCAAGAGTTGAAATTTCAATGAATGTGTTTTTGTAAACTTTTGAAAGAAATGTTATAATTTAGTTTTTCACACTACTGTATATCTATCTTTATTAACAAATCCACGACTCCTAGAATAAACTTTGCCCTCTGCAATGTTAGGCATTTATCCTCTCTGGGGGCAGGGGCACCGAATGTTAGAAATCTGAAAGCAACACCACCACCACCATTTATTTAATATCTTTAGCCTCCTGCACACCTGAAATGTTGGGTCTAATCCACCCAGCCCATTACAGTTTAGAGAGCGAAAGGATCATGGGGGTGGTGATGAGGTAACACTGGATATCACTAGAGTTTGGTTAAGTGGAAATTGATGCTGTGCTTTTAGACAGTGATAACAATAGGGGTAGCATGTAGAATAGAATTAGAGAGCAGCCAGCTGGGGAGGGGAACAGCAGACATAGCTGGGCAGACACAAATACGTCACTGCTTGATCTCTGGAAGAACGGGAGCTACCGAGTGCAGTCTCACCATATCGGGGAACAAGAGAGAGGAATCAGAACCTGCCTGCTGGATCAGTCAGCAACTTACGATCTGCATCGACAGATGTTAGAACACATTTTAATGAGCTAAACAGCTGATATACTTACTCATGATTGAACAGAGATATGAAGATTCAATGCTTAATATTATTAAGTAAATTTTGAAAAGCTCCTGTGAGTCGGTTATCTGGAGTGGGTACACACTAACTTTTCCTTTCATACACATTAATTGGTCATTTGCACTGCACTGGATTGGAATGGTGTATGGCTCTGACTTGAGTAAAATCTATGGTCTGTTCACTGGTTCTTTGTCTTTTTCAGCTCATATCCAAACCACAAAGCCATCCAGTACCCCTAGCAGACTGAAGCATCGATCGTCTGATGCACAGCTGGATGCTGTTTGACCTAAACTGCAGAATATAGATGTGGCACGTTTAAACACTGTTGCTGCATAATGCTTGTGTGACACGATTACTGTCCACAGCTGTGGCTCAGCATAACAAATAGAATTGTACTGGCTCAAACCCACAGCTCAATTTGGAAAAATCTGACAAGGGTTCCAAAGAAATGAGTAACAACACGGTTTGTAAATTGAAGGGATGGGAAGAGCTGTAAGTTCAATATTTAGGCATACATTTGACTTTGCTTGAGTGTAAATTCATGGTTTTCTGCTGCTGCAGCTCAACCACTTCCAAGGTTTGAAGTGTTGTGCGTTCAGAGATGCTCTTCTGCACACCACTGTTCTAACGAGTAGTTATTTGAGTTACTGTTGCCTTCCTGTCAGCTTGAACCAGACTGGTCATTCTTCCTCTGACATCTCTCATCAACAAGGCATTTTTGCCCACAGAATGGCCACTCAAAGGATATATCATCTCTGTAAACTGTACAGACTGTTGTGTGAGAATACCCCAGGGGATCAGCAGTTTCTTAGATGCTCAAAGAACCCCACTGGGCATTATCAAACATTCCATGGTCAAAGTCAGTTAAATCACATTTCTTCCCCATTCCAATGCTTGGTCAGAGCAATAAGTGAACCTCTTGACCATGCTTTCATGCATTGTGAGTTGCTGCCACATGATTGGCTGATTAGATATTTGCATTAATGTATGCAGGTGTACCTAATAAAGTGGCCCTGAGTGTATAGATGCTGTTCAAATCAGAAAACTTCTTTCAAAGTAGCTGAACCTTGAGTGTGAGACCGTTTGGCATCAGGCTTTCTGATCTGGGTTTAGTGTAGCACCCTGAATGTCTGCAGCATGTTCTGCAATAGGATTCATTTTTGGTTGAATTCTTATATTTACCCTAATTTATAGGTGCAGAGGGCAATGAATGCATCACCACCATCATCTTTCCTGTAGACATCAGATCATTTCACATAGACTTGGGTAAATCCTGGACTGGCGCTCAGCACATTATCTATGTGAAAAAACAACAAAATCATTGGAGAATTTCACAAAACCTAATTAATGTGTAAGGGATTTCGTTACATATAGTTCTCTGATTCAGAACATTAATGCAGAGTAGAGTGCAAATTAGAAAATGCCAATTGGGCTGCAACTGAATGATTAATTGCTTTCATCTCTCTACAAGAAAATCATTTACTCATTTTATTTTCAAATGAATTAAATAAAATTTCCACAGGGAATCCTAAGTCTGGTTTGCATATTTTACTTACTGGCCAAGTATTACTTTCTTGCTACATGTAAGCTTTAAAGCTACAAATGATTATACCCACAGGTGATTCCTAATACTCTGCTAGGAAAGCTTAAGGCAAAGTGTGCTTGTTCACTGTTGTACAGTACAGCAGAAAGTTTCACCAGATATTTATTGAATCCAGATCTGAACATCTTAAAGCCAATAACAGTGATCAATAACCATCATAGAAAGCCTATCAATTCCATACAAAACCCTTCTAATTACATATATCGAAGCTGTTTATACTTCAGGATAGTGCCAGAGAACCGGAACATTGCAAATGATAGTTCATTCTTCAAAAATGAATAAATCCAACAATTACAAACCAATCAATTTAACCTCTGTGCGAAAGTTTTTAGAAGTATATATTCAGGAGGAGAATAACATTCACCTAGAGGAAAATGAGATAACAAAGGAAAGCAGACTTTGATTCGGTAGGGCCTGTTTAACTAATTGGAAAGAACTCTTTGGATGGTGTAACGGATAGAGTTGATGAGGGTAATGCAATTAATGTGGTGTACATGGACTCAGAGGCTTTGATAACATGCCACAAAACAGTCATTGGCAGCATGGATATGAATTTGGCTAAGCAATTAACAGCCAGAGTGACGTGGTTAGGTTGTTTCTTGTGGTGAGTAATGGTCTTCCTTGGAATAAGTGCTGATACTGTTGTTTTACTTTAATCTTTATTAATGGCCTGGACTTAAAGGTGCAAACCACAATTTCTAAAATTGTAGATGACACAAAAACTCAGTTGCACTGTGAGCTGTGAAGAAGATAGTGATAGACTGTGGAAGAATATAAAGCAGGCAAGAGGGATGGGCAGATAAAATTTAATGTGGGAAAAATGTACGGCAATGGCTTTTAGCAGGAAGATTGAGTAGAGACAATACAGAATAAAGGATACTGATCTTAAATAGATGCAGTGGATGATAAACTGGGATGTGTGCACAAGTCACTGAAAGTGCAAGGGTAACCTGAGAAAGTGGTCAATAAAACATACACAATACTGGGATTTTTCATTCAGGGCATAGATGTTGAACCCTTACAAGTGAATGGTAGGGCACCAAGGAGTGTGGTAGAATAGAGGGATCTGGGAATACAGATCCCTAATTCCTTGAAAGTGATAGATAGGGTAAATACAAGCAGGCTGATGTAGGGTTAAGCTGGAACTAGAGGTGATAGGTTAAAGGTGAAAAGTGAAATATTTAGATAGAACCTGAGGGAAAACTTCACTCAGAGGGTGGTCCATTGTGGAACAAGTTGTCAATGGAAGTGTTGGTTGCGCGATGGACTGCAACATTTAAGAAACCACCATTGATCCTGCCCTCTCCTGCATCACCTCCACTTCCCGCACATCCGCCCACACCCCATCTTCCCACTGCCTTAAAAGGGATAGAGGTTCCCTTATCCTCACCTGCCACCACGAGCCTCCACATCCAGCATGTCACTCTCTGCAAATTCTGCCATCAATTGGGACCCTACCACTAAACACATCTTTACCTCTTCCCCCACCCACCTCTGTTTTCCACAGGGATTGCTCCCTCTATGACTTCTTTGCCCATTCATTCCTTCCCCCTAATTTCCCTTCTTGCACTTATCCCAACCAGCAGAAGTGCTACACCTGTCTATTCCCCTCTTTGCTCACCTGTATTCAGGGCCAAAAACAGTCCTTTAATGAGGCAACACTTCACCTACGAATCTGTTGGGATTATCTACTGTATCCAGTGCTCCCAATGTGGTCTCCTCTACATAGCTGAGATCCAACATACACCAGGGGACCACAATGTCGAGCACCTTCACTCCAACCACAAAGAGCAGGATTCCCCGACAGCCAACCATTTTAATTTCAATCCCCATCCTGACATGTCTGTCCATGGCTTCCTCTACTGCCACAATGAGTCCACTCTCAGGTTGGAGGTGCAACACCTCATATTCAGTCTGGGGAGCCTCCAACCTGATGGCATGAACACTGATTTCTCCAGCTTCCAGTCATTTTTCCCACTCCTCCTTCTCTTTTCTTCAATTTCCCACTCTGGATCCCCTCTTCTTCCCTTCTCCTGCCTGCTACCTCCTCTTGTTGCTCCTCCTCCTCCCTTTCTCTCATGGTCCATTCTCCTCTCCTATCAGATATCTTCTTCCACAGCCCTTTACCTTTTCCACCCACCACCTTCTAGCTTCTTACTTCATCTCCCTCCCCCACCCACTTGGCTTTGCCCATCACCTTCTAGCTGGTATCCTCTCCCCCCCACCACCCCCACCCCCACCTTATTCTGGCTTCTTTCCCCTTCCTTTCCAGGCCTGATAAATGTTGACTGTTTATTCATTTCCATAGATGCTGCCTAAATGCTGCATTCCTCCAGCATTGTGTGTATGTTGCTCTGGATTTTCAACATCTGCAGAATCTCTCGTCTTTAATACTTGAGAGAAGTTTGGACAAGTACAGTACAAGGATAGGAGGGTATGGAGGGCTCTGGTCCAGATGCAGATCAATAGGACTAGGCAGAATAATGGTTCAGCGCAGACCAGACAGACCAAAGTGCCTGTTTCAATGCTTTAGTGGTCTATGACTCTATGATTGTGATCTAGGTCTCTACTGGAGTAGTGTGTTCAATTCTAGTCACCATGTTAAAGAAAGGATAAAAGATTCAGAAAGATTTATGAGGAGGGTTCCAGGACTGAGATAAGCTGAGGTATGGTCTGTTGGAAGTATACAAGATGGTGAGGGGTTAAGACAGAATGGGAACACGAAGCCATAAGTATAAGATGGTGAAGAGAATTTGCCAAATACTGTATAATTGGAATCTGGAATACACTACCTGCGACTACATTGGAGGCAGATCCCATTGTGCTCACTGAGGAATTGGATGTGGAGGAGAAAAAAAAATCGCAAGGCTGCAGAGAAAGGGGTTGATGATGAAACTTCAGTGTCAGCCAGGTAAGGATATAATAGGCTACTTAGCCTCTGTGTTGTAACCACTCAGCATGGAGACTGTGCAGTAGTGAATTCCCACTCTGTGTGTGTGTGAAAGCAGACCACATTACCCTTGCTGCAAAATTCTCCCCCACTCCACCTTCCTAAAGATTTTCCTGGTAATAATAGTAAGGTATTTTACAACTTTCTATGTATGGCTTCAAAACTGAATATAGCAAAAGAGTAACATAATGTTTAGTTTGTGGACCAATTTCACAGGGCTGTTTCTCCACTGAACACTGTCTAGCAGGCTTTGAGAAGCATGGTAAATATAGGCTTTGGGAAATACAACTTAAACAAATTAATCCAACTTGAGAAACGCAGCGACTTAGGATTTTATATTACACCATATTACTGTATAATTCGGAGATGCAATAGAAAAGAATTAAATATATCCAACTTTAGCATGTTTGGTTAAAAGTAACATAACTGGATACCAGTAGATTTTACATTGAATAAATGCAATCTGGCTTTAGTTGAATGCAGATGAAATTATCATACAAGTACCAGTTATGATGGTATTGTGCTTGCTGTCTGTAAAGCTCTATTCCCAAAAGGTCACCTTAAACCTATTGGATGCAGTTATCCATGAGTACCTTCATTATAAGGAGGTTATTATGCTGTACCAACCTTCACTTCAAAGACTAGTTTACTTCCCTGTCTCGTCTCTACAGAGAGATCTAGCTGCCAATACCCACTGAATAGTGAGTCTTCCCGCCCTACTAAGGTGGAGATACTTCCAGCTTACAAAGTAGTTAAGCAGTTAATTTTATTTTTTTAATGATACACACTTAATTTAGTCCATTCTTGACACACACTTGAAACTCAGAGGATTTCTAACGTAAAAAAATCCTGAATTACAAAAGATTTATAAACTACAGAGAATTGCCAAAAACAGTTATTATTATTATTAACTAGAAGGATACACCAACGAGTTGTAGATGAAAGAATCGTCCATCACAAAAACTGAAGGCTAAGAAATGAATTCTAGTTCTTCTCTCTGTCATCTATTCACCTGCACGTGATGCTTTTTCAGTTGCATTCATCAGGCCAGGTGATTACGATGTTTAATTAGGCCAATGTGGGTCCCATTGTTTCTCTTGGTTACATCATGGGCTGACGAGAGCCTCATTGTTCACTTGTTTATGACAAGGCTGAACAAGGAATATTGGTTAGAAGTTGAACTTGGTCTAAAACAACTCTTCGACTCCTAGGAAGGTCACGCTGCTGTGCTAGAAAGCTGAGGTTAGCAATAAGCCTCTTGGGCCCGAGAAAGTGAATATCCATCATATCCTTGGGTCCAGGAAAGTGAATATCCATCACATAGTCAGAACAATCTGTTAATAACATTCTACAAAATAAAATGCCTTTAATTTCTAAATTCCACAAGAAAGTTGACAATGAAAAATATTAAATGCATATGTATAATAGTACGACTGAATTATCATTCATATTTTAAAATCAGTATTATCATTTTTTTTAAAGACTTTAATCTTAGAAATACTTTCTTGCCCCAACTAAGACTGTCAGCTGGAAGTTCATTTTGGAGTCTGAAGATTATTCTTGGCATATATAACAACATAACCCAGCTCTTTTGTTTTGGAAATTTGCTTAACTTCCGCACCCCCCCACCACCACCACCAATGCCACCACTATTTCTGAAAGAAAATAAGAAGTCCAAATTGCACAAAGAAATTCAGGTATTGCATTACAATTTTTAAAGTTTCAACAATGTGAGTGAATGCATACACAAATGTATACACATAAATCTGTTTAGTGTGATACAATGCACTGACTATACATTCTAAATGTTTTTTTCTCTATTGGAATTATAAAAATTAGGTAAAAGTTTAGAAAATGCAACAAACTATGTGATATACACATGTGCACATTCACAGAACATTTTCATTGAGTTTTTCCTTTCAATAAAAATATTATCTTTGAAGCTTCTCATGAAATCGAGAGGTGCTGCTATTGTTTACCCTGGTTGTCAATGAAAGTATAAAGTATAGAGAACAGAAAGCTACATTTGCAACCATCAGTACCATCTGGCCAATATTGTGCAACCAGAAACAACTCTCCCCAATGCAGGCTCAAGCTACTTAAAAACTCTAGAAATTTCTAGTCAGTTTTAAAGAAACATTTAACAGAAAGTCACAAAATACATTGCAATTAGCATCAGAAAAACTGCTTTTTTCAAGGATCACTTACCTATTTCAAGCTGGAAAACCATGCAATATTATTTATCTACACCTACATCATAAAGTGCAATAGGCTGCAATGAAAAAGTGAAATTAATCCAAAACTACAAATTTCATAATACTGTATACTAAAGTTACATAGCCAGAAAACAATGATTCCTTACTCCAGGTATAAGCAATAAAAAGGGGCATTGCAGTCTATTTTCTAGTATCACAACTGATTGCCGTCACTGCGCTTGATCACCCTGTTCGTAGGTCACCATTCCCTTCCAATTCCTTGCCTGCTCACTAAAGTTCAAGTTTTCTGTTACACATCCGCTCCCCCCCACTGAAATATCTCCTGGTCTACCAGTCCAGATATAGTGCGATCTTTGCTGATGGTCTACTGCAGCGATGATGTTCTTTACTCTGCTTTTCATTCCTTCCCCACCCCACCCCAAATGCAGACACTATAAATAGCTGCAATTACATTGGTCAGTTTTAGGTCCAAAAGAAATCATATAAATGTGATATTGATTGGCGTGTTGAAGTCTGAAGCGGTTAAAATTCACATGCTTTTGGAGATTAAGTTCTATTTGCTCTTCCATGACCTTGAAAGATTCAAAGCGTCATGTCTTAATATAATTCTGTATTTGATCCCATAGCTAGTGGGAAGGTGCTGTGCACTTTTCAATTGGTGACAATTGAGGAAATGTGAAATAGTGTACAAACCTATCATAAAAACAAGTCTAAGATGTCCAATTTAACAAGACAAACTGCTGGCCAACTATTTTGCATCATTATATAGAAATTGATACATTTATACAATGCTTTTGAATATGTATTAAAATTGGAAATTAGGATTATTAAGAAAGCTTCAACAGAAAATATCAAAAATGTTAAGATTTTTAATAGGGTAAGGAATGAAATGTTGCTTACAATTTCTGATTAATCAAATGGACATATTTATAGATCTATCGCTGTTAAAATAGAGGAAAGTGCGAGATAATTTTTCAGAGGGTTGATTAGAACAGAAAGTCCTTAACTACAGATCAAAGACTATGTCATGATTTAAAATAGGACAGTATTTAAAAGAGACAATAATATGTAGGGGATTAGGAAAACAGAATGAAGTAGTATACTCAGTTGAATAGGCACAAGCACTGGTTCAATACAGCTGATAATTTTGTTTTTTTTAATAATTTAAAATATGGAATTACATAGGCTATTCAAGCCTCAGCATTAATTATGCAAGGAGTGATAGATCTGAATAAGAGGTGAAACAGCTAAGATTCAGAGATGAAAACTCCACGACTTGAAGAGATGGTGTGAAATAAAGTGGTGATTGAAGACGGAATGAAACCAGGTTAGTTTTACACAAACTAAATAGTCACAACAGGTTTGAAAGAGACGTGAGCAACACCAGACAAGGCTCAGAAGGGTCTTGGCCCAAAACATCGACCGTTTGTTCATTCCCATCGATGCTACCTGATCTGCTGAGTTTTAAGTTGCCTCAAAAATAGGCCAGCATCTTCAGACACAAGAATTGGATTAATGTTTGGTGTTTCAAGATCTGAGAGGAAAACAAGTTATAGAAACAAGTTAATGATTAGATGAAGAAACTAATCAAGATAAAAATATACAGCCAGATGCTCCAGGACATTAGAAGAGAAACACAAAAGATTCTGCAGATGCTGGGAATCTGAGTAACGCACACAGCATGCTGGAGGAACTCAGCGGGTCAGTCAGCATCTATGCAGAGGAATAAACAGTCAGCATTTTAGGATGAAAAGGGTCTCCTGATGAAGACACTCAGCCCAAAACACTTAATGTTTATTCCTCCTTAGATAATGACTGACTTTCCGAGTTCCTCCAGCATTGCGTGTGTGCACTACATTAGATGAGACGGTTTTTGTTTTGGGAGTGGGTACAGGAAGGGGGATGGTAATTGGCAAGAAAGGACTTAAATGATTTCCTTTTGTTTTTTTTATATCATATATTCACTGTTTTTCATGCTTATAGTAATACCTGAATGTTGCCATCCAGTACTCAGTAAACTGATACATGGTTACAAATGAATTACTGGAGTCAAATGAGCAATTCCTTACAAGTTTATTTAAAGTGAATTCCAAATTACATCACATTAGTGCTTTGCAACAGAAATGCAGGGGCCAAGACAGTTAAAGAAAGAGTTCAGGTAAGTTGAAAATATGAAACTTTGAAAACTAGTTGACAAAACAGTGTTCAGGTGCAGTACGTTTACAAATGATTCAAAAAGGATCTGACATGCTTATTGTATAAATCAGCTCCAGAAAATAAAATAGTTGGGAAATTGAAGATTCAAAAAAAGTACTTGTTTATATAAAGCTTATTACAAATAAGGGAAAAAAATGAACGAAGAAGCACTCAGCCAATTTTTAACCAAGTGTCTCTTAATTGCAACTTAGCGATCACTACTTCTCTCCAGACCAGTGCTTGCCAAGCTGGGGTCTGTGGACCCCCTGCTCGGTACTGATCCATGGCATAAAAAAGGTTGGGAACCCCTGCTCTACACTGAAAAATGCAGCAAGTGCTCAGTATATTGCCAATCCTTAAGCAGCTTCCTCAGATAGTGGTGGAAAGGCAGCAGCAATGCTTCCCATTTCTTCCCCGTGTTCTTCCCTTCCCCCAACTCCCAATAAACAGAAAATTACCCAAGCGCAGGTTCATCAGCATCTTAACTCTAAATAGCTCAGACTGGCATCAGTCAGTTTCCTTTCTCTGCATACAAGCACATTACTATTAAATTTCAAGCCACCTGTGGGATTGATTCTCACACACATGAAAGCAGGGCATGTGATTAGCTCAGTGTATTTTATCTAAGTAAACTCTACGCCTGAGGAATGTGCAAGTGAGGAGTGAAGAGAAAACAATCAACTTTACAACAGACATTACTTCTGGCAAAAGGCACACCATATCCACAACCAATTTAGGGCACTAAAAAAAAAATCAATCACACATGATTGCACATCATTGGTGACAGTCCCTAATATCAAAGTTAATCTTGTTCTTTCACAAGTGAAATGCCAGAAATTCATGTTAACAGCAATACATTTAGCAAAATGAGGAGTGATTCAAGACGAATTATAAACGTTTTCCAAATGTAATATAGATTGCACATTGCTGATTACAAGTTTTCACACATCAAACTTGATTTTCATTCAAGCAAAAATGCTGATGTCTTATGTAGCAAAATGAGTGATACACAACAGTAATGTTATATATTAAATGTATCAAGTTCCATTACACATACAAATAAAAAATCTTACTTACGTAATTTTAGATTTTCATTTACAGAAACTCAATGTAATCTGTTTAATGCTCAGCAAAACTTTTAATAGAACAGCTTCATACAAAGACAACAGGAAAAAATACACATTATTGAAATAATCCAAAAAATAATTAGTAAGGATGATATAAGAAACATCATCCACATATCTCTATGCAAATATTAAGGTCACCCTTTTAATCTCCAGTGCACACTCAAGAATACCATTTCTTCCTAGAACAGTAAACAATTGTAGTAATTTTATTTAATCAGAAACCCATAATTCACAAAGGAGGTTTGTTACAATGTGCACTCTGTACATTGATATCTTTTCCCTTTGGGGAAAACAAGGAAAAACAAAATCACAGAATCAAAATGAAAATTGTATAAAGTTGATAGTTTAACATTTAGTAACATTTGCTTACAGAAGTGAATTAACATGCAAAATTATTACCAGTAATAAGCAGGTATGGCTATGTAATTAGTGCAGAAGTTTTTGAAGGACTTAAATAGGCAGTAACGCAGAGCTGACCAACCATGCCTATTAAAATAACAAGATAATTATAAGCAACCTCCAACCATCCATGTTTTTAAAAAACTGACACTTGAATGTCATCCTTGCTGCTGAACACATTCATCAAAAACATTCTTAGCGTTAGTGGAACAGGGCACTGCACTTGACACAGATCTTTTCTGCAAATATGTGCTCTACATCCCACATTAATTAGCCAAATAATTCTACCTTAAGTGCTTTGTTTACAAATTATATGTTTTTGATAGTCTGGAGATTTCAGGTTTAAGACAATGGGATTTCTTTCCTTTCCAAGAATTCAAGCTTTTATTGCTGAGCACAATTTTGATTTATAGAAGGTTTCGATTTCCAAATATGTTGTTGGGATCCACGTACTCCTTAACAGATTTCAGCATCCCCATGCCAACGTCAGAGATGCTTTCCTTCAACCATCGTTTCCGCAACTTTCCCACTGGAAGGACACAAAAATGCTTCAATACATTTTATGTTGAGATAATTTACATAAAAACATGGCAAATGCAACGTGAAATTATTACTTACAAAGGAAATCCAAAGCTTCTCGACTTAATGAACTCAGCCCCAGTATGCTCTGTGTTTCCCTAAAAGAGCTCCATACTCTACAATCTTTTCATATTTGGAGGCAAAAATTCTAAAGAATTGAAGGCTGTAAAGCAAATCACCTTAGCAGTGTCTTCAACTGTTTTTCAGGTACATCATTTGGTCACAGGGATTTATTTTAGTTGATCATATGATCACTGAAACCAGTACAGCTAATTGACCATCTGTTCGATACCCTTGAATTTCCCCATCCACCATCACCATCAACTATCCCGCATCATTCAATTACTCCCCCCCAAAAAAATGAGGAGTACATATCGATGTTGAAATAAATATTGAAGTTACTGAAATGCTATCTTTTAAAAAAAGTTAAAGCATTGTAGAGTGCTTTGTATAGTTACTCATGCAATACAAATCAAAGAGTTTTCTCAAAAGACATTTTAAAGCCCCACTACTTAAACATGTCCACAGGGCAGGTCCAAATAGTGCTAAGAAGGAAGAAAATTAAGCATTTACAATTTTATCTACCAATACCAAATAGTTATTGTATTTACAAATATAATAAGTCCAGGAAAAATGCAAGCAGCAGTCAACACACACAAAATGCTGGAGGAACTCAGCAGGCCAAGCATTTTGTGTGTTGCTTAGATTTCCAACATCTGCAGATTTTCTTTTGCTTGCAAGCAGCAGTCGTTTATTTGGAATGCTGTTGGTATTATGGACTATTAAAAACACACATGCTTGATTGCACACCTCCAACATAACTAACTCCATATGGAATTGCACTGACATTTGAACAGCCAAAAAAAATCCCTGCGTATGAAGAGAAGCCATGCACAGCAACAAAACCAGAAGGGACTTGAAGTGCATTATTAGCTTTGTCGGAGTATTAATTTGCACATCCATCTTGTCATATTTCCTCAGTTTTTTAAAATCATAATAAATCAAATATTCTTTTGACTAGTGAGCCAAGAACTTGTAGGTTATATTGGATATTTATAGTCTGACTAAAAGTTTGTTTAACATATCACCTTCAATGGATAAAGGCCATATTCGATTTTCATCATATATATAAAACAATAAGAACAAGCTTTCAACATGTTATATGATTAAGTGGTTGTAGGAAAAGGACGAAGTGGTTTAGGAACAGTAAAATCAATGGTTCAATGGTATATAACAATAAATTTCAATTTAATAAGAAAAAGCTTAGTTAGGCACAAATTTTACGAATACAACTTGCAGTGACTGTACCGTGCAAAAGTTAAACATCATTGACCATTTAAAGCCATATTGATAGTAAATGCCAAAAGCACCTCGAATGGCCCAATTAATTTATACATTATTATGTGGCTCCACATTTTTGCTTCATTTTTTCAAAGTCAAGAAAAATAGTTAAAATTCTATTATTCAGAATTTTATTATCCTTTTGAATAATTTTGCAATTAATTACCAAACATTAAATAATTATCTAGTATAGAGTCATAGAGTAACACAAGGATACAGTTCCTTTGCACCAAGTCCATGCAAACACTGCACACACTCAGCTTGTTCCAATTTCCTGCATTTGGCCTGTAACCCTTGAAGCTCCAACCCTCCATGTACCTATCTGAGTGCTTCTTAAATGATACTATTGCACCTGCCATAAACTCACCACCCTCTGCATTAAGTAGTTGCCACTCAGGTCCTTTTTAAACTTTACCCCTCTCATTGAAGGAAAATGCTGTTACTGACAACCCTAGGAAAAGACTGTTATCATCCACCTTATATATGCCTATCATAACTTTAAACAGTTCTGTAAGATCACACCTCATTCCCGAAAGAATAAAGATCTAGCCTGGCCAACCTCTCCTTGTAACTCAGACATTCTAGTCCTGGCAAGATCCTCAAATCTTTTTTGTACTCTTTCCTATAACATGCATCTTAACCACATCTTTCCTATAACGCGATGACCAAGGCTGCACATGGTGCTCCAGGGGTAGTCTCACCAACAACTTATACAGCTGTAAGTTATTGTCCTAACTCCTTTACTCAGTACCATGACTGATGATGGCCAGTACGCTTAATGCCCTTTTCATCATCCTGACGCCACTTTCAATGACTATACACTTGTATTCTAAAGTATCTCTGTTCCATTGCACTCCCCAGTGAGTTACCTAGATGTATGCTGGATTGAATTTCCAAAATGCATCACCTCACATTTAGCTGTATTGAAATCCATTTGTCACTCCTTGGCCCACTGATCAATATTACCTTGTAATCTATGATAACCTTTATTGATTGCAAACAATACCTCCTAATTTCAAGATATCCACAAATCTACTGAAAACTTGTGTATTTGCATCCAAGTCATTTATATAAGTAATGAATAATAAAGTTCTCAACCCTGACCCGAGACACATCACTAGTCAGCAACCTCATTCCAAGAACAACCTTCAACGACCACAATGTGAAATAAAACTCATAACAGAAATTAGTCAGCCCCGCTTGCTTTCAAAATTACTATGCTTTCCATGTATTACAAGATCCATCACTACTTAAATGATGTGTTGGATGTGAAGTGTGAACATATTGATATGAGTGTTATTGCTCTTTGTGAACATCAGCAACAAGGATCACTTCAAGATGCTCGAAAGTGCTCAATCTTTATTGTAGCTGGGCTATCTTATATTCAATCAAATATCTGGAATAAAATCTGGCATAGGTAATGGAGACAAAAATCTACTAAGCCATTGTAAAATGCCATCTGGTTCAATAAATGCTATTCAGAGAGGGAATTCTGCTATCCTTATCCCACCTGGTCTATCATATGTGAGCAGAATTTGGCAATATAGCTAATTCTTACCTGCCCTCAGGTGGTACCAAAGCTATATGGTTCAGGGGCAATAAGTGCCTACATCCTGGGAAAATACTGTTCCAGGTTAAGAACTCTGATCTAAAACTAGTTGACCATAAACTGTTTTTAGTGTTCACTTTCAAATTTTTGAGGAGCTAGCCTCTCTGCTTAGTAGATTCCATTCCTTGAATGACCTATTACACAAACTATACACAGGATATTCCATCAACTAATTCCACTTAAATTTTAACTTATTATTTGAGTAGTTCAATTATAAGTTCTATTTAAATCAAATATTCCAATTTACAATCTCCATGGACGGCAACAAATACCACTGTTCTCTTGCATAATGTAGGTTCACAAAGTACAAAGAAATTCTGCACCACTGCGGGTGCTCTTTTTGCACAAAAATCCACCCATAAATTCAAGGATATGTTAAAGGCAATATCACTGAAAGGCAAAGAGTGCAAACATTCATTAACCAATATATTACTATCTTTACTGTTTTGCTAGCTGGATTGCATACGCCTGTGGCTGCACTTTGCAAAATGAGGAACTACTGTGGCTGGTCCTTGCTGAAATGTGGCTCCAAAATAACATCCATGTACCATCAATCTACAGGCCATGACAATGAGGGACTTGGGCTAGTTTGTTATTATTTTTTAAATTTTTTTTGTAACTGTACATTTTTCTGCTATTTTAATTATATGTTCTATATGTGCTGTGTGTGACTGTTGATACTGTGTATTGCACCTCGGCCCCAGAGGAACACTGCTTTGTTTGGCTATATTCCTGAGAATGGTTCAATGACAATTAACCTTGAACTTGAAATTGTCAATGCAAACTACACAACATGTATACTTGTATATCAATACTCAAGTCCTGAGCTTGATGACAATTACTACTGATGGATCTGCTCCTAAGCTGTACTGCTCAACTCCAAGTCCAACCACCAATGGAATGGAGATTTTATGGTACAAGAAAGAAAGATAATAATATTGTAAATTTATCTTTTTTAAAACAAGGTTTGCAACAATGTCATCAATTATATAAACATGGTTCTGAATGCTTCCAGTCAGAAAACATTTAGAAAAGACAAGTTTTGCAAGGACTTCCAGGTCACCAAGAGAATGGCAGCGTAGGAAAAGGTCTCTCGACAAAAAAAGAACGTAAATTATTCCAAGGTCGAAATTAGACAAATATTTAGTATTGTATAACTATATCAATAAAACAGGCAAGGATGGAGTCTAAGTACAAGAATAAAAAGCCCGCTCAGAAGGCTGATAAGTATAAAAAGACGCAGCAAGAAGAGGGGCCTAGCTCCCCCATGGCTAGCCAGGACAGAGATAATGTGGAAGAATCGGTGAATCTGACTTTGATTCTCAGAGAGATTCGTGATTTCTGACAAGATATCAACAAACAGCTGGAAGATATTAAAGGAGAAATAGGAAAATCTAATCTGAGATTAGATGAAGCCGAAGCGAGGATTGTAGGGACTGAGGAGAGGCTGCAAAATGCAGAGGAAGTGATAGAAGAAATGCTAAAGCTACAAGATCAGCTCCGGTGGAAGCTAATAGACCAAGAAGTCTGCTCAAGAAGGGAAAATGTGAGGATCTATGGAGTTGCCAAAGGAGCTGAAGGTAAACCCGGATTGGTGATTCCCTTCGTGGAGAAGCTGCTTAGAAAGAACCTTGAAATACCAGATGCAAAAGACCTACAGATAGAAAGGGCCCACTGCGCGTTGGCACCACAACCCCCGGCTGACGCCCAGCCCAGATCGATTTTAGTCAGATTTTTCAGTTACAGAATGAAGGAAGAAGTGCTTAAACTGGCATGGCAAAAGAAAGGCTTTATGTGAAACAACTGTAAAATCAGTTTAGACCATGATTACGCACTGGGGATCCTTGCCAGATGGAAGGAATACGCGGAAACACGGAAGGTCCTGAAGGAAAATAACATCAGATTTCAGACCCTGTAT
This sequence comes from Mobula birostris, assembly GCF_030028105.1. Lineage (NCBI taxonomy): Eukaryota > Metazoa > Chordata > Chondrichthyes > Myliobatiformes > Myliobatidae > Mobula > Mobula birostris. The sequence continues at coordinate 165,850,278 of NC_092375.1, forward strand.
CCAGCTCGGCTAAGAGTCTTTTACGATGAAGGGACAAAAACCTACGCTACAGTGGAAGAGGCAACGATGGATCTGGCAGTTAGGGGACCACCGATAAAAGTTATCACCCAACCGGAGTCGTTACTGGAGAAGATTCAGCGGCGGACATGGCAGCCAGTGCGGCGAGGATGCTCCACTCGAACCAGAGTGTCAAGCTATAAGGAAAAGCTGAAAGCATTCAGACACGAACGTACAGAGAGTGTAGAATAATTGAGAAATGTCTGAAAACAGTAAATCATACTTAAAGGTAAAATGAAAGCTGATAATTGAAAATAATCTAGACGGAATAACTTGAATGATAGCAGTGTGGTCGAGACATAAAAAGGAGAGAATTCTCTATGGCTGTTCACACTGCGGAGGGTCCTCTAACACAGACTGGAGATAGGGGTTATCCCTCTGGACTGAGGTGGGTCAGTGCTCAGGTCTCACTGTTGGAAGTCAGGAAAAATTTTCAAATGTTCTATGTTCAAATATGCCTAGGGTTTGGTTTTATGTTCTGGCTTACTGTTGGTTTAGAAAAGGAGAGTGTTTTGTTTTCTATTAGAACAAAATGCAAATTGAACTGGTAAAAATAATTTCCTATAATATAAATCGGGTTTTGAATCCAATTAAGAGAAATAAGATTATGTCTAAATTGAAAAAAGAGAGGGCACAAATATCTTTCCTTCAGGAAACGTACATGAGCCAATCCGAATATGCAAAATTTTAAAAAATGGGCCTTAAGCATGTATTTTATTCATCATATAAATTAGGCCACAAAAGAGTAGCTACTTTACTATCAAGTGCTCTTAATTATGAACATATTTCAGAGACTAAAGACAAGGATGGACGATTTGTAAAAATTACAGGAAGAATAGAAGGTACTGAAATAACACTGTTGAATGTTTATGCTCCACTGGGTTGTGAATGGTCATTCTATAGACACATTTTTGACCTAACGGTCAGCTCTCAAGGGGTAGTAATCTGCAGAGGGGATTTTAATATTAGGTTAAACCCTGCATGAGATTCTTCAAGAACAGTCATTCAGAATAAACCTCTGATGAGGAAAGTGAATTCATTGATGGAGGAGCTGGGAATTATACATGTGTGGAGGGAATTATAGATGTGTGGAGGGAATTACACCCCACTAGTAAAGACTATAGGCACTATTCTTTCCCTCATTCAGCTTATTCAAGGATAGACTTTTTTTTATATTTAACCTAGATAGATTCAGGTTAAAAGAGTGTAATATTGCAACGATTGATCTGTTGGACCATAGTCCAGTCTCTATGTCTCTAATTCTGGAAAGGAAAATGAGGTAAACACTATGGAGGTTAAATTCACATATACTCAATAACCCAAAAGTAATGGAGAAATTAAGGGGAGAAATCAAAGAATACTTAGACCATAATGACATGGGAGAAACATCACCAGTGATCTTACGGGATACATTGAAAGCTGTACCGAGAGGGAAAATTATTTCCATTACTACTCACATGAAAAAATTCAATGCACAAAAAGTAGCAGACCTTCAAGGAAAATTAAAACAACTTCAAGTTGCAGATAGCAAAAAAATTAGTTTAATTTAAAACAGGAAATTAAGGAAGTGAAAAGTGAAATTGATGTTATGTACACACTGGAAACTCAAAGAAACTTTCTTTACCTTTCTTTAACTTTCTTTAGACAAAAGAATTATGAAGTAGGAGGAAAATCAGCTAGATTATTAGCATATAAGTTACGTAAACAACAAGCAGACAATACAATTCATAAAATAAAGAATCCAAAAAACAAAGCTTGTGGAGAATACAATAGGGAAAATTCAAGAGAGTTTTGAAACATATTATCGAGAGCTGTACTCTCAACCCCGGGCCTCCAATAAACCCTATATAGACACTTTCCTGAATTCTTTAGATCTACCCAAGCTCACAGATTTACAAAATGAATGCCTATTAGAACCAGTAACTGCCAAAGAACTGAACGCCGCCATCTCTAGATTAAAGGCCGGAAAGTCTCCAGGCTCTGATGGGTTTACCTCAGAGTGGTACAAATCGCTGAAGTCACAGTTAGTTCCATTATTACCTAACACCTTTAATTGGATCTTAGAGAGAGGAGAAATTCCACCTTCACTGAGAGGTGATTATCTCAGTTATTCCTAAAGAGGGTAAAGATAAACTAGAATGTGGTAATTACCGGCCAATCAGTATTCTTAATTTGGACTACAAATTATTTACATCTACATTAGCTCATAGACTGGAAAAGCTTCTACCTGGCCTCATCCACTTAGACCAGACTGGATTCATTCAGCAAAGACAAACTCAGGACAACAGAAGGAGAACTTTACACATACTAGAACAAGTTATTAGAAACGCTATAGAAACAATGGTGATGGGATGAGACGCTGAGAAAGCTTTTGATTCAGTTAGTTGGGTATCCTATACAGAGTGTTAGGAAGATTCCGCTTTCAAAAAAAGTTTATTAAAGTAATCCAGACTTTATATGACAGCCCTACAGCTCGAATTATGATAAATGGGGATCTTTCTGGCTCTTTTATTTTAGAGAGAAGAATTAGACAGGGACGCCCAATTTCTCCTCTCCTTTTTGCACTATATATTGAACCTCTTGCTCAACTAATAAGACAGAGCGAAATTGTAAAAGGTATCAAGGTGGCGTTATTCACAGATGATGTTTTAGTCTATTTGAATGAACCAGAAAAATCATTTATAGAATTGTTTACACTATTGGATGAGTTCGGGAAAATAACAGGTTATAAAATTAATGTAAAGAAAACGCAGGTTTCATTCTTAAATTATACAGCATCCAAAAAATTGCAGGATACTTATGATCTTAAGTGGGAGGCTAAATCATTAAAATATTTAGGAATAACTCTGCCAAAAGATTTTTCAACATTGTCACAGGTAAATTATGGGCCATTAATTTCAGAGATAAAAGCAGATATACATAGGTGGAATCTTATCCCCTTTTAAGTTTAAATTCAAGGATAAACACCATAAAAATGAATATTCTCCCTCGGTTACTTTACCTTTTCCGGACTTTACCTGTGGAGGTGGACGATAATCAATTCAGGGAATGGGACAAATGGATTTCCCGCTTTATCTGGCAAGGGAAGAAACCTAGAATCCGATTTAGCACCTTACAGTTAGGAAAGGAAGGAGGAGGAAATTATTTTTATGCTTCACAGATAACCCCTCTGTTATATTGGTGTAATAGGGAATATAAGGCTAGATGGAAGGAAATAGAATTTGGATTGATTGACAGTTCTCCTCTATAGTCCTCAATAGCAGACAAAGGACTGATGGCCCAATTGGAAAAGATTAAAAACAGCTGGATAAATCTCACATTAAAAGTATGGCAGAAGGTGGCTAATTCATGTGGAATCAATAACATGTTAAAACTTTTCAGATGGTGTGCATATGATATGGAATTTCTTCCCAGCAGAGGAGATAAAAGATTAGAACTGTGGATAAAGAAAGGTCTTACAACCTACCTCTCATTCACACATAAAAGTGTATTACAAAGTTTTCAACCCCTGCAGGACAAATGTGGCCTAGAACACAATGACTTTTTTTTTCAGGTACCTTCATTTAGAATTTTTCAAGATTCTGAATTCAGCTTACAATTCAATACAAAGTAAATCAATTTCTTGATTATATAATGCCCTCTCTCGTGCCAAAAATGAAAACACATTGTATGTTAAAGAGAAGTGGGAGAAAAAGTGGGGTTGGTACTTTCAGAGGAGGCTTGGGGGAAAATATGCAGCTTCCAGTGGTCTTCAACTAACTCTTTGATTTGGAGAGAACATTGTTGGAAAAATATTATAAAGTACTTCAAGACCCCAGACCAGGAAAAATATAAAGACACAAACGTGGCGTGTTGGAGAAGGTGTGGCTCCAAGGAGGCAAATCATTTCCATATTTTTTGGGATTGCCCTAAATTAAGTTTTTATTGGGATGGTATTCACAGAACATTAGTTAAGGTACTTAAGACTTAGATACCTCTGAACTTTGAGACTCTCTACTTGGGGCATATATTGTTTTTGGAACAGAAGAAAGATATAAAGCTGCTGCAGGCTTTATTAGTGGCAAGTAAGAAATCACTCACCAGAAAGTGGTTAAATCCAACATCACCTACATTAGAAACACTCACAACACGCTGGAGGAACTCAGCAGGTCGGGCAGCATCCGTGGAAATGATCAGTCAACGTTTCGGGCCAGAACCCTTCGTCAGGACTGAAGAGGGAAGGGGCAGAGACCCTATAAAGAAGGTGGGGGGAGGGTGGGAAGGAGAAGGCCGGTAGGTTCCGGGTGAAAAACCAGTAAGGGGAAAGATAAAGGGGTGGGGGAGGGGAAGCAGGGAGGTGACAGGCAGGAAAAGTGAACAAGGAATAGGGGAAAACACAATGAGTAGTAGAAGGAGGCGGAACCATGAGGGAGGTGATAGGCAGCTGGGGGGGGGGGGAGAGAGAGTGAAATAGGGATGGGGAAGGGAGGGGGAGGGAATTACCGGGAGTTGGAGAATTCTACGTTCATACCAAGGGGCTGGAGACTACCTAGACGGTATATGAGGTGTTGCTCCTCCAACCTGAGTTCAGCCTCATCATGGCAGTAGAGGAGGCCATGCATGGACATATCCGAATGGGAATGGGAAGCAGAGTTGAAGTGGATGGCAACCAGGAGATCCTGTCTGTTGTGGCGGATGGAGCAGAGGTGCTCAACGAAGCGGTCCCCCAATCTGCATGAGGCTGCACCAGGAGCACCGGATGCAATAGATGACCCCAACAGACTCACAAGTGAAGTGTTGCCTCACCTGGAAGGACTGTTTGGGGCCCTGAATGGAGGCAAGAGAGGAGGTATAGGGACAGGTGTAGCACTTACGCTTACAGGGATAAGTGCCGGGTGGGAGATCCATGGGGAGGGACGTGTGGATCAGGGAGTCGCAGGGGGACCGATCCCTGCGGAAAGCAGAGAGGGGTAGAGAGGGAAAGATGTGTTTAGTGATGGAGGAAGTTGTGGAGGATAATGTGCTGGATCCGGAGGCTGGTGGGGTGGTAGGTGAGGACAAGGGGAACTCTGTCCCTGTTGTGGTGGCGGGAGGATGGGGTGAGGGCCGAAGTGCGGGAAGTGGAGGAGATGCGGGTAAGGGCATCACTGATGACAGCAGAAGGGAAACCACGATCCTTAAAGAAAGAGGACATTTGAGATGTCCTGATACGGAAAGCCTCATCCTGGGAGCAGATGTGGCGGAGACGGAGGAACTGGGAATAGGGAATGGCATTTTTGCATGTGGCAGGGTGCGAAGAGGTATAGTCGAGGTAGTTATGAGAGTCAGTGGGCTTGTAGAAAATGTCAGTGGACAGTCTGTCTCCAGAGATGGAGACCCAGAGATCAAGAAAGGGGAGGGAAGTGTCCGAGATAGACCAAGTGAATTTGAGGGCTGGGTGGAAGGTTGAAGTAAAGTCAATGAAATTGACGAGCTCAGCATGGGTGCAGGAAGCAGCACCAATGTAGTCATCAATGTACCTACATTAGAAGATTGTCATGAAATCATTTTGGAAATACTTAAAACAGAAAAGATTACCTACTCTCTGAGAATTCGAAAGGAATAATTTTAACAAATTTGGAATAAATGGATTGAATTTATAACCCCAGAGCGAGCAGACTTTACGTGACTCTCCAAATGGTTTATACTGTTTGTCTCACCAACATAGTAATAGTGTTAAGGTAAGCAACCTTGGCTCAAATGTTTACTGTTCTTTTTTTTGGAAAATGTGGAATTAACACAAATAAAAAGATCTGGGGAAATTTTGGACCAGAAGAGATACATGGAAATTAGTATTCAACCACTATTATTAATATTTTTTGTAACAACTATTATCAATGTTTAGTTTAATAGAGTGGAATTACAATTGCACATAAATATCTGTTTGAGTGCCTAATTATTTTCTACATTATCTCAATGTGCACTTGTGAATGTACAAATTAATATAGATTTACTCACATAAAAAATGGAAAAGGTTGTTAATGTAAAAAAAAGTTTGTGTATTACTTGTATTATCCAAATAAAAATAAAATTAATAAAAAAAAGACAAGTTTTAAAACATCTCCCAGTGACCACACATTTTAATTCCATGTCCCATTCCCATTCTGATATGTCTATCCACAGCTTCCTCTACTGTCAAGATGAAGCCACACTCAGGTTGGAGGAACAACACCTTATATTCCGTCTGGGTAGCCTCCAACCTGATACATTGCCATAGAAGAAGGAAAATCCTTTGCACACGTTTTGTAAAAAAAAACAGGTACGTGCAGTGACAATGCTTTAGGAAACCAAAGTGGAGTCAAATTTAATTATCTATTGCTGTCAGTGACAAATTGACTTAATGCACACAAATCCTCCAATTTCTACAAAGTTGGACAAATGAGCACACATCTCTCATCCCCCACTCTAACAGCTATATTAGTTGCTGGTTTCTACTCCACTATTCAAATACCATTTTCTAAGTCAAAAAGCGTTCTAAATTGGGTCAAAGCAAATTTAGATAATAGATAGGAAATTGCAAAAATTAATTGGAGTGGCTTGTTTGCATGCAAAGGGTCAGCAGACAAATGGAAGGCTTTCAAAGTGAGATAAAGAGTTCAAAATCTGCTTATTCCTGTTAGAGTGAAGAAGAAGGCTGGCTGCCGCAGGGAACACTGGATGATGAGGGATATTGAGGCTCTGATCATGGAAAAGGAGGCTTGGGTCCTCCTGGGATTCACTTGGATCAAGAGTTTTAAGTGTATTAAGGGAAATAAAGAGTAACTACATAAAAAACAGGGCTCATTAAAGACCAATGTGGACATCTTGTGGAGCCACAAGAGATGGTCGAGGCCCTCAATGAGTATTTCTACTGTTTTTATTGTGGAGAAAAATATGAAGACTTCAGACATAAATAGCTAATAAGGAGATCTTAATAGGCTGTATTACAGGAGAGATGATAACGGATGTCTTAAGATGTATGAAGGTAAATAAATCTCTAGGGCCTGAGTAGGTATATCCAAGGACACTATGGGAAGCTATTGAAGAAATTGTAGGAGCTTTAGCTGAGATATATGCATCATTAGTAATGGGTGAAGTGCCAGAAGACCGGAGGGTGGCAAAGAAAAACCTGGAACTGCAGACCAGTAAGCCTAACATTAGGTAATGTTAGGTACGTTACTACAGGGAAACCTGAGGGAAAAGAAGTACAAGCGTTTGGAAAGACAGGGATTAATTAATGACAGCCAGCATGGCTTGGTTCGTAAGCGGTCATAGCTAATGAATTTTAATCAAGTTTCTTTTGAAGTAGCCATGAAAGTTGATAAGGGCAGGGCAGTACATGAGGACAAATGGATTTCAGTGAGGCCTTCAATAAGGTTTCACATGGTAGGCTGCTTTGGAAAGTTAGATCACATGGGATCCAGGGAAAGCTAGCTAATTGCATACAGAATTGGCTAGACAGTAGGAAGCAGAGAGTGATATTAGGTCTTTTTTAGTAATGGAGGCCTATGATTCATGGTGATCTGTAGAAATCAGTGTTAGGTGCATTGCTATTTATCATCTATATCAACGATTTGGATAAGAATGTACAAGGCATGGTTGACAAGTTTACAGCTAACACAGTGTAATAGGTGATGCTGTTGATAGTGAAGATGGCTGTCAGGATTTACAGAGTGATCTTGACCAGCTGAGTAAGTGGATCGAAGAATGGCAGATGGCACTTAATTCGGATAAAAGTGAGGGGCTGCATTTTGAGAAGACAAATGAGGGTAGGACTTTCACAGTAAACAGTAGGGCCAAGTTTTGTAGAATAGGGGACACTTTCGTGTACATATATATTGTTCTCAGAAAGTGGTGTCAAAGGTTGAGAGACAGTGTTTGGCACACTGGCTTTCATCAGTCAGAGCAGTGAGTACGTAAGTTGAGAGGTTATGTGCAGTTGTAGAAGGCATTGGTAAGGCCGTATTTAGAATGTTTGTATTCGGCTTTGGTGGCCCTGCTATGAGCAAAGATGCTATTAAACTGCAAAGCATGCAGACGAGATTTGTGAGGTTGTTGCTGGTACTTAAAGGACTGAGCTACAAGACAGACTGAGCAGGCTGGGACTTTTTTCACTGGGCTCTAGGAGAATAAGGGGTGAACTTGATAGTATGTATAAAAATGAGAAACAAAGATAAGGTTAATGTACAAAGTATTTCTCCTCAGGGTTGAGGAATCAAAAACTAGAGGATATAGACTTAAAGTGAGTGGAGACTGATTCAATAGGAACCTGAGTAGCAACTTTTCCACCCAGAAAGTAATCAATATATGGAATGAGCTGGTAGAGGGAGTGATTGAGCCAGGTAATCAACAACATTTAAAGAATACTTGGACAGGGAAGGTTTGGAGCATGGACAAAAAGGACTCCCTTGGGACTTGCTTAGTTGGCATGGGCCAGTTGGGCTAAAGGACCCATTTTGATTCTGTGATTTACTGTGCCATTCTAGATTTATAAATATTCACCATTCTCAAACTGGAGTATGAAAATCCAGAAAACCTCTGTAGTTTTCTCTTAGCATAAGCCCACATTCTTTGATCCCTCCAACAAACTTCAGTATCGTAGCATTAGCTCCAGTCCCAAGACAGAGTGGACCAGTTCCACCACCCTTCCAATGATTTGAAGCAGCAATGTACAACTTCAACTATAACATTCTTCCAAATCTTCAAAAAATAGTTCCTTTCTCCAGCAACCCAAACCTGTGTCTAAATTCAAAACCATACAAACTTTTGTTCCATATCCTGGCCTCAAATAACCAACATACTGCTGTACATCACCCCTACTCTTGCTGAAATACAACCAACATTATCACAGTTCACAGCCATGAGCCTAGCCTGTCCTGTTCATGCGCTACTTCAGAAATATATTCTTCTCAAATCCCTTGCTTCCCCATGTATTACAGTGCAGTTGTCCTCTTCGTTCCATTGCCTGTGGCAGTTCTTTTGGCGATTTAGGCCCTACTCTTAGCTACACCTCTCATCTCCCTCCAACTTCAAACAGCTCTTGACCACTGGATCCCAAAATAGTAGTATGATCACTAAACTGATTTAGCTCCTTGAATATATTTAATAATTTGAAAAAAAAACATTAATTTCTCTTCCCCAGAAGAAACAATTTCAGCCTTTAAATTCCAAGTCTCTCAAATGCCTTAATCTGCCATGTCTAGGCGCTGGGAACTGTAGGAACAATCCAATATTTTACGCGATGTACAAACATATGAATGATTAGTGCTTATCCCTGCAGACTGTATACCCTAGGAACTAGTTAGCTTTCAGTCTTGCACTGCTGGTTTCTGTGAGCCATCTGCCAATATCCCAAGAAAATGCTTCTATTAATTCCTGAGAGTCTGCATTTATTGGTTGAAACTCAACAGATTTCCCAGTCCCAGAAAACTGCTGACTGCCTAGAAGTAAATGTAAATTACCATTAGCCCGACTTTCTAATCAACTCAAAGTATTTAGTCTGATCCCATGACTCAAATACTATTTCCAAAATTCAGTGTCATCTGTACAATAACATTTTCTTTCATTAAAAATGCTGCAATTAGCAAAAGTAAAAGTTCCATTCTAAGTATGATCAATGAGTTAAATTCTTCCAGATTTGACTGATTAAAAGAAATGAAAACAATATCCCTAAAGGCATATTTTTTAAATTATTTAGAGAGCAATAAATGCAGAATTTACATTTATTTTACTCTAAGAATGCCCCAGAGCTGGGACATTTTAGTGGAACTTCTCCACTGCTCTGTTGGACTCCTTCCACGAACTGTCCATTTATGAATAGATGCTATCAGGAATGCAAGACTGCAGTCCACAAGAGCACCCGAAACCTGAAAAACCAATTATGGAGGAAGAAAGCTCAGGAAATCCAACAACTAGCAGATGCCAATGACACTCAAGGCTTTTTTCAACGCAACTAAAGCTATTTTTGGCCCATCCACTCACGGTCAAGCCCCTCTCAAAAGCAAAGATAGTTCAACCATCCTGAAGAGCAATGCTGACATCAATTCCAGATGGAGGGAGCACACTGAAGATCTTCTAAATCAAACCATCTCATTTGACAGAAATGTGATTAACAACATTCCAAAACAGCCCATTGACGACTCCCTAAGCAAAATACCAACACTTGAAGAGGTCAAGGAAGCAATCAAAACCTTGAAAAACAACAAGGCTGCTGGACTCGATGGAATACCAGCCGAGATCTGCAAAATTGGAAGTAACCCGCTTCATTATCAACGGCATCAACTTCTCATCAAGATCTGGATAAATGAAGACGTACCAGCAGACTTTAGAGACTCAGCAATCATTACCATCTACAAAAGGAAAAGCGATTGATCTGAATGCAGAAGCTATCGTGGAACTTCCCTGTTAGCAACAGCAGGAAAGATCCTCACCCGTATCATGAACAACCGGCTCAAGCCTTTAGCCGAGAAGATCCTTACGGAGACACAAGCCGGTTTAAGACCATCATGTGGAGCAATCGACATGATCTTCACAATGCGACAACTACAAGAAAAATGCAGTGAACAACTTCAACCTTTATACATGGCTTTCATCGACCTCACCAAAGCCTTTGACTCGGTATCTAGGGAACTCCTATGGGATGTCCTATCCGCCTATGGATGCACTGAAAAGTAAATTCGAATCCTGAGACTCCTCCATGATGGCATGCTTGCCACAGTCATGGTCAGCAACAGTAACTGTGAGTCTTTTCAAGTTAGATCAGGAGTAAAACAGGGATGCGTGATTGCCCCAACTTTGTTCACCATCTTCATTGCGACAACCATCCACGTTATCAAGGACGACTTACACTCAGGAATCGAAATTGTCTACAGAACAGATGGCAGACTCTTCAATCTTGCCTGTCTCTCAAGTCCAAAAACAAGACATCCATGAGTTCCCTCATCGAGTTCCAATTATGCAGATGACAACAGTGTTGCAGCTCTTTCAGAAAACCACCTACAACAGATTCTGACTGCCTTCAACCGTGCATACACAAAACTTGGACTTACCATCAATTCCAAGAAGACTCAGATCATCTACCAACTGAGACAAATCGGATAAAACCATCAATTCAACTTGGCGAAATAACCCTGGAAAACCTGGACCACTTTCCGTATCTTGGAAGTCACCTCTCCTCCAATGTCGACCTTAATGACGAGATCCAACATTGTCTTAAATGCGCTGGAACAGCTTCTGGACGTCTCCGAACAAGAGTCTTTCATGATCGTGACATCCGAACAGACACTAAAATGTTAGTGTACAAAGCAGTGGTAATTCCAATGCTCCTGTATGCATCAGAAACCTGGACAACATACCCATGACATCTGCAGGCACTTGAAAAGTTCCATCAACGCTGTCTTCGAAACATCTTAAATATCAGCTAGGAAGATAGAAGAACCAACATCAGCATGCTAAATGAAGCAAAAACAAGAAGCATTGAAGCCTACTTCATCAAGAACCAACTAAGATGGAGCAGTTATGTTGTTCGGATGAAAGACGAACGTCTGCCGAAACAAATCTTCTACTCCCAGCTTAAAGAAGGCAAACGTAAAAGAGGCGGACAACAGAAGAGATTCAAAGACGTCTTAAAAGCCAACATGAAGAAATGTAACATTGACATCAACAATTGGGAAACCAATGCCAAGGACAGGAAACTCTGGCAAGCCATCATCCGAGAAGGAACAGCAACTTTCGAAGCCAACAGATGTGCAGAATTAGAAGAAAACAGAAGAAAATGGAAAGAAAGGCAGCAACAACCAAAGCCCGATCTGCCATCTGGAACTACCTGTCCTGAATGCGGAAGAACTTTCAAAGCCAAGATTGGACTCATAAGCCACTTGAGAGCCCAAAAAAAGATCAACAGAATGAAGACCATCGTCCTCGACCTCGGGGATAGCCACGATGATTTATGAGCCTTTTGACCGAAAGGTCCATTACAGATCTTGGCAGAGAATTTACCACATTATATCTACCAGTAATTCAACGCTATGTCAATGCAGCTCCACCTAACAATTAGAAATGCAAAATAACTGCAAATGTTGGTAATTAAGGCAAAGTGTGAGAAATACTCAAGCAGGTCTGGCAGCATTTGTAGAAAGACCATTGGAGACAACACTTCAGGCAGATCACCTTCCATCACAGCTGGAATTCTAATAGTGATGTCAGTATGGAAACACAAATGAACTCTATTATTCAACAAAAAGATCAACGGTATAAATGAAATAAAAGGAAAGCTACAAATTAAACCACCTAAGAAACATGCATTAAAACTGGCAGAGGACAGGTGGAATAAGTGTCCCAAATGAGCATCATTTACACAAACATTTTGACTACAAAGAACAAATAAAATGTATTGGTTGGCCAAATTCAGGGGCAAAACATAGTAAGCATTAATTAGACATGGACTCAAAATGATCAAATCTAGATTTAAAATATCTGGGAAAATGATGGAAGTGAAGGGGCAGAGTTAGAGGACAAAGATGAAATCAGTTCAATGATAACACAGCAAATGACCTTAGTAATAATGACATTAGAAACTATTGGCAAATTAAGATGTAGAAAATATCTAAACTAAGTTCAGGTTTACTACCATGGCATTTGTCATGAAATATATTGTTCTGCAGCAGCAGTACATTGCAATAGACAATATAAAAACTATAATTTACAATAATATATTCAGTATATTAAAAATTAAATTAAATAAGTAGTGCAAAAAGATAGCAAAAAAAAGAAAAAGAAAAAATAGGAGGTAGTATACATGGATTCATTGCCCATTCAGAAATCTTCAGGTCCTGTCCCTCCTTAAGGTTTCCCTCATGCTCTAAGGTTAGGTTTTCATATTCATTGATTCTGATCTCACTGCTCAACAAATTGATTCTCCTGTCTTAAGGAAACTACCTCTGATTCTAGTAAATCCAAAAACTACACAGTTGTCTTAAAAATCTTGAATTGCCCAAGGTTTGATTTCTGCATTTCAAGGATGGAAAGAAATTGCAAATAGTTGCTGCATATGTCTGCTGAGGTGTTACACTGAGCAACACATTCAAGTTGTTGTGGTTGTTCCTTTTCACCCTTGTGGTGCATTGTGCGGTATTTTGGCCACTTCCGTAGCATTTAACTGTTCTTTTACAAGACCCGAGTTGCTAACTCGACGCTCAACTTAACACAGATGGAAAGCATGCAAGGAGCCAGCCGGATTCGAATTCGGGACCATTCGTCTCGAAGTCCGGTGTGAATGCCACTACACCATCTAATGCATTTAGATATCATCCATGAAGATGCCAACTCAGCTGGCTTGAGGTAACTACAATTACATTCAGCTTTGTGGTGAGGGCGAATAAACAGACTCTAAATTTCACTGTTAACATTCATACTAAGAACTAGAGGTAAATATCAGAAACTCATGAAATGTAATTATAGCACAAATTTGGAAAGGAAAACAGAAAATAAGGCAAGATGAAAAAATGCACTCACCTCCGTGATGGTGAGAAAGACTTCCTCCATTCTCAAGTATTTCCTCTCTGGCTGAAGCCTGATTCAGTACAAATAATTGCAGCCTTTAGTTAAATACATTCAGCAACATAATCCACACCATTTTTTCTCATTATTTCACTACCTCTTATGCACACTTTAGTTATAGCAAATAACATGAACTCTGCTGTTTTCTATTGACATCTAGGTGTTCTTGGACATATAAAAATACTTTAATATCTCAAAACAAAATATTGTAGTAGTGCGCCATTGGGCTGGACATTCCTTTTCATTTCACCAGAATGAGAATAAATAAGGGCAAGGAACATACCATGAAGTTAACTTGAACCCCAAGATTATCTAGTACCCAAAACAATTTATGGAATTCCTCAAGAAAAATTCTATTGATCCAGCAACTGCTCAGTTTCTGGGCCAAGCAATTTACATGTCACAATAGTTATCATCAGAGTTCATAATTGTCTTAACAATTAGATTTTGAGCAAAACTGGCCTGAATTCAGCCAGCAAATTGGGGTCCTCACCCACCTGCAGTTACATGGGCAGGAGATAAAGGACTGATCTCAATGATCCTTTGCAACCAGGTGGAGTCTGGTGAGTCACACCTTGGTCACCATATCTGTGAAGTATCAGGTAATATAGTTCTACAGCCATGCCATCACAACACAGTGCCTTCCTTGATTGAGGGAAAGCTGGGAATGATACCTTGCCTTGTATCAAAGCCTATGAGGTGCTTCAGAGTTTTTTAAATGTCTCTGATAGTCAGTAGTTGTTCAAAGCTATTAACATTGAAAATTAAAAAGTTTAGAAAAAGAAAATTTAAAAACAACTATTATTTTAATCACATCCTCTTCAATCTGCATATAAAGAAATGTCATTGTCCCAAATTTACATATAGTATATGTCAATGGTTGAATTGCAGTTGTTTTCTTCACATCTGACAGCCACAACCAGCACAATTTATCCATTGAATTAATAGGAAAACAATCCAACTTTGTGGCCTGCCAAACCCAATATTGGCTCCCAAAGCCATGCAGGATAAGATCAGTTTCAGTGAGAAGTTCAGAAAGAAAGCTGAACTGACCACATAAAATAGAAGTTGGCAGTTCTTAATCCACAACGAAATCTATGTTTATAACTACCCTAATGTAACTGTTGTTGAACATTTTATTTTTAAAAGCCACTTAGACAAAAGTCTAGAATAAGAAAAGGATGATGATGCTGGAATTGGTATGCAGTACTTGAACAACATTACCTCAATTTGCTCAAACACAGCAATGGGGTCGCTTATACCTCTGTAGTTAAAAGCAAAGTAGAAATACACACATGCGCCAGCATCATAAGTTTGGGTGACTCTGTAAAACAAAATTAAGTTGGATTATCACAAAAATAATTTTCTTGACAATCTTTTTAAATTTATCATCACTATGATTAATATTTTAAACACACATAGCACTGAGAACTTGCAATTAGCTAACAGTTCTGTAAAGTCCATTTAGTCTTTAGCGAGAAAAGCTCTGGAGTATACATATATGGTGAATAGGTCTCTTCGGCTAACAATGAAAAGCAGGGGTTTGTGTTAACATTCATAAATAAATGTTTTTTTAAAAACATATATTAGAAGCAAAAGAGTAAGCTAGGGAAAGGATAAACCCAATTAAGTACAAAGGAGGGGACTCGTACATGGAGGCATTGGAAGTCGGAGAGGCACTTAATGAGTACCTTCCAAATCATTCTGCATGGAGAAGAACATAGATGGAAAAATTAGGGAACATCAAGGAAGAAAGTGGTACACAGTGTCGTGAAAAACATTGAGTCCTCAGGGCTCAAAAGGATCTATCCCAGGATACTGAGGGAATCAGGCAGGAGTTTGCTGCAACATCAATAGACATCATGTTTCCTCTTTAGAAGGTGAAGGATTAAGGCTGTATTGTCAGTATTTTTCCTTTATTAAAAAGGGGCAAGAGGGTTAAAACACAAAATCATAGGCTGGTGAGCTTTACACAGGTGGCAGGGAAACTGTGAAGATTCTTGGGAATAGGACTTACTCACATTTGGAAAAGCATGGACTTACTGGGGATAGTCAGTATGGCTTTGTACAGGGGAGCTCCTTGCTCACAGATTTGGTTCAGACTTTTTTGAGGAAGTGTGAGATGATTGATGAGGGTAGGAGAGTGGATTTATCCACATAGGCTTTAATAAAGAATTTGACAAGGTCCCTCAGAGTAAGCTGGTCCAGATAATTAACTCACTAGGGATCCCTAGCAAGTTGGTGAATTTGGTTCAAAAATGGCTTGGCCATAGAAAGACTAAGGCCAGTGAATTTTGAACTTTGATACAGCAGGATATACTGTAGGTCATTTGGAAATTTGGGTGGAATAATTGCAGATGGAGTTTAATCTGATGAATGTGAAGTGATCCATTTGGGAGGTCAAATGCAACAAACGTATTACAGGACCATTAGAAACATTTGTCTACAGAGGTATCAAGGGGTACAAATCCATGGTTCCCTGTAAACAACAACACAAGCGCATGCAGCAGTAATGACTGCCTATGGCAATAAGTATAAAAGCTGTAATACATCTGTTGCATCTTCCCATCAAACCTGACCAGGTTTCCAGTCCCTGCTGCTGAAAAGCAACCACATAACATGATGCTACCTCCACCATACTTTACAGTAGAGATGGACTATGTCGTATTAGATTTATGCCAAACATATCACTTACTGTCGAGGCAAATAGTTACACTGTAGTCTCATCCAGCTATAAGACCTTTTTCCACATCTTTGCAGTATCTTCTAAGAGGTGCTTTGCAAAGTCCTTACAGGAAAGCGTATGCTTTTTTTTTTTAGGCAGGGCTTCTTCCTTTCTTCTCTTTCATACCCTTGTTGTGCAAGGCCTTGGAGACTATGGAGCCACCAGCTCTGCAGCTCACTCTGTGACTGTTGGCATCACAGAAGTCTCTCTTACAAGTGCCATTTTTCTCTGGTGACTAAGTTTAGAGGGGTGGCGTGACTTAGGCAGTGTGATATGGTTTCATAGTTTTTTCCACTTTTTTTATGATGGACTGAACTGAGCTCTGAAGTATGTTCAGTGCCCTGGAGATTGTCTTGTACCCTTCTCCTGACTTGTGCTTCTCTGTTGTCATTTCCCTGACTTGTTTTGAATGCTCTTTTGTTTTCATTTTGGTTTGGTCTGTTGAAAATCTATCAAACGGTTGGACCTGACAGAGAGAGGGAGTTTATTCTTATGAATTCATTGAAAACAGGGGATCTTCCAATTTTCTATGTCAACAAACTGGATGATTTGGTATGGTAATATACCAAATATGGTAATACACCTGAGGAAAGGTCGTGTAGTAATTACAAAGGGATGAATACTTTATCAGCCTCACCGTTTTAGTTTTTAATTTTTAGTAAATTGTTGACAGGTTTTGGAATTTTTCTTTTGATTTGATGTGACGCACAATATTTTATAGATTAGCTTAAAAATCTTACTTCAATTTATTTTAAATTTAGAAAATGAGACGGTAAAATGTGAAAATAGCTCTGGGGGCAGAATACTTTTCCAAGGCACCTGTAGACAGCGTGGAAAGTATGAGAGGAAATGTTAAATATGAGAGGGCACTGATTTAAAGTGAGAGGTAAAAGGTCAGAGGAGGTTTGCAAAGGAAGTTTGGTAGATCCCTGGAACACAATGCCAGAGGTATTTAGAGAGACCCAGGAATGGACAGGGATGGAGGGATATGGACCACGCGCAGGCAGATGGGAGTAGTTTAGATTGGCACCATGCAGATGTGCAGGGCTAAAGGACCTCTTCCTGTGCTGTACTGTTCTATGTGTGCTCCACGCACAGTCACTGAATCAAACTGAAAGTTGAAGGTAGGCTGCCATGAATCCTCTCCCACAAAGTGGATCCAGTATACATTTTTTTCTTTGTCTCCACAAACACAGTTAAGATTTCTTTGGGATATGCCTCTTGAGAATAATGGACAGAAGTTAGTTGTGCGCGGGTGGGGGCAATCAGGGACAGAAACAGTTTTAAACTTGGCCCACAACAGTTTGTCTAGGAGAAAAGTGAAGTAAATAAAAAGGGGGGGAAAAAACCTGAAAATACTCAAAACAGAAGCTGTTGCTATCTGTAAAGAGAAAAGACAGCTTATGATAAAAAGTCATTGCCATTTTAATTATGTTGAGTACCCCCTACATTTCTGATGTTTGTTTTTTCCTGCACTCAGATAAAAAAGCTTGGATTTTTATATAGGGCAGGGTATTCGGGTAAGTAGCAGAGTAAAAAAAATCAAATTATTTCACATGTATTTCTTCTGTCGTCATGTAATTCCGCATTACGTGCTGCTTTGAAAAGGATGCAGTGAGGCTGCTTTTACCTTACAGCAGGTGCTGCACAGAAACAGAGTTACCATGAAAAGGGATAGTGGAAATGGAACTCAAACTATGGCTTTCTCCAATTACAACTAGAGGAAGAGGAATAAGAATTAACAGTTGCCTTGGAGGTGCAAAAGACATATAGCTGGGTTCCAGCGAGGATGTTGTCCTCCATTTGACAATAAACTTGCACTGGCATAGAGGGAATTGCTGACGTTGACTTTATTTTATAAGACCATAAGACATAGGAGCAGAATTAAGCCATCTGGCCAATCAAGTCTGCTCCGTCATTCAAACATGGCTGATCCTTTTTTTTTAAAGTCTCCTCAACCCCAGTTCCTGGCCTTCTCCCCGTAACCTTTGATGCCATGTCCAATCAAGAACCTATCAATCTCTGCCTTAAATACACCCAATGACCTGCCTCCACAGCTGCATGTGGCAACAAATTCCACAAATTCACCACCCTTTGGCTAAAGAAATTTCTCCGCATCTCTGTTTTGAAAGGGCATCCCTCTATCCTGAGGCACATTATAAGTGTGAACTAAGCATCTTTATCATTTTGGCATAAATAAAAGTTTATTTACTCTAAAAATAGTCAAAGCATTGGGAGAGATTAAGTGATAGTAATCATTATGAATGTCCATTGAGAACCAAATCTGACCAACAATGACATCAGTTAGCGTATAGACTTACCTAATGGCCACCAATAACAATTTAGAAAATACATTCCAGAATGATGTATTTCAGAATAATTGATAGTGCGTTCACGGGACAGTGGGGAAACAATAACAGAACTGGATGCTCTACAATGATGAATCAGGAAAATGGAACATTCAGTGAGCCAGATTACAACTTACCTGCACGTGGCGAAAGGAGGAAACTGAACACCTTTTTCTTTACTTTCGCTTACAAGTTTCTCCTTGACATTCCTGCAGAGGTCAAGTACCCTAAAAATACGCAGTCAGAATACTGAAGTTATTTAACAAGCGAAAATATCATCTGCTTAACAAATGCTGGTGAAGTGTCACTTAAAAAAAAAATCCCTCTGAACTAATTTTTTGCAATTAAAAGAGTAAAGACAATGGTGCATGATTTTTTTAAAAAATCCAATTATTTCACATTTATTTCTTTTGTAGTCACATAATTCAGCATTTTCTGCTGCATTTGTTAACTAATGCTCGACTGTACCCATAACTGACTTGTTAAATAACAATGATATACTAGTTCAAATACAGATTGCTTAACAATATAAGAAACATTGGTGTGAAAAGAAAACTGGTTAACCAACCAAAAGGTCACCACTGGGGTGCTCCAGGGATCAATTTTGATACTTTAAAATTGAAAGCCCTCCCAACCATTGAGCACATCTACGTGAAACATGTTGCAGGAAAGCAGCATTCATCAGAGATCCTCACCACCCAGACCATGCTCTTTTCACGCAGCTGCCATCAGGTAAAAGCTACAAGAGCTTCAAGACCCACACACCACCAGGTTCAAGAACAGTTACTACCCCACAACCATCCGGCTCTTGAACAAAAGGGGATAACTATAGTCACTTGCCCATCCATTGAAATGTTCCCACAACCAACGATCTCACTTTAAGGACTCTTTATCTTGTTATTTCATGTTCTCGTTATTTATTACTATTTACTTATATTTGCATTTGCACAGTTTGTTTTCTTCAGCACTCCAGATGATCTTTCATTGATCCTGTTATAGCTACTATTCTATAGATTTGCTGAGTATGACCGCAGGAAAATGAACCTCAGTGTTGACAAATACGTACTTTGATAATAAAATTTGCTTTGATCTAATCACAATCTATATTAATGACTTGGAAAACAAGATCAAATGCATTCTAGTCAAGTGCACTGACAGTTCAAAGCAGAGTGGGGATACTAAATGTGAGGAGGAAGCACATGTTTGCAAAGAGATACAGACAAGTAGAGTGGGTAAAAATCTGGCCGATGGTATGTTACATGGGGAAAATGCAATGTTATCAATCTTGGGTTGGTGGTTTGATGTTTTTCTTTGAATAGGTTCCATGGTTTTCTTTGTTTTGTGGCTGTCTGTAGAAATACAAATCTCAGGGCTGTATGATGCATACATTGTTTGATAACTAATGTACTTTGGATCTTGAATCTTTGACATTGTTGAAATAGACATGATTCTGAGCTAGACTGTAAGGCAGATGATAAGAGGATTTTCCCCATCATGGAGGAATTTTAAATTAAGGAGCACAATTTTAAAACAATAGCTCAGCCATTTAAGGCAGAAGAGGAGGATTTTCTTCTGAGGGTCATTACCATTGGAATTCTTTACTCTTACACAATTATAGTGGTTGAATCAGGGACAATCTAGGTTGGACAATAAGTGACTGTCTGTTGTCTGTATCCCAAGAACAGCAGACGAAAAATATATTCAAAGCCAATTTTTATTTAATTTTTAAGTCCATCAAGGGCTACAAGGAACAAGCAGCAAAATGGAGCCAAAGCCAAGATCAATCAGATTTTAACCTTCTGAATGATGGAGAAGACTTGAGAAGCCACATGCCCTACTCCTGCTCTTTATACTTGTCAAGGTTAAGGGCAGTGTCATAGTATAGTACAATGTGAAGATGTAAAGTATTAATTTTAAAGCTAGCAATTAAAACAGATTCAAATTCATAATAATTTTACAAAAAGAAGTCTAAGAAGAATAAAAAAAATACTCTGCACCAATAAAACTGTACTTTGACACTACCAGCTAAAACTGAAAAGTCTAAAGTGGTAAAGTGAGAAACCCAGTGCGTGAAAGTTAATAATTTTTACAAAACATTTGAAAATTATGTCAAGTAAGTAATTTGCATTAGCATCTATAGATTGCGGGGGGAAAACCATGACCAATCCCTGGAAACTGAATTGAGTGGATGGTCCCACAGTAGATGCTTAGAGGATGAAGCCATTTGCAGTTCATTGGCTACAACACTATTGCCAATGACAATTCAGTAAAGCTCTTTTTCCGCTAGATGCAGCATTATTCAGTGGGGCGGGGCGGGAGGTGATGAAGGGGTTGGTTGGTGAAGATTGAATTAGCATCTAGTTCCAAAAAATGGGCTCATTCTAAAATTTTGATCGCATAGTAATAGACAATGATTTGAAACTTAACTACATAGAATTGATATTTTACTTCATTCTTATGGTAATTAAAGTCCATAGTACCTCTACCAACTTTAAGCTTGTCATACCAAAAGATGCTCCAGTTATGGTAATGAAGAATTGACATGCAGTGACCATATGACAGGAATAGACACCAAATACCCTAATTACTCCCAGTACTTCTTAAAAGAACACAACTTCAACTGAGCTACACATACCATTTGTCTCTACCTAAAAGGAATGTGGACTACCAGACTATAAAACAATTAATTCCAGTCACCCACACAAGAAATACAGGAGTGCATACTTGGACCTTCAAAACAGTATCATTAAAGAAAGATCCAGACATGGTACATATTTTTTAAATTTACTTTGTTCTTTAGATAAAACTGCACTATTTCATCAAGCAATAACTGCTACAGCAAATAAATTTTAGTAACTATTTGAGAATTATTTACCTGTCCCAAGGAACAGAGGTTTCAAATGATTCTCCTATGATGTAATAGTCCATGCCCAAGTCCTAAAGAATGTACAAAACTACGTTAGATATAAGGATCCTTTTACAGTTCTTTCTAAGCAGTAACTATAAAATATCAGTAAATATTTCCCCACAGAAAATACTGTGATCTTATGGAACTTATTTCCCCATAATTGCTCCAGTGGTGATGTAACAGTGATAGTGACAAAACTAAATAAATACTCCAAGACTGGCATGGCACAGCTTGATAAGAGCAAATAGAATCCATCAAGGTCCATGGGGACTACATTTATGGTTATCATCTGCTGCTCAAGGAATCTTGATTTGGAATTATTGAGGTGGATTCTTAGTTCTGGGCATGCATCAGGGAGTGGAAAAGATAACCGGATATAGTTCCAAGAGACAGTCATTCAACCCCTTTAAAATATTTCAGAATTTGTCACTCAAGATACATGGGATTAGTACAGATAGGTACTTGATGGTCAGCATGAACAGGCTGCATGGCTCTTGAGGAGGTGTGACCACAAGAAAAACAGGTACGCAGAAAGTATCAGTAGAGGAGCTCACTCTTTCACTTCGGCATCTATATGATTCTCATAGCCTGTGTGGATAGTTGCAGTGACAGGTAGAATAATCACAGAACAGCAGTAAAGGAGTCATGCAAGTTAAGAAAGTGAAAAGCAATAGAGTTCTCATGCTGTTCTCTGCAGCCAAAAATGTGCCTGTATGGTGTCTTAGTAAAAACTTAGTAAAAAAACAACTTAGTAAAAACAATATTAACCACAACACCGATAAATTGTGAAAGGCCAGACACACATGATAATCAGCATTGAGTAAATATGTTCAGAATTGAACAGCTGGCCCTACAATGGATATGCAAGAAATGGATTTCAATTCATGCAACAACTGCATGAGTGGTGACAGGAAAGGAACTATTCTCTTGACATGGGCTGCACTTGAATCCAGCTCAGACCAGTACATCAACAAATCATAATTACTGCTGTAAATAAACCTTCAACAGCTGAAAGGGCAAAATGACTGCAGAACAATTAAACTGATAATAACAACAACCAAGAATCTGTGAGGAAGAGACAGTGCATTCAAACTTAAGAGTACGTACATCCGATAGAGTCAGAACTAGAAAAAGTGGTACAAAGCAAAACTGAAGGCTCTATCTGAATGCACAGAGCATTTGTAACAGGCTAGACTAGCTGCTAGAGGAGTCAGTAGCACAAATAGAAATAAATGGGTACGATTCAAAAGCCTTAGTCATGAACGGATTAAAAAGTGACCAAAAATGGAAATTAAGTATTTCAGGATACCTTGAGAAGAGACAGGCAAAATGGAGGCAAAGCAGTCCTAACATTAAAGAACAGGGCAAAACTAGCAAAGACGATACAGCACAGTCACCTTTGGGTACAACTAAGAAAACACAGGTTGGAATTGTATTTGACCCACAAACCATGATGATAATGTAAGGATATTATATGAATGAAATCAGGATCCGAAACCTAATTAAGGTACGAAGACATGAGCTAGCAATGAAGCTATATTAAAAGGTACAATAAGCAATGAATAGCAAGCATTAAGTAAATATGGTTCAAACATAATACTTATGGCCTTAAGCAAAAAGCCTGACAAGAAAAGTCACCCTGCATGGCTTGAGGTGTTAAAGAGAGTCCAAGTCTTCTTCTCAAATTTAATAAAGTTGCACAAAAAAAGCGCACTCAGCCTGAGGGGAAGAAAACAATTCAGTAAAGAAGATCAGGAAAGATCAAGTAAAATACAAATGAAAAGCAAAAGTAATTGGAAGAATTTCTTGAGGCCCTCTGTTGGTCACGGTCGATCATGGATGTTGCATCCTAGCCATTTACATGATACGCAAGCTAGGGCAGTACAATATGGAGAGCAAGCTGTTGCCCATGTAGTAGGCTCCCCCTCTCCACGCATCCGATGAATCCAAAGGAACGGCAGAGACCGATATAGCTTGGCACCAGCAGCATCACAGGAATTGCCAGTCAGCGTTGAACTCAACGTAGGACTGCATTAGGGATTTCAGTTCTGGATTTTTCCTTGGGGTTTACTTCCAAAACTTTCCCATGAATGGGTATAGCCACAAGGCAGCAGAGGTTTGAGATCAGAAGCATGAGAGAGGAGTTGGCCAAAGTCAATTGGAAGGGGACAGTAGCAGAGCAACAATGGCTAGGTTTCTGGTGGCAATTTGGAAGGTGCAGCTTAGATAAATCCCAAAGGCAAAGAACTATTCTAAAGAGTGGATGAGGCAACCATGGCTGACAAGGGAAATCAAAGACAGCATAAAAGGAAAAGGGAGGGGTACATAAGATAGCAAAAAATTAGTGGGAAGTTAGATGATTGGGAAACTTTTAAAAACCAACCGAAGGTAACTAAAAAAGTCATAAGGGAGAGAAAATATGAAGATAAGCTAGCCAATAATATCAAAGAGGACACCAAAAGATTTTTCAGATCTATAGATAGCTGAAGAGATTGGGGAGGGATTGGTAATGATCTTTCAAGAATCACTAGATTCTAGAATGGTTCTGGGGGACAGGAAAATTGCAAAGGTCACTCCACTCTAAGAAGGGAGAGAGGCAGAAGAAAGGAAATGATAAGCCAGTTAGCCTGACTTCAGAGGTTGAGAAAATGCTAGAGTCCATTATTAAAGATGAAGTTTCCAGGTATTTTGGAGACATAACAAAATAAGCCAAAGTCATTACGGTTTCCTTAATGGGAAATCTTGCCTGACATAATCTGATGGAATCCTTTGAGGAAACAACAGGCAGGATAGAGAAAGGAGAGTCAGTACTTGGATTTTCAAAAAGCCTTTGACAAGGTGCCATATGAGGCTTCTTAACAAGATACATAGGAGCCTGTGGTATTACAGGAAAGATACTAACATGGATAGGGGATTGGCTGATTAGCAAAAGGTAAAAAGTGGGAATAAAGGGGCTTTTCTGGTTAGCTGTCGGTGACTAGTGGTGTTCTGTAGGGGTCGGTACTGGAACTGCTTCTTTTCACATTATATGTCAATGATTTGGATGACAGGTCTGATGGCTTTGTGTCCAAGTTTGCGGAAGATATGAAGACAAGTTAAGGACCAGACAGTGCTGAGGAAGCAGAGAGTCTGCAGAAGGATGAAGACAGATTGACAGAATAGGCAATTACGTGAGAGAAGGAATATAGTGTAGGGATGTGTATAGTCATGCACTTTGGTAAAAGGAATAAAGGCTTAGACTATTTTCTAAACAGGGAGAAAATCTGAAGATCAGAGGTGCAAAGGGACCTGGGAGTCCTTGTGCAAGGTTAACATGCAGTTGGAGTCGTTTATAAGGAAGGCACGTGCTATGTTAGCTTTTATTTCAAGAGGACTAGAATATAAAAGGAAGGATGTAATGCTGAAGTTTTATAAAACGTTGGCCAGATGGCAGTTGGAGCATTGTGAGCAGTTTTCGGCCACTATTTAAGAAAAGATGTGCTGGCATTGGAGAGGGCTCTGAGGAGGTTGACAAGAATGATTCCAGAAATGACAGGGTGAACAAACGAGGAGCATTTGATGTCTCTGGGTTTGTACTCATTGGAGTTTAGAAGAATGAGGGGGAATCTCAAGCAAATTTATCAAATATTGAAAAGCCGAAACAGAGTGGATCTAGAGAGGATGTTTCCTCTGGTGGGCGAGTCTTTGACCAGGGGACACAGCCTCAGAACAGAGGAATGTGCATTTAGAACAGATATTAGAAGGAATTTCTTTAGCCAGAGGATGGTGCAACTGTGCAATTCATTGCCACGGAAAGCTGTGGAGGCCAAGTCATTGAGCATATTTAAAGCGGAAGGTGATATATTCTTGGTTAGTCAGGGTATGAAAGGTTACGGGGAGAAGGCAGGAAAATGGGGTTGAGAAGGATAATAAATCAGCCATGATGGAATGGCAGAGCAGACTAAATGGGTTGAGTGACCTAATTCTGTTCCTAATTCTTCATGTCCCAGGTGTTCAATGTTTTAAGAAAAAAAGAGAGCGGTAATAGAAGGGTGGGGGTGGTAGGAGGAGTTGTGCCAGTAGTTAGGGACAATGTCAGAGCTACACTCAGAAGGGTCATAATGGCAGGCTTGTCCACTGAGTCTATATGGGTACAAGTCAAAAACAGGATGGGTGCAATCACTCTGATGGGATTGTACTGTAGACACCAGGACATTAAGGAACAGATATGCAGGTAAATTAAGGAATGGTGTGAAAATAGAGCTGTTGTTGTGGGGGACTTCAGCTTTCCTAATGTAAACTGAACCTTCTTAGTACAAGTGGCTTAAATGGAGCATCATTTGTTAGTGCATCCAAGAGGGTTTCTTAAATCAATATGTAGATAGTCCAACAAGGGGAGAGAATGTACTGGACCTGATGTTGAGTAATGAGCCTTGTCAGGTGCTGGAACCTTCAGTGGGTGAGCAGTTAAGGAACAGTGACCACAATTCCTTAAGTTTTAACACAACTATAGATAAGGATAAGTATGGACCCTGCAGAAGAGTGTTAAACTGGAGCAGGGCAAATTTGAGAATACTAGGCAGGAACTAAAGAGAGTTAATTGGGAACAGCTACTTTTGGGCATGCCAACATCTGACATATGATGGGTGTTTAAAGACCAACTACACTGAGTACTGGGACAGGTATGTTCCAGTCAGAAGGAAGGACAAGCTTGTCAAGGCAAGAGAACCTTGGATGTCAAGAGAGGTGATAAATTTATTCAAGATGAAAAAGGAAAAGTATACAAGTCTTAGGAAGCTAGAACAAACAAGGCCTTTGAGGATTATAAAGGAGTCAGAAAAGAACTCAAGAAGGGAATTAGGAAAGCCAGGAGGGGCCATGAAAAGTCTTTAGCAAGTAGAATTAAAGTAAATCCCAAGGCATTTTATACATACCTGTACATCAAGAACAAGAGGATAACGAAAGAGAGGGTAGAACTACTCAAGGATAAAGGTGGGGGAAGGAGAACATTTGTTTGGATGCAGAGAATGTGCATGAGATCCTTAATGAGTACTTTACATCAGTACTTACCAAGAAGGATGTGAAGGATAGGGAAATCAGTGCCATGAGTATTAACATGCTAGGGCATTTCAAAGTAAAGGAGGAGGTAGTGTTGGGTCTGTTACAGAGCATCAAGGTGGATTAGTCCCCAGGGCCTGATAGAATATACCCCAAGTTTTTGAGGGAGGCAAATGAAGATATTGCTAGGGCCTTCACGAGCATCTTTCTCCTCTCCAGCCAAAGGAGAGGTCCTGGAGGACTGACAATTAGCTAATGTTGTTCCATTATTCAAGAAGGGGTCCTGGGATAATCCTGGAAACTATAGACTGGTGAGTCTCACATGAGTGGTAGAGAAGTTACTGTAGAGACTTCTCAGGGATAGGATTTATGAGCATTTGGAAAATCATCACCTAATTAGGGAGAGTCAGTATTGCTCTGTATGGGGCAAGACGTGCCCTAACTCGATTGAGTTTTTTGACGAGGTGACAAGAGTCATGGATGAAGGTAGAGCTGTGATGTTGTCTACATGGATTGCAGTAAGGCTTTTGACAAAGTCCCTAATAGGAGGCTCATCCAGAGGATTAAGGTGCATGAGATCAATGGTGAATTGGCCATTTGGATTCAGAACTGGCTTGCCCATAGAAGAGAGGGTGGTGGTCAAAGGGACTTATTCTAGCAGGATGTCTGTGGTTCATGGTGCACCACAGTTACTTGTACTGAAAATTTTCAATTATGTTGCCAGGACTGGAAGACTTAAGTTATAAGGAAAGACTGAATAGGTTAGGACTTTATTCCTTGGAACATAGAAGACTGAGATAGAGTTGACAAAATTAAGCGGGATATACATGAGGTTAGTACAAGGAGGCTTTTCTATTGAAGTTGAGTGGGACTACAACTAGATATCATGGATTAAGGGTGAAAAGTGAAAAATTTAAAGGGAACATGAGGGGAAATTTCTGCACAGAGGACCGTGAGAGTATGGAACAAGCTGCCAGCACGATTAGTGCATGCGAGCTTGATTTCAACTTTGAAGAGAAGTTTGGGTAGGTACGTGAATGGTAGGGGTGTAGGAGGCTATGGTCCTAGTGCAGTTCGAAAGGAGTAGCAGTTTAAATAGTTTGGCGTGGACTAGATGGGCCGAACTTGTTTCTGTGCTGTACATTTCTACGATTCTATGACCGCTGTTGTTTGTGATGTATATAATTGACCTGGATGAAAATGTGGATGGGTGGGTTAGTAAGTTTGCAGATAATATGAAGATTGGTGGTGTTGTGGATAGTGTAGATGACTGGCAAAAACTACAGCAAAATATAGCTCAGTTGCAGATAAGGTCAGAGATATGGCAGATGGAGTTTAACCTATCAAAATTGAAGAGTAAAGAGACAGTACACTGTTGAGGGCAAGATCCAGTGAGCACATGGATCTTTGGGTCCCAGTTCATAGTGAAAGTAGCTACACAGGTTGATAAGGTGGTTAAGAAGGAATATGGCATGCTTGCATTTATGTGGAGGCAATGAGTTGAAAAATCAGGAATTTACTTTGGGGCTCTAGTTAGGCCACTTCTGGAGTACTGTATACAGTCCTGGTCTTCCCATTATAGGAAAGATGTCAAGCCTTTGGAGAGCATGCAGAAGAGGTTTACCAAGATGCTGATGGGATTAGAGGGCATGTGCTATAACCATTTGGAAAAACTTGGGTTGTTTTCACCAGAGCAACAGAGGTTGAGGGAAGAACTGGTAAAGGTTGATAAGACTAAAAGAGGCAATATCTTTTACCCAGGGCTGAAATGTCTAATATCAGAGACCATGCATTTAAGGTGGGGGGGGGGGGGTAATTTTAAAGGAGATGTGAAGGGCAAGTTTTTTTTTACATGGAGATTGTTGCATGTCTGGAATGCGTTGCATGGGGTGGAGGTAGAAGCAGATACATCAGGGACTTTAAAGAGATGTTTAGATAGGCAAATTTGAGGAAAATGGAGGGCAGAAGAGATTGGCTAGCCATTTGATTACTATTTTAATCACTTCAAAACAATACTGTGGGCTGAACAGATCGTTCATATGCTGTACTGTTCTATGTAAATAATTTGTATTTGTTAGGAAGACATAAAACTTGCTGAAAATACTGGAGAACGACTGGTCTGCAGTAAATGGCAAGGTCAGAAAAATTGGGATTCATCAAAAATAAAATGAAGCTGGAAGTCATAAAGGGCGTTAAAAGTGGCAGCTATAAAGGTCGTGCATCCATTGGTTATCTTCCAAAATTAAGACTACAGAATGGCTCCAAAAGAATATTAGGTAGGAATTGTAACCACACTGTTTCAAGCAGGAGGATAAGCGAGGAAACAAGGAACATTTGACCATTGCATGACATGAGTAAGAAAGAAAATTACAGAGTGGTAAGGGCATTCAGAAAATAATTGGATTGGGAAAATCAACATGTATTTAATTGAAAGAAATCATTTTTGACAGAATTGCAAGGTTCAATAGCAGACCTATGAAGATATCATTGGAAATGTCTATGAGTGATTAATGGAAACTCCAGAATTCGCTGCCAGTTCTGCAGTTCCTACATAGTAAAACTCCAAAATCAAGATGTGTTAACATACCCGAATGTATGCAATGACAAATGTTAGCATATAGCCCCGCTGTCCATTATCTTCTCCAGCTGCCAGGCCTCTGAAATTAAAAATATTCGTCTAACTAAAGACAAGGCAACAGTTTACAATTTTTATTCGTTGATTTATTGAGCATTAATTCAACACTTCGTTTTTCAACACATTCTTAAGTCTCTGTAGCTTGGTCATCAACCTGAAATGGTAACTATTTCTCACCCTCCACCAATGCAATCTGATTTCTTAAAATAAGCATCAGCTGATGCAAAACAATAGGAATGGATAGATCATTTGGAATTACAAGAAATGCTGAACAAAGTAAGGATTTTCTTCTTTTGCACTTAACAACATACACACAATATTTTTATGAGATGTAACAAACTGAATTCATCCCATTTTCCATCCAGGCTCCCTGGTCCAGATACAGAGGAATAACCTAGCTGACTAAACTCAACAGCAATCCAGCAAGGCATTGCAAGATTACAGTCAGAAGAACCTCAGGTGACCTACTCTAAGACCCCACTGTCAGAATATCCTAACAGCTTTTAGCAAAGTCAGGAATCGAGATTAATCTTCTAGAGTCATAGAAAAGTACAGCACAGAAACAGGCCCTTCAGCTCATCTAGTCCATGCTGAAACCATTTAAACAAGTCTGGTCAAAGCTGTCAATGGTTAGAAAAAGTGTAGAACATTTTACACCTGATTTCCAGATTCATACAAATTCCTGTAAATAATTAGAGGAATTAAACCACCATGAAAATAGATCAGAGCCAAAAGATTTGAGCTATGGATAAAGAAAGGTCAAAAGATTTGAGCTATGGATAAAGAAAGGTCTTACTACCTACCTCTCATTTATAGATAAAAGAGTATTACAAAGTTTCCAAATCCTGCAGGACAAACATGGCCTAGAAAACAATGACTTTTTTAGGTACCTTCAAGTACCAAATTATGTTAACCAGAATTGTAGATATACAGACCTATCAACAGTAGAATTAGAATTTTTCAAGATTCTGAATTCGGCTTGCAGTTCAATACCTAGTAAATCAGTTTCTCCAGTATATAATGCACTCTCCCATGCTAAAAATGTAAATACACTGTATATTAAAGAGAAGTGGGAGAAAGAAGCAGGGTTGGTACTTTCAGAGGAGGCTTGGGGGAAAATCTGCAGCTTTCAATGGTCCTCGACTAATTCTTTGACTTGGAGAGAACATTGTTGAAAAAACATTATGATACTTCAAGACCCCATATCAGGAAAAATATAAAGATACAAACGTGACGTGTTGGAGAAGGTGCAAATCATTTTCCTATTTTCAAGGAGGCAAATCATTTTCCTATTTTCTGGGATTGCCCTAAATTAAGTCTATATTGGGAAGGTATTCATAGAACATTAGTTAAGGTACTTAGGTCCCAGATACCTCTGAACTTTGAGACGCTCTATTTGGGGCATGTATTGTTTCTTGAACAGAAGGAAGGTATAAAGTTGCTGCAGGCCCTCTTAGCGGCAAGTAAGAAATCAATCACTAGAAAGTGGCTAAATCCAATACCACCTACATTAGAAGATTGGCATGAAATTATCTTGGAAATATTTAAAATGGAAAAGTTGACTTACTCCCTGAGAATTCAAAAAGAAAAATTTTATCAAATCTGGAATAAATGGATTGAATATATAACCCCAATTCGAGCAGACTTTAGATGACTGTCCTAATGATTTATACTGCTCTTCTCATCAACACAGTAATATTGCTAACGTAAGCACCCCTAGTCTAAATGGCTTTTTTTTTTGTTTTCTTTCGGAAAATAGAGAATTAACACAAGTAAAGGGAAAGATTTGGGAAAGGGATAAAAAATGGAAAAATTAAGTAAATAAGTACATAGGGATTGGATAATTATGTCTGCGGGCAGGAGCAAGCATGAACAAATTAGGATATAAACACCTACAATGGTTGTTACATAGGCTTACATACAACATTTTGGACCAGTGGAAATGGTCCAGAAGAGTTATATGGAAACTATTATTACTATTTTTCTTAACAACTAATACCATTACTTAGCCTAATAGATTAGAATTACCACAGTACATAATTATCTATTTAAGTGTCTAATTTCCTTTTATATCATCTCGATGTGTACTTAAGAATGTATAAATAATTATAGTTTTATACATATAAAAAAATGGAAAAGGTTATATGTGTGAAAAAAGTACATGATGTTTGTGAATTCCTTATCCAAATAAACATAAAATTAAAAAAAAATAGATTAGAGCCATCTACAAATTATTTAGCACATGGAGACCAGAGATGGAAAAGAACCAGCTGTCAATGGTCAGTAAAAGCACCAACTTCTGACTTTCCACATGTGGACTTCCAACAGTCTTGGCATTACTTAACTGGAATGGCTGATTGGAGGAGAGTCCACAGCCCCATTAACAACTATTCTGTCGAAATCATCTTCATTTGGATAGAAAAGGTTTAGCAGGTTATGGGGCAAACACTGGCTTGGGACTAGCTTGGATGGGCATCTGGTCAGGATGACCAATTGGGCTGAAGGGCCTGTGACTGTGCTGTAGGAATATGACACCAATTGCCAATCAATTTATAGTTTATACTTGGTAAATAACCTCACCAGTGGCATAGCAAATATTAAACTACATAACTTAAGATGGGAAATGATACAACCAAGTAATTAAAGATACCTATGAATAGCCAAAATCCTTTTCTCCATCACTGGTTTACATGCTACATCATAAATTTTTGTTACAGAACCTTGTAGTTCCGTTACATTATATTAGACACTTCTGTTCACTGTTAATTTGTGTTTTTTTTTTCATTCACTTAAGTTAGCAGTTTGCTTTGCAACAATCTGAAAGCTAACTGGAACAAAGAAAATCAAGTTTCAAACGGCACTGTCCTGAGATTTAGAGCCTTACCCAACTTTAGCAGCAATATCGTAAACATGTTTTTCTTGTTGAAGAACCTTTTCTCTGTTACCTTCAAAAAGTAGGGTTGCTACACATAATTCATTGGGATCAAAACCCTTGAACTGTGGAGATAAAAAAAAGAACCAGCATTTTCAAATAGAATTTAAAAAAGTAAGATAGATTACATATAAAAATTAAAGATAAACGAATTAATTTTCAAATACACACCAGACTTTAATTGTAAACTCATGCAAGGAATTCATTTGAAAACCAATCTGTCAAACACAAAGTAAGGATAGGCAGTGACTAGGATGAGACCACACACACCAAGTAGTGGTGAGTTATAAGATATAAATTAGAACTTTTTGTGACCTCACTCAAGCCTTTGAGATCAACTGGGAATGATGGCATACAAACCAGAAAACTAACCAATAGATCGACATCAGAACAAACAAAGCTACATGAAGCATTCTCAGAATGAAGTTGTACGCTACTCCACTGAAGCCACTGTTTTTTTTAAATATCTAACTAAGGAAATAACTAAACAATAGTTGGCTGTCAGTGTTCTCTTTCTGACGATGCTAAACTTAAGAAAATGTCAATTCTACTAACTATTTCGTATTGCAGTGGCACCAACCAATATATTTTTTTAGCTGCAAATATAACCAAATACAGAAATAGACCAATGAGAATCTAGCAAAGCATTTTTGAAAACAAAACAAAATAAAAATACTGAATGAAAGCTATCCCGAGACTCCAAATTTTTTTCCAACTCATCCAGAATCAGAATCAGGTTTATTATCACCAACGTGTCATGAAATTTGTTAACTTTGTTATCCTTTGACTATGTAATCAGATCTTTCAAAAATGTTGTCTGGAGAGGGCTGTTACAAGGGGAGACTGGAAAGGCTGGGTTTATTCTTCGTAGAACATAGGAGACCAAGAAGAAACCTTATAGAAGTTTATAAATGGATAGATAGTCAGAATATTTTTCCCACCAGAGGGCGAGGGAGAAATTTTAAGGAGAGCTGAGGTTTTTTCCATTCAGAGGGTAGTAGTTATCCAGAACAAACTGCCAAGGATGGTAATCGACAATTATATTTAAAAAGGAGCTTGTCAGGTACATAGACAAGAAAGGCATCCAGGAACATGAGCCTAATGCAGGCAAATTGGATTGGTGTGGATAAGCAGCATGATTGGTATAAACGAGTTAGGCTGAAGGAGGCATTTTTAGATTAGATTAGATTCAACTTTATTGTCATTGTACCGAGTACAGATACAAAGCCAATGAAATGCATTTAGCATCTGACCAGAACTGCAAAGAATAGTGTTATTTACAAAATAACTCCGAATAAAAGAAGTGCTACAGCACACAAATATAAAAGTACTGAGACAGTACAATTCGGATGCAATACTGCTTAGCGCCATGATGAGAGGTTCAGCAGTGTCACAGCCTCAGGGAAGAAGCTCTTCCTGTGCATGCTGGTGCGGGAGCAGAGGCTCCTGTAGCACCTACTGGATGGGAGGAGAGCAAAAAGTCCATGGTTAGGGTGAGGTGCATCCCTGATAATGCTTTTTGCCCTGCCCACGCAGCGTTTATGGTGGATGTTCTCAATGGTGGTTCTCTCAATGTTCTCTTTTGTGTTTTGTGATTCCATTACACAACATAAAAGTGCAGGATAAACACAAAGAATACAATATAACTACAACATTCAAGATATTGGTGTATTTTGTTTTGCCAGCTGAAGCTAAGGCTGTATTATGTATCTTGACAGATCTGTTCACAATCATCCAAACAGTTGTCATCATTAGGCCAAAGAGTCCCAACCTTATGCTCAGTACAATCAAAACTATTACATACTGTCACTGACAAAATTTCTCTCCACAACCCTTAATCCAAGCTACTATTTAGTTCTCTTTCCATCCTGCAGACGGCCTTTCACCATCCAAAAGCTTTTCTCTTGCATTACAAAAACACAAAGTACCAACCAAAAATAGGCCAGAGCTAAATAAGTGTTTGGTCTCGGCCCGAAACGTCGACTGTACCTCTTCCTAGAGATGCTGTCTGGCCTGCTGCATCCACCAGCAACTTTGATGTGTGTTGTTTGCCAATACTCTCACAGTTGGAACAAAAATACTCAATTTAAAACCAGGTTTTGTATGGTAGAGAGTATGTTGGGAATTTTCTTTATGTCTTATGTTTAATAGAGCTGGTGGAATAGAAAAATATAATTTGGTGAAATTAGCCATAGTTATTCCCCTTTCTATCCTCATTACTAACTGATTATGCTAATAATTAAAATACACAAACATATAGTCAGTGTTAGAAAGGCAGCATCCATCATTCAGGACCCCAACCATCTGGGGCATGACCTCTTCTCATTGCTGCGATCTGGAGGTACAGCAGCCTGAAGATCTACAGCTTGAGGTTTAACAACAGTTTCTTTTCCAATGCCATCAGGTACTTAAACAACCTGAAAGCCCCTAATTCTACCTCAGACTTCGCTTCCCTGAACATGCACTAATGTCATTATATCTTCTTTTTTGTCATTTATGTATAGTATAATTTACGTTAATGTAATTTGTTTATCATATTTATTATGCACAGCTGCTGCAAAAAGCAAATTTTCATGGCATTACACTCTGGGTATGTATGCCCATGACAATAAACTTGAATTAGGAGATTTATCCATTCTAGCTACTTTCTTCCTTGTACTAAACATAGGACAAAGCAAGACCTTCAGAATCTGAAAAGAGGAAAGTAGCAAGTCTGCCTTGTCATATGAATCGTTCAATTCCTTAAATATTGTGTATTGCTTGGCCTAGACACAGCCCTTCTGTGATGATAACTACACTCAATTAAAGTCTGGAAGAAGAGTCTTACGATCAGCATGTTAAAAAGTGTGCTGAAGGAAGTAACATTGGAGATAGGAGGAGGCCATTCAGCACTTCATGCAAGAAAGGATTAAATAATTAAATTAAATCATGGCTGATTCTGACTGCAGAATAACCCTATATCCTTCAACTTCCTAAAGAGACAGAAGCAGGTTCTCTGGATAGCAGCTCAAAGTAGAAGCAGCCACCCTTACCCACATGGCCCTCTACAAAAAGAAACAGTAAAAATTTTTTTAAAAACACTGAGAAATACAAATGAAGATTTGGAGTACAAAGCATATTGAACCAATCTTGAAATAACCAAGGGTATCACTAATAAGTCTGTCAAGTACTTAGATAGTAAAATCTAAGGCATATTACAACTCATTCTCTATAAACTTTGTATATTGCATTTTACTACAATATTGGAATAATGATATTTGATTCAATAAAGATCAACATTATCCATACTATCTTAGACAGTTTCTTACATAAACAATTCTGCTGGTATTTTCTATCAAAGCCTTTATCTTTTAAAGCCTTCTAAGCTTGGGGATCTACAATTTGCAGTTTCCATCCCTTCATGAGAGCAATGTCTTGTAAAATGATTTTAAAAGTTTTGAATCCTTGGTATTTATCAGGACACAATACCAACAGCTCACCTTAAGTTAAACCGGAATGAAATTTGCTGAGCAGGCTGCTTGTGACAGACCATGTCTACTGGCTGCTCTTCTTAAACTAATGCAGGATCAGATATTTTAGTTGTGTATACACAGGTACACCTTTTCCCCACTCCACAGAATCCACCTCTCTTCACTCCCATCTCCCCACTCACACCACCCATGGTACAGGCTGCAAATAATGGAGTCCATTGAGCAGTAGGGAACCACTGATATGATTCAGGATTTCCACGTTAAACTGCACTGCCATCAGTTTTACAGAAAAAATGATGATCAACACCAGTTTCACCATCACACTATTCAAACCCTGGTCAGTCACACAAGTCACCAGGTGTTTTTGACGCAAGAATATAGCTAACGACTGACTTAAATCATGCTGATTAACTGGACTGATAAAACCAAATATTCATCGTCATGACTATCCCTTGAGGTGAGGATGAGGGCCTTTGTCTGTTGATCTACTTATGGGCTCTCAAGTGGCTTATGAGTCCAATCTTGGCTTTGAAAGTTCTTCTGCATTCAGGACAGGTAGTTCTAGATGGCAGATCGGGCTTTCGTTGTTGCTGCCTCTCTTTTCATATTCTTCTCTTTTCTTCTAATTCTGCACATCCGTTGGCTTCGAACGTTGCTGTTCATTCTCAGATGATGGCTTGCCAGAGATTCCCTTCCTTGACATTGGTTTCCCGATTGTTGATGTCGATGTTACATTTCTTCATGTTGGCTTTTAAGGAGCCTTTGAATCTCTTCAGTTGTCTGCCTCTCTTACGTTTGCCTTCTTTAAACCTGGAGTAGAAGATTTGTTTCAGCAGACATTCGTCTTTCATCCAAGCAATATAACCGCTCCATCTTAGTTGGTTCTTGATGATGTAGGCTTCAATGCTTGTTGATTTTGCTTCATTTAGCACACTGACGTTGGTTCTTCTATCTTCCCAGCTAATACTTAAGATGTTTCGAAGACAGCGTTGATGGAACTTTTCAAGTGCCTTCAGATGTCATGGGTATGTTGTCCAGGTTTCTGATGCATACAGGAGTGTTGGGATTACCACTGCTTTGTACACAAACATTTTGGTATCTGTTCGGATGTCACGATCATGAAAGACTCTTGTTCGGAGACATCCAAAAGCTGTTCCAGCGCATTTAAGACGATGTTGGATCCCACCATTAATGTCGACATTGGAGGAGAGGTGACTTCCAAGATACGGAAAGTGGTCCACGTTTTCCAGGGTTATTTCGTCAAGTTGAATTGATGATTCTACCAATTTGTCTCAATTGGTGACAGTTGATAGATAATCTGAGTCTTCTTGGAATTGACGGTAAGTCCAAGTTTCGTGTATGCACGGTTGAAGGCAGTCAGAATCTGTTGTAGGTGCTTTTCTGAAAGAGCTGCAACACTGTTGTCATCTGCATATTGAAACTCGATGGGGGAACTCGTGGATGTCTTCGTTGTGGACTTGAGACTGGCACGATTGAAATGTCTGCCATCTGTTCTGTAGACAGTTTCGATTCCTGGGTGTAGATCGTCCTTGATAATGTGGATGATAGTCGCAATGAAGATGGTGAACAAAGTTGGGGCAATCACGCATCCCTGTTTTACTCCTGATCTAACTTGAAAAGACTCACAGTTACTGTTGCTGACCATGACTGTGGCAAGCATGCCATCATGAAGGAGTCTCAGCCTTGCATTCCTGATAGCGTTTTCTTTTGGTAGCCGATTGTTGGTCATTTTGTAAGGTAATGAAAGCTTTTCTCTTTTCGTCGATGAGTTGTTGGAGTAGTTTGTCGTTATCATCGAACCAATCCTGATGTTTTATCATCTTGAACCTAATTGTTTCTTTGCAAGAGGTGATGATAGCGTTCTTCAATTGATTCCAATGGTGGAATTTGTTGAGGCAGTTGGTCTTGAAGATTTTATTGGAACTTCCGTACGTGGCTGATGTCTTGAAGGATGTCAACATTAAATTTCTTAATAGTGTTCTGATTTTGGTGTTTCCTTTTGGGCCGAATCTTCATTCTCATGGTGGACAAGATGAGACAATTGTCTGTCCAGCACTCATCAGCACCAGTAACAGCTCTTATTATCAGTACATCTTGTTGGTCCCGAGATCGTACGATGATGCAGTCGATGAGATGCCAGTGTTTGGAGCGTGGATGCTGCCAGGAGACTTTGTGCCTGTTTTTCTGGCAAATAGGGTGTTTGTAATCACCAGGTTGTGTTCAGCACATTTGGTGAGGAGGACTGTTCCATTGGCATTGACCTTGCCAACTCCTTCCTTGCTTATTATTCTAGTCCAGAGCCTATGATCTTTTCCGACTCTGGCACTGAAGTCTCCCAAGAGAATGATCTTGACGTTGTGGGAACAGAGGAAAGGATGTGGTCAAGTTGGGTGTAGTAGTTCATCTTTACTTCATCTTCAGCATCCAGAGTTGGAGCATAGGCGCTGATGATGGTGGCGTGTTGGTTCTTGACAAGTTGGATTCGCGGAGTCATGAGACGTTCGTTGATTCCCAGTGGTTGCTCTGTCAGCTTCTGAAGTAGGCTGCTTTGGATGGCAAAACCTACCCCATGGATCCTCGGTTGTTCAGGATCAAGTCCTTTCCAGAAAAAGGTGTATTGACCTTGCTCTTCCTTTAGTTGCCCTTCTCCAGCTCTGCGGGTCTCACTCAGAGCAACAATGTCAAAGTTGAATTTTTGGAGTTCCCAGGCAACAAAGGCAGTTCTCCTCTCTGGTCGGTCTGAGTTTGGGTTAGCCATCAGAGTTCATATATTCCAGGTTCCAAATTTCATAGTTTCACTTCTCTATGTTTTTCGACCACATGATGGTGATCCCTCTGGACGCAGCTTTCCAGACAGGATGGGGTGAAGCAGACTATTTTTAGGGCACCTTTTCTAGCCCCTTCCCAGTTCAGGGTGAGCAGAGTGGATCCTAAATAGGGCTGCTCAGATGTGAATACTGCTGCCAAACAACTTTCCTGCTTCTGTCCAAAAGTTGAGCGACTGAATCAAGTATTCACTGCTTTCGTGCCGGTTCTTGACTAGAAGCTTCCAGCTATCACATTGCCTGCTCCCGTCACCCTCCCCCGATCGCCGAAAGACTTGAAGAAGTGGCCCACAGAGCGAAGATGCCTGTGCGTGTATTTGGTTAACATGTACTTGATGCTGCACTCCAAGAAGCACACGATACTTCACAAATCAACCAACTGATTCCAATGGCACGGAAACCACGACGATTGGAGCTGATGGATTTGTTGTAGCCTTCATCCACCTTCCAAACATTACTGCTGTGTTAACTGTGCACAATACTCAGGAAGCCAAATTTGATCTTGTAAGACAATGAAGGCTATAACAGACATCCCACCTCTCCCAGAACTTCCGGGAGTCTCCCGCATATTAATAGTGGCTCCCTGATGCCCGCAAATTATATACAATATCACAGAAATCAATTTTTTTGAGAGTGAACGAGAGAAAAGCAAGAGAGAGCGTGAGAGCGACCATGAGAGAGAGCAAGAGAGAAAGCAAGAGCGAAGGCAAGCGAGCAAGAGCGAAAGCAAGAGAGGGAGAGAGAGCAAGCGAGAGAGAAAGCAAGCGAGAGCACTTGAGAGGGCCATTGCAGAGTGTTCCAAAAACAAATAAAACGTACACTACACTAACGTGTACCCCTGCCTAATAGGGGTCAAAATAATGACAGTGTTGCTCGCTGCACTGTTTGCAACAATCACTTTATTGCCCATGCTGGGTTAAGACTGTAAAAGACATGTTGAGGTGAGTTTACAGGTGTCATTCGTTCATTAGCATAGTTAACGTTATTTAAACTAGCTGGCCAGCTGCTAAGGAGCTACTCTGTTGCAGACATCCCACCTCTCCCAGAAGTCTCCCGCAAACTGATAGTGCTACCTCCCTGAAATGAGTTTTTGCAGGGTGGGATGTCTGCTATAAGGGTCAGCCACACAGATCAGTAATGGGTGCTTCAAGGCAGCACAGCCTGAAGTGACCATCAAGCAATGATCCACACTGACACAATCTCTTTTTTCATGTTGCATCTCCACCTCCTCTCTTCAATTCTCCTGCCACCCACCCTAACTAGAAGCAACTTTACAGTAGTCAATTTATGGTCTGATCAGCAATTCTTTGGCATACAGGAGGAAACCTGACTCCTCCCTGGGGGAAACCCATGTGGTCACAGGACAATGTGCAAAGTCCACTCAGACAGCACTGGAGGTCAGGATTGAACATGGATTTCTAGAAGTGTAAAGCAGCAGCACAATCCACTGTGCCATTCCTTTTATATCACGGAAAATGAACATCCTAATGCTCAACAGTACTAAAATGCAAGGCCAATGCTTCTTCTGGTAGCAAACAGTTACAGGCTTGGGAACAAAATACATGTACTATAACAGATGTCATTTCATAGATCAGTGGTCCCCAACCTCCGGGCCACGGACCGATACATTGCCGCGCAGAATGCAGGGGTGCAGCGGTAGTCAGAATGCATCCAGTATATCTTTAAGAAAAAAGTCAAAATAAACAAGCTAGCTAATTAGGTGCCGCCCGGATGTCGGTGTAGATGTTGGCCCAGATCCGCCTCTGATCCGGGCAGCACCAAATTAATTAGCTTGTTTATTTCGGCTTTTTTCTTAAAAGGTGTGCTGGGTGCATTCCAACTACCACTGCACCACTGCATTCTTCGCAACAACGTATCGGTCCGCGGCCTGGAGGTTGGGGACCACTGTCATAGGTGGCTGCGATGCTTCACTCCTGGATGAGCTCAACTCATTTTTATGTACATTTAAAGGCAGATTAACACTATGACTGTGCAAATCTCCACTTATCTGGTGACCCTGCCATGTCTGTCTCAGAAGCTGATGTCAGAACATCCTTTAATAGGGTGAACCCTCGCAAGAGTCAGACCCAAAGGTGTACCTGGCAGAGTACTGAAAACTTGTTCCAATCAATCGGCTCAAGAGCTCAAGCACATCAATGCTGTAGTCAGAGGTTCCCGCCTGCTTCAAAAGGGCATCATATTGGTGCCCAAGAGCAGAGTAATCTGCCTCAACCACTATCGCCTGGTAGCACTCGTACCTTCTTAGTGAAGTGCTTTGAGAAGTTGGTCATTGCTAGAATTAATTCTTGCCTGAGCAAGGACCTAGACCCATTGCCTACTACCACAACAGGATACAATCTTATTGACTCTACACTCCCTGGAGCACCTGGACAACAGCAAAAACATAGGTCGGGGTATTGTTTATCGATTACATCCTGGCATTCTATACCATCATCCCCTCAGTACTAATCTAAAAGCTTCAATACCTGGACTACTGTACTTCCCTCTGCAGCTAGATTTAAAACTTCCTTACTGGGAAACCACAGTCAGTGTAAATCAGTAATATATCCCCTCCTCACTGGCACACGCACACTTCAAGGATACCTGTTTAGTCCACTGCTCTATTCTGCTCTACAATCATGACTGTGTGGCTAAGCTCAGCTTGAACACCATATTCACTGATGATGCCAATTGTTCGCAGTATCTCAGATAGATTAGCTGGTTGAGTGGTGTTGCTGAACAACAAATTTCATGACTTATGTCAATGATAATAATTCAGTCTATAATTCATCATCAATGTAATTGTTAAATAGGAGATCACAGTGACATCAGTCTAAAAAGCTGAAAGGCAGTAAGTCTATTTACAGAAATTATCAGATATTTCACAACAAAACTTCTGGAAGGCCTTAAATTCCAATGAATACATAAACCAGAGTTGGAATTACAAAAAAACCCTTAAATAATTTAACACAACTCTCCATTATGGAAGAGGTAAAAGAATAAATGCATTCAACACTGCATTTTAAAGCCACGAGCAACTTGGCCTAAAATACGGGATTTTCAACATTTTAGATATTGGTTAACAAAGCCACAAGCATGATTTGGGAAGCTGCATATTCACTTTTTAAATCTGACAACAAATTGGCTGTTATTTAGGAAACCTGGGGCATGTAGGACATCCAGGTAGATGTAGCCCTCTGGCAAAGAGGCTGGTCATGTCTATTCTGGGGCAACTCACTCTCCTTTGGGCCCCACTGGACACCAAGCTCTCACTAGTGGCTTCAGGTACCTGTTTGCATGTAACAGTGGCCACCCAGGTACACCACTTCGACAAGTGGGATAAACCAGGTGAGGGGAGCTAGTGGGCCTCCTACCCCAGTGAGATAGGGACATGCCTGTCCTAGCACGTGAAATCACTTCAGGTGAGCTTGGCAGATGAAATTTACACTGATATCCAAAAGCCAGAAAGGCGGTTCTGCAGTGTTTTGTGGAGTGGAAAGGGCATGACAAGGCTCTGAAGAGGCCAAGGAATCCACTGAAACTAAGGAAGATCCCAGTTTGTGACAAGCCCTCATACCACTGGGCCCGACTTCCATGATCAAGAGAGTAGAACTGTCCCAGTGCAATGGCTCTTCCACTTTACAAACCCTTCCGCAAATTTTCCTATTATTGTTGGATATGAAGGACAATCAACATTTAAGAAAAC
Organism: Mobula birostris; assembly: GCF_030028105.1. Classification (NCBI taxonomy): domain Eukaryota; kingdom Metazoa; phylum Chordata; class Chondrichthyes; order Myliobatiformes; family Myliobatidae; genus Mobula; species Mobula birostris. The sequence goes on from NC_092375.1 coordinate 165,892,496, forward strand.
CCTTAATTTTCTTGGAATAAGTTCAAATTTAAAATTTTCCACCAGTCAGAACTTCAGTGCATTATTTCAAAATATTTACCAAAGATCTTATACAAACTTGGTTTAACTAGAATTACTATCAAGTAACTTCAAAAAAGTAACAATTTTGATAGAAGCATTTCAATGATTTAATATTACATATTTATGTTGAAATTTAATCCGCATCACCATGATATTCACACCTTGTGTTATCCTTTCATCATTGCACTGTTAAGAAAAACAAATTAACATACCTTGGTAATGTAGAATTTTTTCAGTCCATCCAAAAATGAAGTAAAAATGGAGGCCACTTGTGGTTTCAGTGCATGCCCTAGTTTGAAACAGAAATTGTGAAAGTTCTTTGGAAATATAACATTTCTTTGAATTTTAACATAACAAACCAATGGAAACTGACAATTTGACGAATCGCAATGTTTCCACAGACTGTGACAATCATACAATGTTCGTGTTAAGGATAGTGTCTGATCATAAATCACAAGAACAAATGCAGCAATTATCGTAAGTTTTATGAAGCACTACAAACTTACAAGCAAATCTGTCCTGCCACTTTCAATGAACTATGCACAAACAATCCCAGATCTCTCCTTTCTTGGAAGTTTTAGAATTCTACCTTCGACATCATGCTACCTCCTCCCATTCTTGCGTTCTAAATATTCTTCATATTTCTCAGCAATAAATTTCATCTGCCACCTATCACACATTCTAATAGTCTTCAGTACCCTCTTGTCAGTTATTACCATCGTCCTCAGTTTGTTTCTGATTGAAGACTGAAGATTTGGAAATTGTGTCCTGAATATTCAAGTCAAAACCATTACTAAACACTTAGAAAGCAATGGTTCTAGTACCAACCCTGGGAATACCAAATCCTGCTTCCCTCCAGTCTGAAGAACCTTTCACTGCTATTCAGTTTCCTGTTACTTAGCAAGCTTTCTATTTAGTCTTTTTTATTCCATGATCTTCCATCTTGATTGAATCTCAAACATCTTATGAAGTCCATTTATATAATATCAACTCCATTTCTCTCGTGTCCTGTTACATCGAAAAGAAAATCCGATAAAACTACCTTTAACAAATCTATGTTGACTTTCTAATCGATTTCATGCTTTCCTTCACTCACCCATAGGTATTTTTTGGATTCCTTTTCACTTTACTACCAGACTTGTCTCACATGCCTCTCTCAAGACAGCACAATGGTACAGCTAGGACAGTCACTGCCTCACAGATGCCCATGTTCAATCCTGACATTGGGTCCTGTCCACAGAATTGGCATATTACCCCAGGACCTCACAGGTTTCCTCTGGCCGCTCAGATTTCCTCCTCTATTTTGGTATGTTGATTGACCACTTTAAAATGCCTGTAGTGTGTAGGAGAGTTGTAGAATTTGGGAGAAACTGATGGTAATATCGGGAGAATAACAGTGCATATGGGTAGTTGATGGCTGGCATAGGCTGAAGGCCTTGTTTCCATGTTGTCTCCCCACAACTCTCATTTCTTTTTAGTTCCTTAACTTCATTGTAAGTCACTTTTACTCAACCCTACTTTTGGTCTCCCATGGAGCTGCTTTAACCTTCTTCCTAGAAGTAATGTACTGATCTGCACACGAAACTTGTCCATCGGAAAGGCTTCCCATTGTTCAATAATATTTTTGCATACCAAGCCATGGTTCCTATTTACTCAAGCCGGGTCTGATATCATCCCAGAGAAACTGGTACATCTCCCTTTGGTCTGACTCATTCTCCAACCATTATCAGCAATGCTGCTGTTCCCACTTGCCTAGAAGCATACAGATAGTGAAAAACTGGGGAAAAAAAGGCAAAAACTGCACCTTATATACTACTATCCTAATCATTATTTGGCAGGCTGATGCCCTCGTACAATTAATTGGATTCAGAGCTCTCTGCAATTTAAAATCTGGTCCTCTGTCCTTTTCATGTCTTCACTGTTTACTAGTTTAACATTCTAGTTTTATTTCTTTAAACTAGTAAGAAAATTCATGAGAAAGGTACATTAAAAAATTAAAACCCATCCTAATTATATAACTAGATAGTTCAACACAGAGAGAAAAAAAAAATCAGCATACATGTTTGTTAACAGTGTCATTGTCAAGTGCTTATATATGAATGCACCAGTATACATGATAAAAAACGAATCTTAAATTCATTCAAGATTAAGGGTTGGATTCACTCAAAACCTTACAAGTCCTCAGCAAAAAAATAGTCCATGCCTGCACATGGCAAACAATGTTCAAGCATGTGCTGATAAGAGAATCAGCATCTCCAAATAGATAATATAACCAGCCACATAAAATAGTACCTACGTGAACAGTTTAGCTGCTACAGAGTGACTTCTCTCCTGACACCCCAAAGCTTCCACTAACTACAAAGCTCGAGTCAGAACTATAATGGAATATTCTGTTTGCTTGGAAAGGTGCAGTTCCAATAACACAAGCTTTGACAAAACAGTCTACTTGAAACATCCACTATCAGCACATTGTGGCTATAGTGTATACCATTATAAAATGCACTTAGTAAACTTGAGTAGCTCCATCTGTACTCACAACCTCGACCACAATGAGATGAGAAAGGCTTCAAGTGACCACGAACACCATTATCCGCACATTTCCCTTCAAGGAGCATACCATCCTAACTTAGAAATCTCTTCATCATTTCAGGTTGTAAATTCTCAACCCAATTGCGCTTTGGCAATATCTTCCCCAGAGAATCCCTGGGAACTCAGTAGGGTAACCCCTGCAGTTGCCGGCCAGGAGCACTTTAGAGTTGACAATGCTGTCATCTACCTGATGAACAGAGCCTACTCCCATTTGGATAAGCAGGCAGCACCATTAGGATCATGCTTTTTGATTTCATTTCTGAAGTGCCTTCAATACCATACAGCCATCATTACTGGGAAAAAGCTCCATTCAATGCAGGTATCCTGGATAATGGACTACTTGACTGGCAGACCACAGTTTGTGTGGCTTCACAGCCCATGTGTCAGACATGCCTATAAGCAGCATTGGGGTCCCACAGGGGACTGTATTGACTCCCTTCCTGTTTACCCTGGACTTTAGATACAACACTGAGTCATGTCACCTACAAAATCCTCTGATGACTCAGCAATAGTTGAGTGTATAAAGGGAGGATGAGAAGATGAACATAGGGCTGGTGGAGGACTTTGTCAAATGGTGCAAGCGGAATCATCTGCAGCTCAACATCAGTAAGACAAAGGAGATGGTGATGGACTTTAGGAAGACTAAGCCTGCACTGCTCCCTGTTACTATTGATGGTGAGGATCTGGATGTAGTGAGGACCTACAAGTACCTGGGGGTGTACCTGGATGACAGGCTTGATTGGAGCACCAATACAGAGGCTGTGTACAAGAGGGATCAGAGTCACCTGTACTTCCTGAACAGACTGAAGTCCTTTGGAGTATGCAGGCCTCTCCTTCACATGTTCTACCAGTTTGTTGTCGCCAATACAATCTTCTATGCAGTGGTGTACTGGGGCAATGGCATCAACATGGGTGATGCCAACAAGCTCAATAAACTGATTAAATCCTCTATTAAAGGAGTCAAATTGGCCATCACTGGAGGGTGTGGTAGAACAAAGGACCCTTGGAAAATCCTGGGAATTCTGGACAATGTTTCTCGTCCTCTGCATGCCACCTTGGCTGAAAACAGGAACACTTTTAGTAACAGACTAAAACTGTGCTGTTCCAAAGAGCGCTATATTAGGTCATTCTTACCCTCGGCCATTAGGCTCTATGAGTCAACCTACAGCAGGGAAGTGATGACCCCCCCCACCCCCCCACCCCCGCCCTCCTGTTAGACTGTTTGAGGCAACTTATTTTTTCTTTCTTACTTCTCTTCTGATATTTATATATCTGTGTACATGTAATGCTACTGTGATACTGTAACTTCCTTTAGAATCAATAAAATATCTGTCTGTAGATCACCAATGAATGTTAGCCTTCCCAGCAACACACAGGATCCAGAAAAAAATTAACAAACAAGAAAATGCACTGCATAGATTCTCCCATTGGAGGTGGAATCCAAAGCTTATTTCGATTACTTTATTTTACTTTATTTATTTAGTGATACTGTGCAGAGCATGCCCTTCCAGTCATGCCGCACAACCCCCGGACAAACCCAATTGATCCTTACCTAATCATGGGACTACTTACCTACCCGGTATGTCTTTGGACTGTGGGAGGAAACTAGAGCACCCGGGCAAAACCCACACATTCCAAAGACAGGAGATACTGAATGCTTACTGAATGGCGCCAGAATTGAACTCCGAACACCAGAATGCCCCAGCTGTGATCATGTTGCATTAACTGCTACACTACCCAAGATCAGGGTTCAAGCTCGACAAACATTTGAAAGATGCATGACATGCAAGTAAAGAATCCTGGAGCAGCAGAAAAGCTACCACGATTAAGAGCTCCTGCCTCACCCGGTCCATTTTTACACTTACAGGTGGACTACATTTCTTTACCAAAGTGTCAAGAATACTCAGAGGTACTAGTAATAGTAGACAAGTGTTATGGGGAAGCAGGTTCGTGGGTTTAGTAAGTGGGACAGAAGACACTGATTATGAGTGAGCACATTTATGGTAAAACACTCAGCCAAACACTCATCTAAGCCACCCTAAATTACAAAAACTATGACACTAAACATTCAGTAACACTTCAAACTCAACAGGTACTTTGTTAAGTCTCCCCAAATTACACAACGACAAAACTAAACATTCAACGAACAGGTACTTAGCTAAGTGCGCACATAGGCCCTTCTATATCTGAGGATATTGAGGATATCAGAGGATTCCACTCTGACAACTTGCTCAAAGGAAGAAGACTGTAGGAAGCTGATCGTCTGAGGCTTGGGCAAGGCATGGCATCAGTGGTGCAACGTCCCTTTGATCTATTGCATTATTTGATAAGATCACAGTCGGTTCTCATTGCAGCACCACCTTCTTGTGCTCACCCCACATTCCTTTGAATTTTCTCGTTAAAAAAAATCTATAAATGGCCCTCCTTGAATATATTCAACAAGAACCTCCACAGTCCTCAACTAGAAAATATCAAAGGTTTATTATCCTTCTGCATGAAGAAATTTCATGTTCTTATCTGACTCATTTTGAGACTGTGTCAGTGGTTCTCAGCCAAGGGAAACATTATCTCTACAACTAATCTATCAAGCTCCTTAAGAATTGTGTTAAGTTCAGTGAAATCACTTTTCATCCTACTAAACTTGAGGATGAAGGTCCAAGTCTGCTTAACTTCTTCTGCTACAACAAACACACACTCCCAGTAACCAAATTGGGTGACCCAAAACTACCTCCCTCTTTTTCCTTAATGTCTGTTCTCTGTATCCTGCTCACATCCCATAATGCCAACAGCTTTGAATCAACACAAATCTTAGATACTTTGCACATGAACCCCCTAATCCAAATCACTGATATAGAACATAAACAACTGGAACCCAGTACTGTTTCCACTGGTTTCTGGTGGTTGTAGCCTTCAAACCCAAAAATGACCAGTTTATTCTTGTTGCATTTTGTCTGTTAACCAACCCACTGCCCATTTCAGTATTTCAGCACCAATATCATAACCTCTAATCTTGTTTCTTGATTTTTTTCGCATGGCACCTTCCAGAAGCTCAAATATACAACTTGCTTGTCTTCATCTATTCTGCTCATTATATCATCAAAAACTCACAGTTGTATGATTTCCCTTCCATACATTGATGTTCACTCAAACCAAACCTCCATCTCCATTTAATGCCATCATAAATTCAGGCAGTTCCCAACAACTGGACTAAAGCTAACTGGTCTATGGCTTGCCATATTCTGCCTCACTCCTTTTTTAAACAACAGGGTAATATTTTCTACTTTCCAATCTGTGGCAACTGTCCTAGGAGCTATGAAATTTTGGAAAATGGCAATCCATGGTTATCTTTTGAGTCAGCTGGGGGGATATACTGCGTCCGGTGCTCCCGATGTGGCCTTCTGTATATTGGCGAGACGCGACGCAGACTGGGAGATCGTTTCGCTGAACACCTACGCTCTGTCCGCCAGAGAAAGCAGGATCTCCCAGTGGCCACACATTTTAATTCCACGTCCCATTCTGATATGTCTATCCAACGGCCTCCTCTACTGTAAAGATGAAGCCACACTCAGGTTGGAGGAACAACACCTTATATTCCATCTGGGTAGCCTCCAACCTGACGGCATGAACATTGACTTCTCAAACTTCTGCTAATGCCCCACCTCCCCCTCGTACCCCATCCGTTATTTATTTATATACACACATTCTTTTTTTCTCGCTCTCCTTTTTCTCCCTTTGTCCCTCTCACTATACCCCTTGCCCATCCTCTGGGTTTTCCCCTCCCTCCCCCCTTTTCTTTCTCCCTAGGCCTCTTGTCCCATGATCCTCTCATATCCCTTTTGCCAAGCAACTGTCCAGCTCTTGGCTTCATCCCTCCCCCTCCTGTCTTCTCCTATCATTTCGGATCTCCCCCTCCCCCTCCTACTTTCAAATCTCTTACTAGCTCTTCTTTCAGTTAGTCCTGACGAAGGGTCTCGGCCTGAAACGTCAACTGTACCTCTTCCTAGAGATGCTGCCTGACCTGCTACGTTCACCAGCAACTTTGATGTGTGTTGCTCTAGATCACGTCAGTATTCACCTCCCTCATACTACAGCAGCAATACATCATCTTTCTTGTCATTACCAGGTCTTAAAATTTATTTCATTTTAATTATTTAAATGCATCAGACACCCTAACCTCAGCAGAACCTCATTCTCACCTAAGACCAACATCCCATGAGCAACACAGTTCCTTACCTACCGAAGTCCACTCTTAATGAATGCAATGTTCATAGGACAGGATGCTAACAACGTGTGCTTCTTTTAGCTAGAGTTCTTAGACCTACCTTTCTAGATTACAGTACCTGTTATCTAACTGCATTTGGTAAGCTCTGTGGCTAACCAAATTAACAGGGACACGAAAGACTGTTTTTTCACCTTTATATACCATTGCAATTTAAAATTATGAGATGAAGATTGACTGTAAAACTGCAGTAAGTATATTTTGTAAATCAGATATCATCCCTTCACTCAAGAGGGTGGAGCAGAGTACATGCCCCGATCTGTATCATTGGTGCTGAAATTGGTATAATTGAAGCTTCAGGTTTCTATACTGTGAATTAAATTAAGAGATTTTTGGCTATTAAAGGAATTAAGGAACATGGAGCTAGTACAGGAAGATGGTACTGAAGTACAAAATCAGCCAACATCATGTTCAAGGGTAGAACAAATGCAAGGGTTTGAATGGTTTGCACGTTCCTTTTTTTTATGCTTAACACATTCTCCATTTAGGATGGTGATAAATATTGATAGCTTGGGTTGAGGTTTTTGATGTTGCCCTGTTGCTGAGCCTGGCAATTAGCTTGCAGATGTTTCGGAACCAGTCAAGGCGACATTCTCAGTGCACAGTTGTTGGTGTTTCACTCTGGGAGTTTTATTTAGGCCCCCATTAGCTTGCCTTAATCCGAATTGGCTACCCCTTCAGCAACAAGAACTACATCGGCAAGATAAGATGATACAGTTTACGGGAACACAAACTGGCGGCACAAAGACCTGATCCACTGTTGCTAATCTCGCTACATAAAGACTGGAAAGGGCACCGCTTCAATTGGCACATGCGGAGGTTCTGGTGCAAGTATACACAAAGCAGGCATGAGTTTTTTTAGAAGAACCGTTCTCTTCTGATAACTCCATAAACAAACATATCGAAATAGATGCCATCTACAAATCTACAGCCAAAGAAACATGAGCCAATAGAATTCAAAGGTCAACTGAAGAGATAGCCAATCAGGACTGAAGCAAGCGAACAAGGGCCTATATAAACACGGAGCACTCCCAGAGAGAAACACCAGCAACTGTGCACTGAAGATGTCACCTTAACTGGTGATGAAACATCTGCAAGCTCACTACCAAGCAACATCAAACATTCTCCATTTATGTAGCATTAAAATAACTTGGAACAGTCCTGTCATTAGACTGCTAAATGCCATAAGCTTGTGTGGTTTATAGATATTTAGCATTAAACTTACTGCAATTTAGCTAGAGGTACAAAAACGGTGTGTGCAATATCAAATGTAAGCAGCATTAAGAATGTGAATAACAAAAATGACTTGCTCCTGAATTGCAAACCCTTGGGATAATTTATATCTTCAGTTCCATGACGCGCTAACGAAGTAAACTGTATTGCTTTCAATTTTTAATATCTCTTGGGAAATCAATATGTTTCTTGCTATCCTAATAATCAGTAATTAACAGCTCATTAAAAATGTATTCCCTCCATAAAATCATACATTGGAAGATGCAAGATCATGTTTTTTTGACAGACAATACCAACAATAATCTAATTATTTAGTAAAAAAAATTCACTGTTCCATATCTTAGATCAAAAATGAAACAAAACATTTAAATACCAATAATGACGCAGATCAAAAAATGCACATCACAATGAAATTCGTACAACTGAATGTGCTCATGAGTTTTAGTACCAACAGCTCAAATCCTGAGACCAAAGCAAAACCTTTTCTCTTGTAATGTGACAGGCCGAATCAAAGGTGGTGATGGCTCAGCATACAGGAGGGAGACGGAAAACCTGGCTGAGTGGTGTCATACCCACAACCTCTTACTGAATGTCAGCAAAACCAAGGAGCTGATTATTGACTTCAGGGGAATGAAACCAGACGTCCATGAGCCAGTTCTCATTGCAGGATCAGAGGTGGAGAGGGTCAGCAACTTTAAATTCCTCAGTGATATTATTTCAGAGAACCTATCCTGAGCCCAACAAGCAAGTGCAATCACAAATCGTGAAGAATTACAATTATGAAGAAAGCACAGCATCACCTCTACTTCCTTAGGAGTTTACAGAGTTTTGGCATTAGATCTAAAGATGACTAACTTCTATAGATGTTTAGTGTTAAGTATATTGACTGACTACAACACAGCCTGCTATGGAAAGGCCAGTGCCCTTGTAAGGAAAATTATAAAAAATAGTGAATACGGCCCTGTCCATCATGGGTAAAGCCCTCCCTGCCATTGAGCACATCTAATGCTGTCGCAGGAAAGCAGCATCCACCATCGGAGTCCCCCACCACCGCCATGCTCTTTTCTTACTGCTGCCATCAGGAAAAAGGCATAGGAGCCACAGGACTCACACCACCAGGTTCAGGAACAGTTATTACCCATCCACCATCAGGCTCTTGAACCAAAGGGAATAACTTCACTCACCCCATCATTGAAATGTTCCCATAATCACTGGACTCACTTTCAAGGACTCTTCACCTCATGTTCTCGATATTTAGTGCTTATTCATTATTATTATTTCTTCTTTTTGTATTTGCACAGTTTGCTGCCTCTTGTTGAATACCCTAGTTGAGCAGTCTTTCATTGGTTCTGTTATGGTTATTATTCTAAAGATTTACCAAGAATGCCCACAAGAAAATGAATCTCAGGGTTGTATAAGATGACATATGTACTTTGATAATAAAATTTACTTTGAACTTTGAATTTTTATATTCAAAGCTAATAGGATCTGCCTTACATATGTTTCTCAATTGCAATTTTGTCCCAAGACTACGAAGAAAAAGAAAGACCACTGATGTTCTACCTGCATCGATATATGTGGCTGTGTTATTAACTTGGAGTCTATAGCTGCTGATGTCTCAAAGTCATTTAGCATAGAACTAGAGATGATTTGTTGCATACTTACTATTCTTAGCTCATTAACCAAAGAAAATTAAACTTAATGTTCTATTAATAAAAACTCTGGAGAACTGATATTTCCTTACCAAACTGGAACTGTGCATTGTCCATTAGTCGGATTGATGCAGGGGCACATCGCTGTGGCAGAAAAAACAAATTTTTTGATGCTGAATACAAAAGAATGAAATTCTGAGATTTACACTTTCAGAAATTTAAGACCATAAGATGTAGAAGCAGAACTTAAGCCATTCAGCCAATCGATTCTGCTCCATGGTTAATTTATTACCTTCATCTTTGTCAAAAATTCTCCTTCATCTCTTTTCTAAAGGGACAACCCTGTATTCTGATGCTGTGCTCTCCGGTCCTAAACTCTGCCAGTACTGTACTGGAAACATGCTCTCCACCTACACTCTTTCTTGGCTTTTCAATATTCGGTAGGTTTCAATGAGATTCCCCCTCACTCTTCTGAACGCCAGCAAGTACAGACCCAGATCCAAACTCCTCATACATTAGCTCCTTCACTTTGAAGGTCATTCTTGTGAACCTTCTCTGTACCCTCCTCAACACCAGCATATTCCTTCTTCGATATGGGGCTCCAAACTGCTCACAATACCCCAAATACGGTCTGACCAATGCCTTAAAAAGTCTCAGCATTACACCCTCTGGAAATGAATGCTAACATTGCATTTGGCTTCCTTACTACTAACTTTGCCTGCAAGCTAACCTTTAGGGAATCCTATACTAGGATTCCCAAGTCCCTTTGCACCTCTAAATTTGCTCGCATTTTGAAAGTAGTCCATGCCTTTATTTTTTTCTACCAAATGGCATGACCATACACTTCCTGACACTGTATTCTAGCCATCATTTCTTTGCCCATTGTCTTAATATGTCCAAGTCTTTGTGCTGACTTTCTTCTTCCTCAAAACTATGTGCCCCCACATCTATCTTTGTATCATTTGAATAATTCTACAACTTCTACATACTTCATCGAAACTAGCATCACTCCAATTACTGAAACCCAATTAACGCCAAACTGAATGTGAATTAAAACTATATCCAAAATTAAATTTAGCTTTATGTTATAAACAATTCAAATCAATTTTTTGCACTACAGTTGCAATTCAGTTTATATTCTAATGCAGAATTATACGTTAGTTTAAAACACTCAGTTTTCCAGGAATCGAGTTTAGTTATGATACAGGCTGCAATGTGAGGTCATATTTTATATGGCCTAAACTGCCGGCTTCAATACTTTCTTTTTCCTTTGGTCTACTTCGGCTCGCGCTTGTGATGAGTACATGCTTGTGGGCTATGCACAAGTGGAGAAAGAAAGAGCAAGCTTCCAGATACAAGACATCTACACTTGCAACCTCTCCACCATCTCGTCAGTCCCTCAGCAGCTTCATGTTCTTTCTTTTCAAACTGCTTATGCATGTATTGATTAATATTTTCTCCAGTTGAATAATTAGATCTAATCTAAAATTCACACTTACTTGCCACCCCTGATACATTACTTAGAATCCAACTGAATGTAAAATCAAACTTTATTTCTTTCTAATACAAAATTATTTGGATCATTTCTGCTGAAAATGTAGGAGCAAGGGGATGCACATCAAATTCTCTTGTCAATCTTGATGGGAAATATGAGTATCAAAATAAACATTCACACACAGTGCAAAATAGAGATTAGATGAACATTATTTAATTATTCAAAGAAAAGCTGCAAGTAGATTTTTTTAGAAAGTACAGCAGATGTACTGTGGAGAGCATTCCAATTGGCTGCTTCACCTTCTGGTATGGGGGTGGGAGGGCTACTGCACAGGGTCAAAGTGAGCTGGAGACGGTTGTAAAATTAGCCAGCTCCATCATGGGCACTAGCCTCCATAGTATCCATGACATCTTCAAGGAGCAGTGCCTCGAGAAGGCAGCACCCATCATTAAGGACCTTCAGCACCCAGAACATGCCCTCTTCTCATTGCTACCATCAGGAAGGAGGTTCAGAAGCCTGACGGCACACACTCAGCGATTCAGGAACAGCTACTCCTCTGCCATACAGTTTATGAATGGACACTGAACCAATGAGCACTACCTTATATATTTACACTAATTCACAAGTTTTCTTCCTATCTGTTATCATGTATTGCATTGCACCTCTGCTTCAAAGTTAACAAATTTCACAACATATGCCAGTGATATTAAACCTGATTCTGATTCTTGAAACAGATTTAACTACTATCTCTTTTGTGAATTTAGATGTAGCTGACTCATTGTTGATCTCAAGGAGATCATACATCAACACATCCGTTTTACAGTTGCACAAGACCAAGGATAATCATAAAAAGAAGTCACATAGTAAAGTTGCCATAATTAAGAATAGATTCTCACACATGATGAATTGTAAAATTTCTGGTTAAGTTCTTTCAGAGAATTACTGACATTTTAATATTTTAACATATCATGATATTTACTCAAACAGAAATTACAATATTTCTATGTATATTAGCATCAACTGTTCTATACTGGGCACAAGTATTCCCTTAGTAAAAAATACATTTAAGTCTCTTGTATACAAGAGCAAAGAGATGAGAATTACCTGCCGTGCTACCTCTCGTAAACAGGCCACACCATGTTCAAAGTTTGGAAACACAATAGAACCATATTTCTGATATTCAGGCAATGATCTGATCTTTATTGTGACTTCTGTAACTACACCGAGTGTTCCTGAAATACAAGCACAGAATATGATTTAAGTATAGTACTATACAACATAAAGACCCTTTCGAAGTCTGATTGCTGTCATTGCAAAGGGGTCCCCAGCAAAACACAGCCACAGTTTCAATTATGGTTTGGTACCTTGACGTACTTATAAATTAGATGCCTCTCTGATTGACTAATGCAACACTGAATGCACAAGAACACTGCCTTATGCCACAAAATCACAAAGCCTTAACGGGCAAAGTAACGTTTCAAAAAAAAACATAAAACAAACAGGAGGGAAATCAGGTCCAGATTCAATTAAAGTTGAATTAGTGGGAAGATTGGCAAGCATTGGCAAAGACATGTGGCAGAAACTTGCTAGTCTTCCATGCAACGTTTGATGTAACTGAATATTTGCAAGTCAGCACCAGATTCTGTGCAACTTTAAACTAAAACCAGCAAAGTATTTTGAAAGTGACGCATGAAGTTCCATCATATTTAGCATATAGTTTCAATGGTGAATTCCAGATAGAAAATTTATATTGAACTCTTCCATTGCATTCATGAGTCACTGAATGAGCCATGTAGTTTTTATTGTTCAATAAACATGGAATATAAATAATGATTTTTCTCTTGACTTGTTTTTCTAAGATGTTATTCCCTATTACCATGTTCATTTTAAAAAGGAAAATGTGTCTACAAACCATATATCTTTGGAAAATAGTCTGGAAATAAATCTGAGCATTGGCTTGCATTAAATACCATATTTTGTCCTTGTGAAAAACAATTATTTCCATTTGAAAAGGAAATACAAAAACTATTAGAGGTAAAAGTATTCTACAATTAACTTCAAATATCAAATGCCTCTAACTAGAATGTAGAACATCAAAATTCTGTACATTGGAAATGAGAAAATTTGCAAAGTGAAAGTTACTTATTATTATGTTGTTCTTCCCTGTGACCATATTGTTTTCCTCTGGTTTTCTCTTACATTCCAAAGATCTATGATTGGGGTTAGGTTTAGTGAGTTGTAGGCATGCTATATTTGGCGCCAGAAGCACGACAATACTTGCGGGGCTGTGCCCAGCAAAAGGACACATTTCAGTGTACGCTTTATCCGTGCCATGTGCTAGTGAGGCCAGAAATAGGAAGATCATACAGTTTAGCAGATGGCTCAGAAGACGGTGCAGGAGGGTGGGCTCTCTTCCAGGGAAGGTGGGAACTGTACAGAGGGGACGGTTTGCACCTGAACTGGAGGGGGACTAAAATCCTTGCGGGAAGGTTTGCTAGTGCTGCATGTGGGGGTTTAAAGTAGAGTTGCGGGGGATAGGAACCAGACACCAGAGCAGATAGTGGAGTGGTTGTTGGGAAAAACGTTAAGCCTACATACAAAGTCAGGAATCAAAAGGCTGAGCATGGGAGGGACTAATATTCTGATTTGTGTATACTTCAATCCAAGGAGTATTGTAGGAAAGGCAGGTGAGCTTAGCGCTTGGACCAGCACATGAAGTTATGATATTGTAGCTATTAGTGAGACTTGGTTGCAGGTAGGACTGGCAACTCCATGTTCCAGTCTTCCATTGAATTAGATGTGATAGAGCAGGAAGGATTAAAAAAGGGGGAGGGGTGCCATTACTAGTCAGAGAAAGTGTCACAGGAGTGCTCAGACAGGACAAATTGGAGAACTCGTCTAATGAGGCTACATGGATAGAACTGAGGAATAAGAAAGGGATGACCACATTAATGGGATTATATTACAGACCACCCAACAGTCAATGGGATTTAGAGGAGCAAACTTGTAGACAGATTGCAGACTGTTGCAAGACAGGGTTGTGATAGTAGTTCTCCCATACTGTAAAAAGGCTAGATGGGATAGAATTTGTCGAAAGTCCTCATGAAAGTTTCCTTAATCAGTACATATAGGTCCCAACTAGAGAGAATGTGCAATACTTGATCTCCTATGAGGGAATGAGACAGGACAAGTGACAGACATTTGTGTAGGGGAACAACTTTGCACCTAGTAATCCAAATGCCATTAGTTTGAAGATAATTATGGAGAAGGATAGGAGTGGTTCTCGGGTTGAGATTCTAAATTGGAGGAAGGCCAGCTTTGATGATATCAGAAAGGATCTGGCAAATATGGATTGGGACAGGTTTTTTTTTAGCAAAGGTGTACTTGGTGAGTGCGAGGCCTTCAAAAGTGAAATTTTGTATGTTCCTGAAAAAATAAAATATCAGGTTTAGGAAACTTCTGTTTTTGACAGTGTGATCGAGGAACAGTCGCAGTACCAGGAGGAGCGAGAGCAAGAGCAAGAGGCTCAGAAGAGTGCTGAGTGCTGGGAAGCAGCTCAGGTGAGTGTGCTTTAAAAAGGAGTGCAAAGTGGGGACTCAGAACAGTGTGATCGAGGAACGGTCACAGCAGAAGGAGGAGCGAGAGCCTCGGGAGAGCACTGTGTGCTGGGAAGCAGCTCAGGTGAAAGTGCTTTAAAAAGGAGCGTGGAGGGCAACTGAAGGGTTAAACAGAGAGTTGATTAGTTAATTAGAGGGAGTGAATACTTAAGATAATTGGCAGGGACAAATAAAAGGAGGGGGAACTGAAGAGGAGTGGCCAGTGTGTGAGAGGCTCAAGGTAGGAGTGGAGTTTTGAGGCTTTGGTGAGCAGAGGTTGAGGATGAGCCTGCTCCCAGTGAGGTAAGGCTGGGTAAGTTCCTTTAATTAATTTAATTAACTTAGGAGTGGTAATGGAGGCAGCAGTTAGAGCAGTTGAGTGCTCCATATGCAGTATGTGGGAAGTCAGGGACAGCACAATTGTCCCTGATGACCACACCTGTAAAAGGTGCATCCAGCTGCAGCTCCTGACAAACTGAGTTAGGGAACTGGAGCTGGATGAACTTTGGATCATTTGTGAGGCAGAGGCAGAAATAAACAGGAGTTTCAGGGGGATAGTCACCCTTAAAAGTCAGGAGAGGGAAGGAGAATAGGCAGAAAGACCAGAGCACCCCTGTGGCCATTCCCATCAACAACAAGTATACTGTTTTCGGATACTGTTGATGGGGATGACCTACCAGGAACAAGTTGTAGTGGTTGTGCCTCTGGCACTGAGACTGGACCCTCAGCTCAGAAAGGAAGGAGGGAAAAGAGGAGAGCAGTAGTGATAGGGGATTTGATAGTTAGGGGGACAGGTAAGAGGTTCTGTGGGAAAGATAGAGAATCCCGGATGGTCTGTTGCCTCCCTAGTGCCAGGGTCCGCGATATCTCGGATCGAGTTCTCGGTATTCTCAGGAGGGAGGGTGAGCAGCCAGATGTCATGGTCCACGTAGGGACCAATGATGTGGATAGGAAGGAGGAGGAGGTCTTGCAAAGAGAGTTTAGGGAGTTAGGGGCAAAGTTGAAGGACAGGACCTCCAGGGTTGCATTCTCAGGATTGCTACCCATGCCATGTGCTAGTGAGGCTAGAAGTAGGAAGATAATGCAGCTAAATGTGTGGCTAAGGAGATGGTGCAGGAGGGAGGGCTTCATGTTTCTGGACAATTGGGCTTCCTTCCAGGGAAGGTGGGACCTGTTCTGAAGGGATGGTTTGTACCTGAACTGGAGAGGAACTAACATCCTTCCAGGTAGGTTTGCTAGTTCTTCTCAGGGGGGGGGTTTAAGCTAGATTTGCAGGGGGAGGGGAACCTGAGTGTTGGAGCAGATAGTGAGGTGAAGGAGGATAAAGGTCATGCAAGGACTGCATATAGACAGTAATCAAAGGTTTATACATTATAGAAATGTTCTCAGGTGTATCTGTTTCAGTGCAAGGAGTATTGTAGGTAAGGCAGATGAGCTTAGGGTGTGAATTGACACATGGGATTATGACATTATTGCTATTAGTGAGACTTGGTTGCAGGAGGGGCAGGCCTGGAAGCTCAATGTTCCAGGGTTCCGTTGTTTCAGATGTGATAGAGGGGGAGGGATGAAAGGGGAAGGAGTGGCATTACTGATCAGGGAAAATCTCACAGCTATGCGTAGACAGGACAGCCCGGAGGGCTTGTCTACAGCAGCGGTCCCCAACCACCGGGCCGCAAAGCATATGCTACTGGGCTGTGAGGAAATTATATGATTTGGCGATATGAGTCAGCTGCACCTTTCCTCATTTCCTGTCACACCCACTGAAGCTTGAACGCATGCGAGGTCATTACCCACGCATCATCCATGTCAGCGCGGGAAGAAGATAAACTCCTCGAGCTTGCAAATGACAGCGGGCTGAAAAGTATGTTTGACATAACATCTCTGCCGGCATTCTGGATCAAAGTCAAGGCTAAATATCCTGTGAGATAGCCACGAAAGCACTGAAAATGTTACTTCCATTTCCAACATATTTCTGCAAAGTGGAGTTATCTACAATGAAAACTAAATTGCGGAATAGACTGGACATAAGGAACCCCCTTACAGTATCGCTCTCTCCCATCACCCCTCGATAGGACCGTCTTGTTGCAGGGAAACAAGCCCAGGGCTCCCACTGATTCAGCGATATTGGTGTGTTGCAATGATTTTATATGTTCATATGGGGAAAATATGTGCTGTGTGTTTAATATCCAAATGTTACATAAAATGTTATGATGCTATTGACTTATATAACCATATAACAATTACAGCACGGAAACAGGCCATCTCTGCCCTTCTCGTCCGTGCCGAATGCTACTCTCACCTAGTCCCACCGACCTGCACTCAGCCCATAATCCCCCATTCCTTTCCTGTCCATATACCTATCCAATTTTACTTTAAACGACAACATCCAACCTGCCTCTACCACTTCTACTGGAAGTTCGTTCAACACTTACTTCAAGCTCCCCTGATAATTGACTTATCACTACATTCATGCGAGGAAAATATGCGTTGTGTGTTTAATATTAAATTCATTAGATAAACCCTTTTAGAAACGAAACTGAGTGTATTACCCACTTATCACTTATATTCCAGTCGTGATTAGCACCTCCCCCCCCCCCCCCCGAACAGAATCATAAAACGACTTGCAGGAAAAATAATTGGGAGGTGCATGCATGCACACTGGTGCCCGCGCAAGGCTTCATGGTTATTGTAGTCTTTCTCTGGGTAAACACAACGTATTTGACTGCTACTCTTGTCCATTGGCAACCCTACCCCCCCCCGCCCCCCAGGCCAGCTGGTCCGCAAGAATATTGTCAATATTAAACTAGTCCGCAGTGCAAAGAAGGTTGGGGACCCCTGGTCTACAGAGGCCATATGGGTGGAGCTGAGGAATGGGAAAGATGCGACCACACTAATAGGGTTGTATTATAGACCACCCAATAGTCAGAGAGAATTGGAGGAGCAAATCTGTAGGGAGATAGCAGACCAATATAAGAAACAAAGTTGTAATAGTAGGGGATTTTAACTTTTCACATATTGATTGGGACTCCCACACTGTGAAAGGGTTAGATGGCGTGGAGTTTGTCAAATGTGTTCAGGAAAGTTTCCTAAATCAATAAATAGAGGTACCAACAAGACAGGATGTAATACTTGATCTCCTCCTTGGGAACCAGACAAGTCAGGTGACAGAAGTATGTGTAGGTGAACATTTTGGGTCCAGTGACCATAATATCATTAGTTTCAAGTCAATTATGGATAAGGATAGGTCTGGTCCTCGAGTTAAGGTTCTAAGTTGGAGAAAGGCCAATTTTGAGGAAATGAGAGGATCTAGGAAGAGTGGATAGGGATAAGTTGTTTTCTGGCAAGGATGTGTTCAGTATGTTGAAGGCATTCAAAGGTGAAATTTTGAGAGTGCAGAGTTTGCATGTTCCTGCCAGGATTAAAGGCAAAGTTAACAGGCATAGGGAACCTTGGTTTTCAAGGGATATTGGCGATCTGGTTAAGAAAAAGAGGTGTATAGCAGGTATAGGCAACAAGGAACAAATGAGGTACTTGAAGAGTATAGAAAATATAAGAAAATACTAAAGGAGGAAATCAGGAAGGCAAAAAGAAGACATGAGGTTGCTTTGGCAGATAATGTGAAGGTAAACCCGAAGGGTTTCTACAAGTATATTAAAAGGATAGTAAGGGACAAAATTTGTCCCCTAGAAGATCAAAGTGGTCATCTATGTGTGGAAGCTCACGAGATGGGGGAGATCTTAAACAATGTTTTTGCATCAGTATTTACTTAGGAAACTGGCATAGCCTATATGGAAGGAAGGGAAACAAGCAGCAGTGTCATGGAACATATAGATTAAAGAGGAGGTGGTGCTTGCTGCCTTATAGCAAATAAAGGTAGATAAATCCCCCTGCCTGACATGCTATTTCCTCAGACCTTGAGAGAGACTAGTGTAGAAATTGCAGGGCCCCTGGCAGAAATATTTAAAATGCCCTTAGCCATGGGTATAGTGCTGGAGGATTGGAGGGTAGCTTATGTTGTTCCGTTGTTTAAAAAAGGCTCCAAAAGTAAACCAGGTAATTACAGGCCGGTGAGCCTGACATTAGTAGTAGGTAAATTATTGGAAGGTGTTCTGAGAGATCGTATATACAAATATTTGGACAGCCAAGGGCTGATTAAGGATAGTCAGCATGGTTTTGTACGTGGTAGATCATGTTTAATGAATCTTGTAGAGTTTTTCAAGGAGGTTACCAAGAAAGTAGACAAAGGAAAGGCTGTGGATGTTGTCTACATGGACTTTAGTAAGGCTTCTGACAAGGTCCAACAAGGAAAGCTAGTTCAGAAGGTTCAGACACTAAGTATCCATGGACAGATTGTAAAATGGATTCAAAATTGGTTGTGTGGGAGAAGACAGTGGTAGTGGATGATTGCTTACCAGACTGGAGGCCTGTGACTAGTGGTGTGCGTCAAGAATCTGTGCTGGGACCATTGTTGTTTATAGTCTATAACAATGATCTAGATAATAATGTGGTAAAGTGGATCAGCAAGTTTGCTGACAAAACTAAGACTGGAGGTGTTGTGGACAGTGAGGAAGGCTTTCAAAGCTTGCAGAGGGATCTGGACCAACTGGAAAAATGGGCCAGAAAATGGCAGACGAAATTTAATGCAAACAAGTGTGAGGTGTTGCATTTTGGAAGGACAAATCAAGGTAGGACATACACAGTAAATGGTAGGGCACTGAGGAGTGCGAAGGAACAAAGCGATCTGGGAGTTCAGATACATAATTCCCTGAAAGTGGTGTCACAGGTAGACAGGGTTGTAAAGAAGGCTATTGGCATCCTGGCATTCATAAATCAAAGTATTGAGTATAGGAGTTGGGATGTTATGGGGAGGTTGTATAAGACATCAGTGAGGCCAAATTTGGAGAATTGTGTACAGTTCTGGTCACCTAACTATAGGAAGGGTATCAGTAAGATTGAAAGAGTGCAGAGAAGATTTACTAGGATGTTGCCGGGTCTTCAGGAGTTGAGTTACAGGGAAAGATTGAACAGGTTAGGACTTTATTCCTTGTAGCGTAGAAGAATGAGGGGAGATTTGATAGAGGTTTACAAAATTGAGGGGTATAGACAGAGTAAATGTGAATAGGCTCTTTCCACTTGGATTAGGAGAGAGAAATACGAAAGGACATGGCTTTCGGGGGAAAGGTTTAGGGGGAACATTAGGGAGAACTTCTTCACTTAGAGTGGTGAAAGTGTGGAACGAGCTGCCATCTGGCATGGTAAATGTGGGCTCACTCAAGTTTTAAGAATAAATAGGATAGGTACATGGATGGGAGAGGTCTAGAGGGTTATGGACTGGATGCAGGTCAATGGGACTAGCGGAATAATGTTTCGGCACAGACTAGAAGGGCCAAATGGCCTGTTTCTGTGCTGTAGTGTTCTATGGCCCTTTCTATTGAAGGCCTGATTCAGAAAAAGGAGCTGCATAGCAGGTATTGGCATGAAGGGCCAAATGAGATACTTGAAGAGAAAAATGCGAGAGAACACTTAAGGAAGAAATCAGGAGCCCTAAAAAAAAGATACAAGGTTGCTCTTGCAGACAAGGTGAAAGAGAATCCTAAGGGCTTCTATATATTAAGAGCAAAAAACAGCAAGATACACAATTGGTCCTCTGGAACATCAGGGTGGTCATCCTTGCATAGAGCGGAAGAGATGGGCGTGATCTTAAATCAATTTTTTTTTTTTTTTTTTGGCATCTGTATTTACTTGGGAGACATACACACAGTCTATAGCAGTAAGGTCATGGCCCATTTACAGGTTACAAAGGAGGTGTTTGCTGTCCTGAGGCAAATTAAGGTGGATAAATCTCCAGGGCCTGACAAGGTATTTCCTCTGACCCCGTGGGAGGCTAATGCAGGAAGTGCAGGGGCCTGAGCAGAAATATTTAAAACATCCTTAGCCATGGGTGAAGTGCTGCAGGATTGGAGGACCGCTAATGTCATTCTGACGTTTAAGAAAGGCTCTAAGAATAAGCCAGGAAATCATAGGCCGGTAAGCCTGACATCACTAGTGGGCAAGTTATTGGAAGGTATTCTAAGGGACTATATATATATTATATAGACAGGAACTGATTAGAGATAGCCAACATGGTTTTGGGTGTGGTAGGTCATGTCTAACCATTTTTATGGAGATTTGAGGAGATTACAGGTTTCCCCTGCCATCTGAAGGTACAGTGTTCCTATGAAACAGTTTGTAAGGCGGAATATCGTAAAGTGAAGAAGCAATTACCATTTATTTATACGGGAAAAATTTGAGCATTCGCAGACCCAAAAAATAACCTACCAAATCATGTCAAATAACACATTAAACCTAAAATAACAGTAACATATAGTAAAAGCAGGAATGATATGATAAATACACAGCCTATATAAAGTAGAAATACTTTTCCACAATCACTGCCGCACTGTTCTCCGTAACGAAAATCTCACGCAAGTGCTTTCGGCAAAAACACAGCGCAAGCGCTCTCGGCAGAAAATCTCACGCAAGCGCTCTAGGCAGAAACACTCTCTCCAGCAACCTTTAAGCTATGAAGCTGCCAAATCATACCAAATAACACAAAAATACACAGCTTATATAAAGTAGAAATAATGTATCACTTGTGGGAATCGGGAAGACAGCACCAAGCGCACTGATGATGGTGTGTTAGGCTGAGCTGTCGGAGGTTGGGGTGGTGCAGTGGCCCCCACCCTCTGGGCAGTAAATCGATACCGATCTGCAGAGAATGCAGCGGCAGCCAGGACGCACCCAGCGCATCTTTAAGAAAAAAGCCGAAATAAACAAGCTAATTAATTAGGTGCCGCCTGGCACGTAAATGTCGGCCCAGACCAGAGGCGACACAATCGCCTCTGATCTGGGCCGACATTTACATGCCGGGCGGCACCTAATTAGTTTGTTTACTTTGGCTTTTTCTTAAAGATGCGCTGGGTGTGTCCCGGCTACCGCTGCATTCTCCGCAGATCAGTATCGGTCTGCGGCCAGGGCTTGGGGTGGTGGGACACTGGGGTGTCATCTCGTCGTCTGTTTCCATCAAGGCAGGCAGGTCATCTTCTTCACGTTCAGTTCCTGGACGACTTAAGCTCTGTTCACTACTGCATTCGGTTTCCATTGTTATCCTTTCCTCTTCCAATTGCATCAGCTCTTCGTCTATTGGTTCTTGATCATGTGATGCCAAAACCTCTTCAACATCTTCGTCAACTTCCACAAGCCAAACTCACTGTGTCCTTGCTTCGTTCACCACGATTGAAACGCTTAATTATGTCTAGTTTTAGGCTAACTGTAACACCCTTACGAGCTCTTTTAGGCTTTTCCGATACCTTAGAACTCATCTTGCTAACAGCTGCTCACAGGCACACATTTAAGCAATGCCGGCTACAATGCAGTTCCAAATCCTGGGGAGGAGCGGCTGGTTTTTTATCGCGCGCTGCCTTTTTTCATAACCTTAAAAACACCGTCTATTAGCGAAAACAAGGAACTAATGTAGGTCTTTTATAACAGCGAGGTGTTGTAAAGCGAGTGTTCGAAAAGTGGGGGACACTTGTACTAAGAAAGGTGATGAAGGCAAGGCAGTGGATGTTGTCTACATGGACTTCAGCAAGGCCTTTGATAAGATTCTGCATGGGAGGCTGGTCAAGAATATTCAGTCACTTGGCATTCAAAATGAAGTAGTACATTGGATTAGATGATGGTTTTGCAGGAGAAGCCAGAGAATGGTAGTTTAGGGTTGCCTCTCTGACTGAAGGCCTCTGACTAGTGGTGCTGGGTCCATTGTTGCCTGACATCTATATCAATGATTTGGATGATAATGTGGTAAACTGGATCATCAAATTTGTGGATGACACTAAGATTGGAGGTGTAGTGGATAGTGAGGAATACTATTAAAGCTTGCAGTGGGATCTGGACCTGCTGGAAAAATGGCAGATGGAATTTAATGCAGATAAGTGTGAGGTGTTGTGCTTTGGGTGGACCAACCACGGTAGGACTTGCATGGTGAGTGGTAGGGCACTGAGGAGTGCTATAGATCTGTGAATATAGCTCCATAATTCCTTCAAAGTGGCATCATAGGTAGATAGGGTCATAAAGAAAACTTTTGGCACATTAGCCTTCATAAATCAAAGTATTGAGTCCAGGAGTGGGATTTTATGTTGAAATTGTACGATATTGTTGAGGCCAAATTTGGAGTATTGTGTCCAGTTCTGGTCAACTACTGCACCTGTAGGGAAAAAAAAGTCAATAAGGTGAATAAACTCTTCTTGGGCTTCCAGCCGTGTACAGGTATCAATTATAACCAACACTTCAATATCAAACTCCGCCATCTTCAACAGTGATGTCTAGGTGGTTTATATAACCCAGTCATCCATCCCTCCTGATTTGTTAGCCCTCAACTAATCAGGTTCCCTCTATCCCACCTTGCTTACATTCAAATTGCAGTTCTTTTAGTGAGACCTTCATCTTTATTTAAAGCACTGACGAGAAAAACCAGGAAACCTAACAATGAGGAGGAATCTGTCGCTACTGCCTGTCTTCCCTATATTTCCACAGTTTCTGGAAGGATCACCAGGATCCTGAAGAAATACTGGATTAATACCATCCACAAACCCGTAAAGAAGCTAAAATACAAGCTTATGCTGGTCAAAGTTGACCTGGGACTCGGGATGGTTGGCATTTACAGGACTCCCTGTGAATGCGAAGCAGCGTATAATCGGCCAGACGAAGTGCGCAGTGGAAATCTGCATCAAGGAGAATAGGTGGTGCATCCGTTTGGGTTACCCGCTGGTAGAAAATTGCATTCACAACAGCCATAGGATTGAGTTTAACAGCATAAAACTATTGTGCTGCACCAATAGTTTTCTTTCGGGACTGCCTAGTGAAGGAAGCCATCGAAATAAAACTAGAGAATATGAATTTCAACGAAGATGGAAGTCTTACTCTAAGAAAGAACTGGAATTTGACTGTAAACAAGGTGAGACAGGAAACCTAATTGGTTGAGAACTAACCAGTCAGGAGGAACGGACCACAGGGGTATATATACCACCAGACTAGACATACCTAGACATCATCTCTGTTGAAGATGGCAGGGGTTGTCATCAAATCATCAGTTAAAATTGATACCTGTACCTGGCTGGAAGCCCAAGAAGAGTTATCTGTTATATATGCTTGCAATGCACAAGATCCTTTTTTTCATGTCAATAAGATTGAAAGAGTGGGGAGAAAATTTACAAGGATGTTGTAGGGGTAACATGAGGGGGAACTTCTTTACTCAGAGTGGTGGCTGTGTGGAATGAGCTTCCAGCAGAAGTGATTGAGGCAGGTTCGATGTTGTCGTTTAAAGTTAAATTGGATAGATATATGGACAGGAAGGGAATGGAGGGTTATGGACCGAGAGCAGGTCGGTGGAACTAGGTGAGAGTAGGAGTTTGGCACTGACTAGAAGGGCCGAGATGGCCTGTTTCTGTGCTGTAATTGTTATTTGGTTATATGTTGCAGGATTTAAACACCTGAGTTACAGATAAAGAATGGATAAGTTAGGACTTTTTCCCTAGATCATAGAAGAATGAGGGAAGAGGTATACAAAATTGAGGGTTATATATAGGATAATTCAAGCAAGCTTTTTTCACTGAGGTTGGGTCATGGGTTAAGGGTGAAGGGTGAAATATTTGAGGAAGTTTTTTCCACTCAGAGGGTAGTGAGAGTGTGGAATGAGCTGCCAGCCAAAATGGTGGATGTGGGTTCAATGTCAACATTAAGGAGCAATTTGGATCAGTACATGGATGGGAGGGGTATGGAGGGCTAAGGTCTAACCACAGGTCAACGGGACTAGGCAGATTAATATTTTGGCACAGACTAGATGGGGTGAGGGGCCAGCTTATGAGCTGTTGTGTGCTAAGACTCAAGTTACAGAAAGTATTGCAAGTCTTTGGTTATGCTCCATGAATTTTTGATGGAGCTGCCTTCTAATATTTAGTTTTTTCGATTAAAGCTACATTGAGGGGGAAAAAAATCTCGAAGATATTAAATATGTGGCTAGGGCGGACAACAGCTGAAAAGAATTTTCTAACAGCATTCTGATAACTAAATTGGTACATTGGTTTATTATTGTCACATAAACTGAGGTACAGTGGAAAAACTTGCCTTGCATACTTGTCCATACAGGTCAATTCATTACAACAGTGCATTTAGGTAGTACAAGGTAAAACAAAAACAGAGTGCAGAATGAAGTGTTACAGTACAGAGAAAGCACTGTGCAGATATACAGGAAGATGCAAGTTCACAGTAAGATAGATAATGAGGTCAAGAATCCAGCTTATTGTATTATGGAAAAATTCAATAGTCTTATAACAGTGGAATAGAAATTGTCACTGAGCTGTGGAATATGTGCTTTCATGCTTTTGTACCTTCTGCCTAATGGGAGGGTGGAGGAAGAATATCTGGGTGGGTGAGATTTTTTTTATAACGCTAGCTGTTTCACTCAGGCAGTAAGAAGCATAGACAGAATCCATAGAGGGGAAGATAGTTTCTGGTGGTCAAGCAAAGAACACTTGCTATGTAAGCTATGATGCATCCAGACATGTAGTGATACAGGCAGCTAAGCCCTGGGATGAGAACACCATCTGATCATCAACAACAACTAGGAGTTAGTTATATTCTTTGGGGTTTCAAAGAATGAAAACTGATGGTGATAAGAAGGCATACAGAAATGAGATAGATCAGCTGGTCGAGTGGTGTCACAACAACAAACTTGCGCTCAATGACAGCAAGACCAAGGAACTGATTTGTAGACTTCAGGAAGAAGTCAAGAGAGCACACAGCAGTCCTCATTTAGAGATCAGTAGTGGAAAGAGTAAGTAGCTTCAAGTTCCTGGTCATCAACATCTCAGCGGGTCTATCCTGGAACCAAAACAGTGCAATCAAGAAGGAGGCACATGAGCAGCAATACTGCATTAGGCGTTTGAGGGGATTTGGTATGCCACTAAAGAATCTAGCAAATTTTTACATATGTACAAGGGACAGCATTCTGACAGGTTCTTTCACTACTGCCTATGGTATGGAGGCTCCAATGTGTAAGATCAAAAGAGGTTGTGGAGGGTTGTAGACTTAGCCAGCTCCATCACAGAAACAAACCACATAACCATCAAGGACATCTTTAAAAGGCAGTACCACGATCCATCATTATGCAGTCTCACCATCTTGAATATGCCCTTTTCTCATTACTTCCTTATTTAGTTGAGGCATGAAAACAAAATTAGCTTTGAAATATTACCTTCAGATCCCATAATGAAGTGGTATATATCAGGGCCAGTAGACATTCTTGGACCTTGACAGCTTTTCTCTACTATGCCTCTTGGTGTAACCATTTTTATATGAACAATCTGAAAACAAAGACACAAATTATTTGCTTCATTCCGAAATTACTCAGTGAATTATTCTCAATTTATTGGCAATATAAAAACAGTATCTTCGGGTAGTGTTATCCTACTGATCTTCAGCTCTATCTCTATCTACCTAGAGATATGGCACAGAATAAGCCCTTTGAGCTGCTCCACCATTAACCCACCAACTTAACCCTAACCTAATCACAGGATAATTTACAATGACCAATTAACCTAACCGGTACATCATTGGTCTGGGAAGAAACCCATGTACAAACCCCATTTCCAGAAAAGTTGGGATATTTTCCAAAATGCAATAAAAACAAAAATCTGTGATATGTTAATTCATGTGAACCTTTATTTAACTGACAAAAGTACAAAGAAAAGATTTTCAATAGTTTTACTGACCAACTTAATTGTATTTTGTGAACATACACAAACTTAGAATTTGATGGCTGCAACACACTCAACAAAAGTTGGGACAGGCATGTTTACCATTGTGTTATATCACCTTTCCTTTTAATAACACTCTTTAATCATTTTGGAACTGAGGATACTAATTGTAGTAGATTTGCAATTGGAAATTTTGTCCATTCTTGCTTGATGTAAGACTTCAGCTGCTCAACAGTCCGTGGTCTCCGTTGTCTGATTCTCCTCTTCATGATGCGCCATACATTTTCAACAGGAGATAGATCTGGACTGGCAGCAGGCCAGTCAAGCACACGCACTCTGTGTCTACAAAGCCACGCTGTTGTAGCCCGTGCAGACTGTGGTCTGGCATTGTCCTGCTGAAATACGCATGGACGTCCCAGGAAGAGGCGTCGCCTTGATGGCAACATATCTCTCTAAAATCCTAATATATGCCTCAGAGTCAATGGTACCTTCACATACATGCAATTCACCCATACCATCACAGATGCTGGCTTTTGCACCTTTCGCTGTTAACAATCTGGATGGTCGTTTTCATCTTTGGCACAGAGAACTCAGTGCCCGTTTTTTCCGAAAACTAGCTGAAATGTGGACTCATCTGACCACAGCACACAGTTCCACAGTCTTTCGGTCCATCTGAGATGAGCTCAGGCCCACAGAACTCGCCGGTGTTTCTGCATAGAGTTGATGTATGGTTTCCTCCTTGCGTAATACAGTTTCAAGTTGCATTTCTGGATGCAGCGACGGACTGTGAGTGACAATGGTTTTCCAAAGTACTCCTGAGCCCAGGTGGCTATAATTGTCACAGTAGCATGACGGTTTCTTAGGCAGTGCTGCCTGAGGGCTCCAAGATCACCCGCATTCAACAGTGGTTTCCAACCTTGCCCTTTATGCACTGAGCTGTCCCTGAATTCTCTGAATCTTTTCACAATATTATGTACTGTAGATGTTGAAAGACCTTAATTCTCTGCATTCTTGCGTTGAGAAATGTTCCTTTTGAACTGACTAACAGTTCTCTCATGAATTTTGGCACAAAGGGGTAAGCCACGACCCATCCTTGCTTGCAAAGACTGAGCCTTTGATGGACGCTACTTTTATACCCAGTCACGCTACCTCACCTGCTACCAATTAGCCTGCTTAATGTGGAGTCTTCCAAACCAGTGTTACTTGAATATTCTGTGCACTTTTCAATCTTATTTTAACTGTCCCAACTTTTGTTGTGTGTTGCAGCCATCAAATTCTAAATTTGTGTATATTTACAAAATACAATTAAGTTGGTTAGTAAAACTATGGAAAATCTTTTCTTTGTACTTTTGACAGTTAAATAAAGGTTCACATTAATTAACATATCACAGATTTTTGTTTATATTGCATTTTGGAAAATATCCCAGCTTTTCTGGAAATGGGGTTTGTATTTCACAGGGAGAATGTACAATCTCCTTGCATCTCTGATGCCCTGAGCGTCACGCTACCTTCCACCCTATCGTTCTCCGACTAATTTCAAACAAGCCGAAAGATGGGTTTTAGATCTGTTTCAGCCAGTAAAGAGGCATAAATGATGATATGCATAACTTGAACATTTGCCTCCTTTCAATTTTAATATGCTGTCTAATCAACAGTGGAGGAATACTATTAGTACAAGGATTGAAGTGGCTCAAAGCAGCAGCCTAAAAGCAATAGGCAAACAAATATAATGCCCCCCCAACATAATGCGCATCCAGAAAACTAAAACTTTAAAGTTTAGTTGATTTTACTAAGCTTAACAATAAAATGCATTTTAAAAATACTCACCAGATCTTCAATGTTACCATAGATATTCTTTTTCATGCCTGAAGCCCTCGTAGCTACCCAGCCTCCAAGGCTGCTGAACTCCATTGAATCTGGTTCATGTCCTGTGCAATAGCCATTTTCACTAAGCTTCAAAAAAAATTAAGAAAATAGTTACTTGAAAGAGCTACCTCTATATAAAATAATTGGAATGAATATTTAAATTCATTGTTCTTTTTTAACAGCAGTTTTCTATATACCTGCCCTGGAATAAGGTTACATCCACACTATGCCGGATAATTTTGAAAACGCCGGTTTCGAGTAAGCGTTTTTCAAAATATCTCTGTCCACACTAACACGGATATTTGGGTGAATCTCCTGTACTGGGCATGTGCAGGACACGCAGAAAACAAGCGAAGAGGAAGTGGTATACTTAGTGAGCGTTTGTCCAGTAACAGAGTAGAAAAACTTCAAAGGAATTGCTCTTGGCTCTCGTGCAGGAGGACTTAAAACTAAAAAAAAATACTGGAGCGTAAGGGAGTTCATGGACAGTATGACCCGGCTGATGACGAACATTGAAAAACTGACTAACTCTGTTGCATTAATAAAGCATCTTGTTAATGTATAAAACATGTCTGCATCACTGTTACCTTGTATTTCCATACAATGTTACATTAGGCTGTTACACATCTATTGTCAGAGAAGTACTTGCAATAGGTAAACCACCTTCATACTAGCAAGGACAGAAAACAGGGCAAAGTGAGTATACTTATTTATTCAGTAAGCTATGGGTCAAAGTATTTGGTGAGTACATTTCTAACTCTTCTGGCTTCAGTCTCATTGCCGTCTGTTCTGAAACTGTTAGGTTATGTGGGGGGTTGCGTTCAAGAAAACAATGAAATGCTGCGCTGCGGCCATCTGTTCTGGCACGTCATGACAGCGTTTTTAAATAGTCAAAAAAGCTCACTTTACAATTTAACTCTCACGCCGTTCACACCAACTGCGCGCTTATAACAGCCATCCAGCAGTGCTTGCGCAGTACCAAGCAGAAGCAGAAAAAGCATTGTTGTTGTGGTGTTGTCATGACAGCGTTTTTAAATCTCTCTGTTTACCCCGTACACACTACAACGGATATTAGGCGTTTTCAGATTTATTCACGCTGGAGACTGTTTCTGAAAATCTCCATTTTTGGGGGATGAAAACGCCGCTTTAGTGTGGATGGAGGGTCAAAACGAAGAGAAAAGGCTTCATTTTCAAAATTATCTGGCGTAGTGTGGACATAGCCTAAATCTGACGACCTCCCTCCCAAACCAGTTCCTTAGCTACATATTGAACTACACTATGCATCTATTGCCCACCTCATTAGCGCATAACATGGGTAGTAATCCTGAAATTACAACTCTGGAAGTCCTCCTTTTTAAACCTTCTATCTAGTTCTCTAAAATCCCTTTACAGGACCTCATTCCCTGTTCCTATTTACATCACTGGCAAATGTTAGAAATAGTTTGAATACTTAAAAGTACAAAATAATTGCTACTGCAATGTCAACATGGATCAGATCTTGGAACAACAAGCACTTCTCTACTTGGCTGTGCAGAAACTGAGAAATCTCAAGCAAAAGTCCCAATCTCTCATACAGCTGACCACTGCTCTTGGAACAACTCAAGGTCCAGCTGGAAGACACCAGTTTTGGCAAAACACAGGTCCATTAAGACCATTCATTGCAACTGGAAGAACTGGCTAAGTATAACATACAGTACATCTTTTATGAAAGCAATATGATGGAGTTGAATTAAATGTAGAATAAAGATTTCCAGCATTTTTCAATCGTGCTTGCACAACTTCCAGTTGGAACTGGGACAGAATTATCCATATCTGCCCTTTCCATCCCACCAGCCTCTACATTCAATGGATCATCCTCCATAATTTCTGCCACCTCCAACAATGTCATAAATCCAGGTAACCACTTTTCTCTCCTCAGCTGTGCCTGCATCTGTGTTTAATGGATTTCATTGGTTTCTTCCAACTCTAACTAATAGTTTACTGTAACAGCAGCAGCCTGCAGGCATTGTGTGTTCTCCCCACACCTTGTCTGCTACTTAAAAACACGTTTGCTTTCTCAATTCTCCAGTTCTGACAATCTAAAACGCAAACTATGCTTCCATCCACACTGAAGCAGCAGTAGTTCCCACATTTTTAGTTGAGGAAATTGTTTGCTTCACAAGTAAATGTACAAACCCCGTTTCCAGAAAAGTTGGGATATTTTCCAAAATGCAATAAAAACAAAAATCTGTGATATGTTAAATCACGTGAACCTTTATTTAACTGACAAAAGTACAAAGAAAAGATTTTTAATAGTTTTACTGACCAACTTAATTGTATTTTGTAAATATACACAAATTTAGAATTTGATGGCTGCAACACACTCAACAAAAGTTGGGACAGAGTTAAAATAAGATTGAAAAGTGCACAGAATATTCAAGAAACACCGGTTTGGAAGACTCCACATTAAGCAGGCTAATTAGTAGCAGGTGAGGTATCACGACTGGGTATAAAAGTAGCGTCCATCAAAGGCTCAGTCTTTGCAAGCAAGGATGGGTCGTGGCTTACCCCTTTGTGCCAAAATTCGTGAGAGAACTGTTAGTCAGTTCAAAAGAAACATTTCTCAACGCAAGATTGCAGAGAATTTAGGTCTTGCAACATCTACAGTACATAATATTGTGAAAAGATTCAGAGAATTCAGGGACAGCTCAGTGCATAAAGGGCAAGGTCGGAAACCATTGTTGAATGCGGGTGATCTTGGAGCCCTCAGGTGGCACTGCCTAAGAAACCGTCATGCTACTGTGACAGTTATAGCCACCTGGGCTCGGGAGTACTTCGGAAAACCATTGTCACTCAACACAGTCCGTCGCTGCATCCAGAAATGCAACTTGAAACTGTATTACGCAAGGAGGAAGCCATACATCAACTCTATGCAGAAACGCCGGCGAGTTCTGTGGGCCCGAGCTCATCTCAGATGGACCGAAAGACTGTGGAACCGTGTGTTGTGGTCAGATGAGTCCACATTTCAGCTAGTTTTCGGAAAAAACGGGCGTCAAGTTCTCTGTGCCAAAGATGAAAACGACCATCCAGATTGTTAACAGCGAAAGGTGCAAAAGCCAGCATCTGTGATGGTAGTGCCAAGTTCTGACTAAGTTTCTCCTGTTTGCTGTTACTATAAATTACAACCGACAAAGAACACCTATAATTTCTTAGGAGGTTAAGCGTATAATTGAACATTAACAAACTTCTACAGCTATACCGCTGAAAACATCCTGACTGGTTGCATCACAGTCTGGGTCAGCATTTCAAATGCACAGGAACACAAGAAGCTTCAGAGTAATGAACTCTGCCTAATACATCATGGGCACATCCCTCCCCACCACTGCAAGTATCTACAGGAAGTGGTACCTCAAGAAGTCAACATCCATCAAAATTCCCTACCATCTAAGCCATTCCATCTTTTTGCAGCTACCACTGAAGAGGAAGTACAGAAGTCCGAAGTCCCACACCATCACATTCAAGAACAGATACTTCCCTTCATCCATTCACTTCTTGAAACAACCAGCAGAACACTAGTCACTACGGTTTAGTAAGGCCATGAATACTGACAACTATGCACTAAAATAGAATTTTAATTGGTTTAATTGTTTTCTTGCAAAACAAAATCATACAATTTGTTTAATTTATACCTTTCTTGTCAAAGCTGCTAATATGATTGGCACGTGTCTGCAATGCTGCTGCAAGCAAGCTTTTCATTGAATTTGTGTATAAAAGTACTGGTACATATAACAATAAACTCAACTCTGAAACAGGGTAGGTATCCTTTAGTTGTGACTAGTGAAGAAATAATAGAAATATACATTTTCAGTGCTGTAGTTGAGACCACAGCAAAAATCATTCAAATGTTCTTTATTTATACATGATTGCCACAATCTTCAAATTAGAACAAACACTAATAACAATTAATAGTAACAGTAATAGCAGGAAGGTGAAAAATCCAAGATTTTAATTCAGAATTTCCATATCCTTGGTCTTAAAGAGATAAATTTACTAAAAAAAAGTTACTTAAATAATGATGAACTTAAAATACAAATTAATACACATGGTTCAAAGTAACATCTACAAATATATATTCTGACTATCAAATATCACTGAACTGCAAAATAACAGCAAAGAAACACTATGGCAATATCAAATGTCTATTGCTGCCACCTTTATACAAATGGCACTACCAATACCACTCACATAAATTTCCTCTTGACTGGGGTATATTTGTAATCAGCCTGAGCAAAACATCTTAGGAATCTTGGAACCATTTAGAACGGGCAAAGAAAACACATCAATATCTACATAAAATCTAAAACTTGCATTATGGCATATCAACTGAACTGTTATTTTCATAATTAATGTTATTATCTCTTTTACTCAAAAACTGGATTCAATCACCTTGAAAAATTAAGATTTGGCCTTTTGTCAAAAAAAAAGGCTGCTAAAAGTCTTGAGACACTATTTACAGCCAGGAAAAATTTTGCTGAAAACCTGATCATTAACAGCCCACTCAATACTTAATATATTCTGCAATATATACTAGTTTTACTATAATTTATATGAATCAGTTGTTCTAGGTCAATAAACAGCACATTTTATACAATCACAAGTTCAAAAACCTAAATAGCTTCAGCAAAATGCAATTTTTTTTATTCAGCCAAGTACAACTAAGGCTTGATCCTGAAAATAACACTGACTAAGTACATTACAGGGGCTATCATTAAAACACAGCTTTAACTGCAATATAAATATTTATTACCAGTCTGAAGTTGGGAAGTTGCAATTGAATTTGGGAGCTAATTTTATAATCATATTTCAGCTGTCTGTTTTCCAGAGTTAAATTTCATAAGTAAATTTTTTTTTGTTTAAACTATAAAAGACATTGACAAACACAGATTTCCTAAGATATATAAAAAGACGCTGTCTTCACAACATTTGGAAATCATTAAACCTGTAGTTTTTCCCAAAATAAATATTGGTGCATTAGCAGTAGAAATCACACAATTTACGAACGTTTGTAAAATAGTTGTGGTGATTTATGTTTAACAAATCTGTACCCAGCTGTTTATCAAATTATTGCTTGTCCATCCTATTATCTGAAAACTATTTCACCCATCACAAAACCTGGTTGTCGGGTGACCAAAGCTTGAAGCTGAAAGTTCAAGAATACATAAAATTTTGGAAGGACAAATAAAACGAGAAAAATGGAGGATCTGTATTTTAAGTAAGGGATGAGATCAACACAGTGAGCAGCAACAATACTGGCTTGGCTGATGAAGTTGCAGAATTAGAATCAGTTTGAATTAAGAAACAGAAACTGGGAGAAAACCATTATTACAGCAATTTCTTATAGGGCACCAAATTTTACTTGCAATATTAGAAATAGCATAAATCAGGAAATTAAGAGTAGGTAACAGGAGTAACAATAATTCTGCAGGAGTTTAAACCTCACATTACCTGGTCAGGTTAAATTTACAGTAATAGGAAGACAACAAATTCACTGCGTAAACACCAGATATTTACCAGATCATTAATATTGAGCAACCAACTGGAGAAAAGACCATCTGAGCTCTCATTTTGTTCTATAAGAAAGGGGCCTTCAGGGAAAAGTGACTGCATTAATATTTTAGACACAATTTGAAACTCAATCCAAATCCAGGTCTTTAAATCTAAGAAAACAATGAGTAGAGTTGGCAATAGTTGATACAAAAATGTTAGCACTGAAAGATATGATACATTATAAACAATAAAAAACATGTAAAGGCATTAAGCATATTTCCAGAAAAATCTTTTTAAAAGGCACCAAAAACCAGAAGCAAAAGAGGCTTATTCGTAGCTGACAGGTCAAACGAAAGGTAAAATTAAATCCAAGGAAGGTAATAAGACTTTCAGAAATAGCAACATGCCTCAAGATTAGGATCATTTTGGACCTCAAACGAACTCCATGAAATAGATGTAAGGGCATATTTTCCTGGTAGAAGAGTCTCAAACCAGAGTTTATAATTTCAGAATAAGGAATAGGCCACTTAGCATTTCCAAAATGGACATGCATTTTATTTAAAAATAAGAGTGTTGGCTCCTGGCAGTCCTTCTCCTACCTGCATACAGGCAGAAGCTAAAGAGCAAGGCTCCAGAGATTAGGGCAACAAAGAAGTGGTCACAGGAGGCAGAGGAGCAGCTACGAGATTGCTTCAAGTTGGTGGACTGGAGCATGTTCAAGGACTCATCTGTGGATCGGAATGGATACACCATAGTTGTCACAGACTTTATAAAAACAGTCATAGAAGAATGTGTCTCCACAAAATCATTCACAATCTTCTCCAACCAGAAGCCTTGGATGATCCATGAGATGCGCAATCTGCTAGGCCAGATCAAAGTCATTCAAGTCTAGCAACCAAGGAAGTTACAAGAGGTCCAGGTACACACACAAAATGCTGGAGGAACTCAGCACGCCTGACAACATCTAGGAAAAGAGTACAGTCAACATTTCAGACCAAAACCCTTCAGCAGGGTGCCACCTTCAAGTTTGCTGAAGACACCACTGTTTTAGACCGAATCAAAGGTGGTGATGAATCAGCGTATAGGTAGGAGAATGAAAATCTGGCTGAGTGGTTCCTAAACAACAACATCCTACTCAATCTCAGCAAGATGAAGGAGTTTCAAGAGGAGGAAATCCGAAGTCTATAAGCTAGTCCTCATCGGGGGATAAGAGGTGGAGAGGGTCAGTAACTTTAAATTCCTCAGTGTTATCACTTCAGATGATCTATCCTGGGACCCGCATGCAAGTACAATTATGAAGAAAGCAAACAGTGCATGATTTCCTTAGGAGTTTGTGAAGATTAAGCATGGCTTTGAAAAACGTCTATAGTTGTATGCTGGTCAGTACATTGGTGTTTCCATACCAGGCAGCCACCAATGTCCTTGAAAGGAAACTTCTACAAAATGTAGTGGATACAGCACAGATCATCACAGGTAAAGCCCTCCCCACCATTAAGCACATCTACACAAAGCACTGTCGCAGGAAAGGAGCATCCATCATCAGAGACCCCACCACGCAACTTATGCTCTCCTCTCACTGCTGCCATCAGGAAGGTACAGGAGCCTCAGGACTCACACCACTAGGTTCAGGAACAGTTATTACCCCTAAACCATCAGGCTCTTGAACCAGAGGGGATAACTTCACTCAATTTCACTTATCCCATTATTGAAATACTCCCACAATCGGTAGACTCACTTTAAAGGACTTTTCATCTCATGTTCTTGATATTTATTACTTATTTATTATTATTTTTATAATTATTTCTTCTTTCTTTTTCTATTTGCACTGTTTGCTGTCTTTTGCACACATGTTATATACCTAGTTGGTACCGTCTTTCATTGATTCTATTACAAGAGCCTTGTCGGGGCAAATAGCTCTACCATTTTTTTATGCCTCTATCCTGATACTTCAAGCTTGGTCTCAATACGTATGGCAGGAGAAAGATTTGTATTACTGGAATAAAAAGACGATAAAATACTTAATCTTGCATGGTTCATTGACGTTGTCATGTGTGACGCCCAGCAGAGGTACCGGACGGATGATGCTAATGAGAGAGATAAGAAAGACAATGGAGAAACATTCAAAATGCTAATAAGAGAGAAGGGAGGGATTAACGGGAAAGAAACACAATTCAGCTATTGACAGACCGGTTGCTTTGAACCTAAACTGTTTGAAGTTTGATGGACAGGTGATACCCCAGCAGAGCGATAAAAGGAGCAGGTTTGCTAAGGCACGCGACACATGAGACCCTGGGAAGAGCAGTGTGCCCCCACAAGTTCGTGGGAGTTTGGACGTCCGGTTCGCGGGAACTGACCAGAGGCTCATAAGGTGTAAAGGTACGATCGGTGGGAACCTGGGGTGTGTGTCTGCCCTTGCTTGGGTGCCGGGTTCACCGCGGAAGAACGATCGTATCCAGAAGGGAGGGGTCACAGTCGGTGACCACAGCAGGATAGAAGGCATCAAAGGGTCTGCCCAAAACCAACTGCGAAGACATCAAAAAGGTCTGCCTGAAACCAAATTGCATCCCTCTCTCCCTCTCTCTCCCCAACGGTACGACAACAGCAATTACTGCAAACTGCACTAAACTGAACTGAACTCTGCTTCACTTAAGACTGATCATTTTACCCCTAGACTGCGATACAGCTTGGTTGATTCCTATTACCCTAGTTCTGTGTATATGTGTGTATTATCATTGCTAACCTGTTACATTTATATCCTTACGATTAGTGTACTTATTTCTTTAATAAAACTTTATTAGTTCCTAGTAATCCAGACTCCAACGAGCGTTCCAGTTCTGCTGGTTTGGCAACCCAGTTACGGGGTACATAACAACGTTAACTACAAAAAAGTAGGTATTCAAGTTTAGTACATGCTGTGGTTAGTCTTAAAATGCTAATACCATTAGTTGGATATTTTCACTTTATTTTACAATAACTCCTAGCCATGCTTGAGCCCATAAAATTGGTGTCATAATATCAGACCACAATTAGTACATCAAAAAACTTTGAGGAAGGAAAGTGGACAAATTAAGTTGTTTTTACTATTCTTACCATGAGGATATGCTTTAATTGCTCTTTTAGCTTATTTCATTTCAATTTTTTTTATTCTCAAATAGGTTAGGAGAAATACCAGTAAGGAATGTTTTTCATGCTGACGTTAAGATGGTAATAAGATAGTGGCACGCTGACATGCAGCAGCAACTCCGGGTCTAATCAAAGGTGTATTTGTTCATTCAATACGTCCAGTTTTTTTTATAATCAGAAGTCATTGTTGGATACTAAGAACATCAACTACTACAGGACTATCCCAGCAACAATTTGCACGATAACGATGAAGCTGCACTTACTGCATAACGTTCTTGTGTTGCCAGCGAGACTTGTTGCATACCGCTGGGTCAAGAAGATACGTGGTGCGAGTGACTGTCCTGGATATTTTTATTGAGGTTTCAAGACCCTGTTGGACATTGGTAACGTAGAATACTACAAGTTCAGTTCACTGGCTCACGGCGAGACCGACAGCGGGAGGAGCTGCGTTGCCTTGGTTGTGGCGAGGACTAAGCCCATGCCACAGAGTCACCTATTGCAGACACTCAGGAGAGGAAACAATGGGACTGTGTGGCACAGCCTCTGTGGGCGCGCTGGAATCAGTACTGGGTTGGAGGTTGCCCTCTGGTGTTGACGCAGTGGAAGAACAAGCTAGACCAGGACAACTTACCATAAATCTAGTCATGCTACTTGGGGACATGGGCTATATTATTTTTTTTCTTTGCAACTGCACATTTTTCCTGATATCATAACCATTTGTGCTATGTGTTATGGGTAATGTGTTTTGCACCTTGGCCCTTGAGGAACACTATTTTGTTTGGCTATATTCATGTATGGCTGTATGATAATTGAACTTGAACTTGATTATTAGTGCACAACAGAGGCTCTCTTCAGTGATCATAAGCAATACGGAGCAAGCCACAAGCTCAGACTACCATGCTCCCCCAGGAGTTTAGTAGGCTTGATTACTGAACTCCATACACTGCTGCCACAACTAAAGCAAGTGGTTGGCAAACATTAATAACCTTAGTTCAATGACTGGAAAATTAGCATGTTATTTTAGTACAAAAACACTTGGTGGCAGTGTTCATTAAAGCATCATAGAAGATCAATAAGCAAATGTTTACCTGCTCCATTAAAGATCCAAATAGAACTTAATTTTACAAAAATTACTCTTCCTACTCGCTATCAGTATGGCTAAATATCACTTGCTTTGTGTTACGATTTCGTAACATACCAGCAGCAAGCCATGACAAATTGAGTTGGGTTTTAATTTTAAAACCACTATATTTATTTACATCTACTCAAAAATATAGAAAATTAAATAAACTACTTTCTTAAACAGAAGTTAATAGTGTTCTGTGTCTACAGCTCCCTTACAGTCAAACTTAGGACCCGTTCTTAACAAATCTTACTCAAGCACAGTCTTAAAGTGGCAGTTCAGAGAGTCCCAGTATTTCACGAAATAAGTGAGAGGAGAGACTTGTGGATTCACAATGCAGCGACGAGGCGATCACGACGAAGTCCAAAGATTCCACGGCTAGCGAATGAAGAAACGGTTACCGAAGATCCCAGCCGAGGAATACTGTTCCGAAGTCCACGAAGAGCGATTTCACAAAGTGATTGTCACAAAGTCCACACCCATGGATCATACGAAGGACAGACAGATCCCCACAATGCACAGTGTGCCGCTGATTAACTCAATCCTCTGGGTATGGGTGAGCATTAGACTTTACCCTTCTTGATCGTGAGCTGTTCCCGGATAGCTCAAAGTCTGCAATCTTCACTCTCTCTCTCTTTCCTTCAACGCCTTCTCAGCATTATGCCCACATTTCTTTTATACCATCGGCATACGTCATAAGGTAACGCACACAGAAACAAAACTGAGGACACGTGACGCCCACAGTAAATGAAACTACGGACTTCCAGGAAAACGGAACTGTGGACACCTAACATTTGTAAGATCCATCAAACATTAAATAATTCTATGCTTACCTGTCTTTCAAGATCTTGCCCAGTTATGCCAGCCTCCACGTGAGCTGTTAAGTTCTTTTCATCAATCCACATTATTCGATTCTGTTTTTTGGTGGAAAATTGAATTAAATCATTTTCATAATATTATAACTTTTAAAAGTTGTTTCAAGTGCTACATAAAATTTTTTAAACTTTCAGATAATGTCGATACCTGCAATTCAGTAACGTAGCACTGGACTACAGCTCGGTAATTACATGGCATTTTAACCTCCTCCACCTCCCACCCAAATTGAAATTGTTCATCAATCAGCCTCAGCCAGGAGAATTAGCAATGTTGTTGATTCTTTTATAATATATAGATGAGGAAAATAAGAAAAACTATATTTTCCTCCACATATTTTCATCCACAGAAGCATACTTCCACACAGGGAGGCACAAATGGAAACAAGCAGGAACTAATTAACCCAAAGGCAGGGAGAACTCCAAAACTCCTATTACCATCCATGTCCAAAGTCATCATCGCACACTTACAGACCAAAGCAACGGACCAAGCTACTCTGAATACTTCTCGTACAAGACTGTGAAAATATTAACTTTATTTCAAACTTGATTATAAAACATTTAAAACAATTGAGATTCCAGGCAGGATAATGGAAAGCTCCTCTTGCAGAATGAGGGAAGGCAGGGAGACCTTAATTACACTTGGAAGTGCATCCAGCTGCAGCTTCTAACAGACCATGTTAAGCAGTTAGAGCTGGAACTGGATGAACTCTGGATATATTCAGGAGGCTGAGTGGTTGGTATACAGACTATACAGGGAGGTAGTCACATCAGGGTGCAGACACAAGTAACTGGATAGTGTCAGGAGTGGGGAAAGGGGATAGACAGTCCATGCAAAGTACCCCTGAGGCCATTTCCCTCAATAACAGGTATACTGATTTGAATACTGTTGGTGAGAGGGTGACCTGGCAGAGGAAAGTCACAGTGGTCAGGTCTGTGGCTCAGAAGAGAACAGTGAAGAAGAGGTGAGATGCAGTAACAGCTTCGGAGCAAGAAGGCTGTGGAGGAACGGCTGAGGATTTCCAAAGTGAAGGCATTTTACTACTCGGGGTAAAGACAGGCAAGACTGCACAGGCGCGTGACGTCAGCCAGTAGAGCAGGAAAAGTTTAAAAAGACCACCATATCCAGCGGGCAGCAGAGTGAGAGGTAGCAGACTGATAGGGCTTTGGCTCAACGGGCTTAGGCAGTAACGAGGCAAGGTAGTTTGCCTGTGTTAATTGCAGAAAGGAAGTACGTGTGTGTCACCGGTTTTCTGTGCTCGGTGTCAAATGTGGAAGTCCTGGAGTCTCCCAGCCTCCCAGATGGCCATAGCTGCACCCAGTGTGTCGAGCTGCAGCTCCTGTGGGACCATGTTAGGGAACTGGAGATGCAGCTTAATGACCTTCGTCTGGTCAGGGACAGCGAGGAGGTGATAGAAAGGAGTTATAGGCAGGTGGTCACACCGTGGCCACGGGAGACAGACAAGTGGGTAATAGTCAGGAGAGGGAAGGGCAAGAGTCAGGTACTAGACAGTACCCCTGTGGCTGTACCCCTTGAGAATAAGTACTCCTGTTTGAGTACCTTTGGGGAGGGGGCAGCTTACCTGGGGGAAGCAACAGTGGCCATGCCTCTGGCACAGAGTCCGGCCCTGTGGCTCAGAAGGGTAGGGAAAGGAAGAGGAAAGCAGTAGTGATAGGGGGCTGTATAGTTAGGGGGTCAGACAGGCGATTCTGTGGCCGCAGGAAAGAAACTCGGATGGTAGTTTGCCTCCCAGGTGCCAGGGTCCAGGATGTTTTTGATCGTGTCCACGATATCCTGAAGTGGGAGGGAGAACAGCCAGAGGTCGTGGTACATATTGGTACTAACGACATAGGTAGGTAAAGGGAAGAGGTCCTGAAAACAGACTACAGGGAGCTGGGAAGGAACTTAAGAACCATGACCACAAAGGTAGTGATCTCGGGATTACTGCCTGTGCCACATGACAGTGAGTATAGGAATAGAATGAGGTGGAGGTTGGGGCCAGCCGGTGGCGCAATGACATCGGTGCCGGACCCAGGAGCAGAGGTTCCCGGGTTCGAAGCTAGTCGGGTCCGCTCCCAAGCACGCTTTCCATCCATGCCGGGTTGTGTTGAGATCGCAACTCAACCTTGTAAAATAATGTACGCTGTCAGAGCAGTGCTGTCAGGATAATCAAGGACACGACCCAGCCAGCCAACACACTTTTCGTCCTTCTTCCCTCCAGGAGAAGGCTCAGGAGCTTGAAGACTCGTACGGCCAGATTTGGGAACAGCTTCTTTCCAACTGTGATAAGACTGCTGAACAGATCCTGACCCGGATCTGGGCCATACCCTCCAAATATCCAGACCTGCCTCTCGGTTTTTTGCACTACCTTACTTTCCCTTTTCTATTTTCTATTTATGATTTATAATTTAAATTTTTAATATTTACTATCGATTTGTACCCTAGGGAGCACGAAGCGCAGAATCAAATATCGTTGTGATGTTTGTACACTCTAGTATCAATTGTTTGGCGACAATAAAGTGAAAATACTGCAAAAAATGTCTGTGTGAGAAGTGGCACGCCACACAGTCTCTCTCTTGTTCCGCACCTTGTAAAAGCCATGAAAAAGACATCACAGACACATGCACGGACACGCACAGCCACGCACGCACATGCAGACGCACACGCACGCAGGCACACGCCAAAAAAAAAATGAGGTGGAGGATAAATGCGTGGCTGAGGGATTGAAGCAGGGGACAGGGATTCAGATTTCTGAAACATTGGGACCTCTTTCGGGGCAGGCGTGACCTGTACAAAAAGGACAGGGTGCACTTGAATCCCAGGGGGTCAATATCCTGGCTGGGAGGTTTGCTAAGGCTACTGGGGAGAGTTTAAACCAGAATTGTTGGGGAGTGGGACCCGAACTGAAGAGACTGGGGAAGAGGTGGCTGGCTCACAAATAGAGAAAGCTTGCAGACAGTGTGTGAGGGAAGATAGGCAGGTGAAAGAAAAGGGACGCGCTCACACCGACGGTTTCAGATATGTCTATTTTAATGCAAGGAGTATTGTGAACAAAGCGGATGAGCTTAAAGGGTGGATCAGTACTTGGAGCAATGATGTGGTGGCCATTACAGAGACTTGGACGGATCAGGGACAGGAATGGTTACTTCAATGCCGGGCTTTAAATGTTTCAGAAAGGACAGGGAGGGAGGCAAAAGAGGTGGGGGCGTGGCACTGCTGATCAGAGATAATGTCACGGCTGCAGAAAAAGTGGACGCCATGGAGAGATTGTCTACGGAGTCTTTGTGGGTGGAGGTTAGGAACAGGAAAGGGACAATAACTTTACTGGGTGTTTTTTATAGGTCGCCCAATAGTAACAGGGATATCGAGGAGCAGATAGTGAAACAGATCCTGGAAAGGTGTAATAATAACAGAGTTGTCATGATGGGAGATTTTAATTTCCCAAATATCGATTGGCATCTCCCTAGAGCAAGGGGTTTAGATGGGGTGGAGTTTGTTAGGTGTGTTCAGGAAGGTTTCTTGACACAATATGTGGATAAGCTTACAAGAGGAGAGACTGTACTTGATTTCGTACTGGGAAGTGAACCTGGTCAGGTGTCAGATCTCTCAGTGGGAGAGCATTTTGGAGATAGTGATCACAATTCTATCTCCTTTACAACAGCATTAGAGAGAGATAGGAACAGACAAGTTAGAAAAGCATTTAATTGGAGTAAGGGGAATTATGAGGCTATCAGGCAGGAAAAGGGAAGCTTAAATTGGGAACAGATGTTCTCACGGAAAAGTACGGAGGAAATGCGGCAAATGTTCAGGGGATATTTGTGTGGAGTTTTGCATAGGTACGTTCCAATGAGACAGGGAAGTTATGGTAGGGTACAGGAACCGTGGTGTACAAAGGCTGTAATAATTCTAGTCAAGAAGAAAAGAAAAGGTTACGTGAGGTTCAGAGAGCTAGGTAACG
Source organism: Mobula birostris (assembly GCF_030028105.1). Taxonomy (NCBI): domain Eukaryota; kingdom Metazoa; phylum Chordata; class Chondrichthyes; order Myliobatiformes; family Myliobatidae; genus Mobula; species Mobula birostris. The sequence continues at coordinate 165,935,664 of NC_092375.1, forward strand.
TTAGAGATCTGGAAGATTATAAGGCTAACAGGAAGGAGCTTAAGAAGGAAATTAGGAGAGCCAGAAGGGGCCATGAGAAGGCCTTGGCAGGCAGGATTATGGAGAATTCCAAGGCATTCTACAAGTATGTGGAGCAAGAGGATTAGACGTGAGAGAATAGGACCTATCAAGTGTGACAATGGGAAAGTGTGTATGGAACCGGAGGAAATAGCACAGTTACTTAATGAATACTTTACTTCAGTATTCACTAGGGAAAAGGATCTTGGTGATTGTAGAGATGACTTGCAGCGGACTGAAAAGCTTGAGCAAGTAGAGTTTAAGAAAGAGGATGTGCTGGAGCTTTTGGAAAGCGTCAAGTTGGATAAGTCACCGGGACCAGATGAGATGTACTCCAGGCTACTGTGGGAAGCAAGGGAGAAGATTGCTGAGCCTCTGGCGATGATCTTTGCATCATCAATGGGGACAGCAGAGGTTCCGGAGGATTGGAGGGTTGCAGATGTTGTTCCTTTATTCAAGAAAGGGAGTGGAGATAGCCCAGGAAATTATAGACCAGCGAGTCTTACCTCAGTGGTTGGTCAGTTGATGGAGAAGATCCTGAGAGGCAGGATTTATGAACATTTGAAGAGGTATAATATGATTATATATAGTCAGCATGGCTTTGTCAAGGGCAGGTCGTACCTTACAAGCTTGATTGAATTTTTTGAGGATGTGACAAAACACATTGATGAAAGAAGAGCAGTACATGTAGTGTATATGGATTTCAGAAAAGTATTTGATAAGGTACGCCATACAAGGCTTATTGAGAAAGTAAGAAGGCATGGGATCGAAGGGGACATTGCTTTGTGGATCCAGAACTGGCTTGCCCACAGAAGGCAAAGAGTGGTTGTAGACGGGTCATATTCTGCATGCAGGTCGGTGACCAGTGGTGTGCCTCAGGAATCTGTTCTGGGATCCTTACTCTTCGTGATTTTTATAAGTGACCTGGATGAGGAAGTGGAGGGATAGGTTAGTAAGTTTGCTGATGACACAATGGTTGCAGGTGTTGTGGATAGTGTGGAGGGCTGTCAGAAGTTACAGCAGGACATTGATAGGATGCAAAACTGGGCTGAGAAGTGGCAGATGAAGTTCAACCCCGATAAGTGTGAAGTGCTTCATTTTGGTAGGTCAAATACGTTGGCAGAATATAGTATTAATAGTAAGACTCTTGGCAGTGTGGAGGATCAGAGGGTTCTTGGGGTCCGAGTCCATAGGATGCTCAAAGCAGCTGCACAGGTTGACTCTGTGGTTAAGAAGACATATGGTGTATTAGCCTTCATCAATCGTGGAATTGAATTTAGGAGCCGAGAGGTAATAATGCAGCTATATAGGACACCGGTCAGACCCCACTTGGAGTACTGTGCTCAGTTCTGGTCACCTCACTAAAGGAAGGATGTGGAAACCACAGAAGGGGTGCAGAGGAGATTTACAAGGATGTTGCCTGGATTGGGGAGCATGCCTTATGAGGATAGGTTGAGTGAACTTGGCCTTTTCTCCTTGGAGCGACGGAGGATGAGAGGTGACCTGTTAGAGGTGTATAAGGTGATGAGAGGCATTGATCGTGTGGATAGTCAGAGGCTCTTTCCCAGGGCTGAAATGGTTACCACAAGCGGACACAGGTTTAAGATGCTGGGGAGTAGGTACAGAGGAGATGTCAGGAGTAAGTTTTTTTTTTTTTTTGTTTTTTTTTTTATACACAGAGTGGTGAGTACGTGGAATGGGCTGCAAGCAATGGTGTTGGAGCGGAGACTTTTGGATAGGTACATGGAGCTTAGAAAAATGGAGGGCTATGGGTAAGCCTAGTAATTTCTAAGGTAGGGACATGTTTGGCACAACTTTGTGGGCCGAAGGGCCTGTATTGTGCTGTAGGTTTTCTATGTTTCTAACAGGAGATTCGCTGGTCAGGGAACAGAAAGGAGGTTCTGTAGACGAGAACGAGATTCCAGATGATTTGTTGCCAGCGTCAGGGATATCTCCAATCGAGTCCACTGCATTCTTTAGTGGGAGGGTGAGCAGCCAGAGGTTGTGGTCCACGTTGGTACCAATGAGATGGGTAGGAGGGATGACAAGGTGCTGCAAAGTGAGTTCAGGGAGTTAGGTGCTAAGTTAAAGGACAAGATCACCAGGTTTGTGAGCTCAGGATAGCTACCCATGCTCACATATTAGTGAGGCCAGAAATAAGATGATCATACAGTTTAACATGTGGCTAAGGAGATGGTGCAGGAGAGAGGGCATCAGATTTCTGGATCATTGGGCTCTCTTCTAGTGAAGGTGGGACCTGTACAGAAGGGTTTGCACCTGAACTAGAGGTGGGGAAAGATGTTATTAAGCCTTCATACAATGTCAGGACTCAAAAGGTTGAGCATGGTGGGACTAATGTTCTGAGCTGCATTTATTTCAATGCAATGAGTATTGTAGGAAAGGCAGATGAGCCTACAGCATGGATATGCATGTGGTTTATGACATTGTACCTATTAGTGAGACTTGGTTGCAGGAAGGGGCAGGGCTGACAGCTTATTGTTCTAGGGTTCCATTGTTTTAAACTTGATAGAGTGGGAAGGATTAAAGGGAAAGCAGTGGCATTAATATTGGGGCTAAAAGAAGACATCAGGTTGCTCTAGCAGACAAGGTGAAGGGGAATCCCAATGGCTTCTTCAGATATATAAAAACACAATGATATCAAGGAACAAAATTGGTCGTCTGGAAGATCAAAGTGGCAATCTATGCGTGGAGCCTAAAGAGATGGGGGAGATTTTAAATGGAATCTTTTTGCATCTGTATTTACTCAGGAGAAGGACACAGAGTCTATAAATATGAGGCAATGCAGCAGTGAGGTCATTGACCCCGTACAGATTACAGAGTAGGAAGTGTTTGCTGTCTTGAGCCAAATTAGGGTGGATAAATCCCCAAAGCCTGAAAACGTGATCCTTCGGACTCTGTGGGAGAAATTGCAGGAACCTAGCAGAGATATTTAAAACATCCTTAGCCATGGGTAAGGTGCCGGAGGATTGGAGGGTAGCTAATGTTGTTCCATTGTTCAAGAGAGGTTCTAAGAATAAGCCAGGAAATTATAGGCTGGTGAGCCTTACAACAAAGTTTTTGAAAAGTATTCTATCGGACTGGATATATAAGTATTTGGATAGACTGAGACTGATTAGGGATAGTCAACATGGCTTTGGGCATGCCAAGTGGTGTCTAACCAATCTTATGGAGTTTTTTGTGGATGTTACCAGGAAAATTGATGAAGGCAAGGCAATGGATGTTCTTTACATGGACTTGACAAGGTCCCACATGGGACGTTGGCAATTAAGATGAGGTAGTAAATTGGATTAGACACTGGCTTTGTGGTAGAAACCAGAGAGTGGGTGCAGATGATTGCCCCACTGACTGGAGGCCTGTGACTTTTGGTGTGCCACAGCGAATTGGTGCCGGGTCCATTGTTATTTGTCATCTATGTTTACAATATGGATAATAATGTGGTAAACTGGATCAACAAATTTGCAGAAGACACCAAGATTGGGGGTGCAGTGGACAGTGAGGAAGACTATCAAACCTTGTAACAGGATCTGAACCAGCTGGCGAAGTAGGCTGAGAAATGGGAGGTGGAATTTAATGCACGCAAGTATTAAATTTTGGGAGGACCAACCAAGGTAGGTTTTACAAATGGCAGTAGGACACTGAGGAGTGTGGTAGAACAGAGGGATCTGGGAATACAGATCCATAATTCCTTGAAAGTGGTGTCAGAGATAATTGGGACACACTGGAATCAGTCCATTTTGGCCCAATTAAGCAGCTGCCCGAATTAGACAAAGTTTCACAGAAATAAAACCATAAGATGATAAGACTCTGGAGAAGAATTAGGCTACTTGGCCCATCGAGTTTGCTCCGCCATTCCATCATAGCTGATTTTTTAACTGTCTCAACCATATTCTCCTGCCTTCTCCCCATAACCTTTGAAGTACTGACTAATCAAGAACCTATTAACCTCTGGTTTAAATATACTCAATGACTTGGCCTCCACAAGCATCTGCGGCAAAGAACTCCACAGATTCACCACACTCTGGCTAAAGAGATTCCCTCTCATCTTGATTCTATCCTGAGGCTGTGCTCTCTAGTCCCAGACTTACCCACTATAGGAAAAATCCTCTCCACATTCACTCTATATAGGCATTTCAATATTTGATAGGTTTCATGGTAATCCACCCACCCCCACTTTCTTCTAAACTCCAACGAGTACAGGCCCAGAGCCATCAAATGCTCCTAGTACATTAACCCCTTTGTTCCTGGAATCATTCTCATGTACCTCCTCTCAACCTTCTCCAATGCCAGCACATTTTTTTTTAGGTAAGGGCCCAAATCTGCTCACAATACTCCAAGTGTGGTCTGACCAATGTCTTATAAAACCTCAGCATCACATTCTTGCACTTATATTCTAGTCCTCTTGAAACAAATCCTAACATTGCATTTGCCTTCCTTACCACCAACTCAACATGCAAATTAACATTGAGAGAATCCTACACAAGGACTCCCAAGTCCCTCAGCAGCTCTGATTTTTGAATTTTCTTCCTACTCGGAAACCAGGAGACTCTCATGTTGCCAGATCCAATATCTCTTTATTATAGTCACCAGATCCTAATTCTAGTGCTGCAACATCCAACACCAACAACCCTCATGACTCTATCGGCTGCCTGACGGCAGAATTTTCATCTACCAGAGCAAAGATCTTAATTGCCTCTGTTTGGAGATCACACAAGCAATCACAAGGATCTACGGGCTTTTGATACTCTTGCAGATATGTCAATGTAACAAAACCTAAAAACGATCATACCGGTGATTGAAATATGGACCAGAATCAAGCTGCTTATTTATCTATATCCTTAAACCACTTGCTGCTAGTATCCCAATTCCAACATTGCCACAACATTACTGCATTTGTCTCTGGTTAGGTGAAAATACAAGCTTGGTTTTATACTTTCATATCAACGTACACAAGGTAAGGGTTTGCGCAAACTGGTCTTGGACACATGAAAATTTGGTGAAATCAGTTACATAAATGAAATCACAAATGAACCCAGAAGCCAACTTAAACCCCTTCTGCTAGCATAGAGCAAGTAAGGTCTAAGGTACTAAATTATGATATCCTTGTTCTTTGACTAACAATCTGAAAAAAATCTTATTGTGCAACCATAAAAACAAGATACTACGCTAATCCAATTAACCTTGGGGCAAGTGCATCTTTTTCATAATTCTGTATGTCAATATACACACAAACCAATAAATATCCATGTCCAATTTTTAGTTATCCCCCTTCATTATTATGAAGGATCTTTGGCCACTAGCTCCTCTATTAAGTTCTTCAAATTACACTGCAAGGAGTGAAAAAAAAACATGACTATCTTCTAGTCCACAGCAGTGACTAGATATAATATTTTAAAGTGTCTGACAGTGAAGCTGATTCTTGCGTTCTGAGCACACGTTCTTTCTCTGACTTAATGAATATTCTTTCTTTTTAAAATACATCTTAATAGGCAGATTAAAACCAATTTGAAAATTGATTTTTTTGTTATTTGAATAATGGTTTAAAAATAAGTTGAAAATATCAGCAATATCTGGATACTGAAAACCTCGTCATGGGAGACAGAATCTGTTTCATTTCATATTAATCATATAATGTGAATGCCAGGAATTTCAAAATTTCAAGATTTCTAGATATCTCTCTCCCTTCCTCCCATTAATATCGAATATAAAAGAGATTCTCATTTAAAAAACACTACGGTAAATGGATTCCAAATTACTCTTAAATTGAATTTTTTGACTTTTGTAAAAAGACAAAATATAGTTGAAGTTTACCGATTGCCATAACCTACCACCATTTTGGGGGACAGTTTGACTTACTTGATCTCCTTATTCAATAGTAATGGGTAAATTCAATGGTTATGACAAAATTCAAAGGAAGTCAAATGTTTGTGCCCATTTATGGAAACTGCTTTCTAATAAGAGGTCAAAAATAAACTTGGATTAATCTATTTCAGCTTCTAAGTTGGAAAACAATTAAAAATTTGAAGGGCAGTGATTGAAATTTTGGACAGTATTTCAATTTTAAACATTACTCATATATTTAATGCCTGAAAAGTCAACCTGATTATATTCTGCTAAAACAATCTGTTATACTTTCAACACTAGAAATATTATAAGTTACTCTAAACATTGTGAATTAATATTTCACCTAATCTGAATTTGGAACCTGCATATTAAACCACCCTTGATTCTGTAACCCTACCCCCCAGCCTCTCCCTCAAAGAAAATTTATTGGCTGGAATGTAAATGTGACAACATTCACACAGATGAATTCTATTAGCAAGTTAGGCATTTCAAAAATAACAATTTCAGAGAAACATGTTCAGCCATAATAACTTTACGACCTCTCAATCTATGCAAGGATTCTTTACCAATGTAAGTGAATAATTTTGATTTTGGTTCTGCTCAAATCTAATATGCTTGAATTTAGTAGCTGCAATGTGCAAGTAAGGGACAGCATACAAATTAACTATTTGAGTTACATGCACAGATAATAAACACTGTTTCAGCACCACCTAAAGCAGATATTGCTGAGCGTATGCAAAAAACTGACAAAACACGCAAGATTCTTTTCCTATGTATTTTCTTAAGAATATTCGATTATCCTTACAACAATAACAAAACAATAAGTTAATCACCAAACACATTTAAGAACTCCAACAACCAATAAGTTACATTATAGAGGTCACAGTTATTAATCAATCTGCAATATATGATTTACCAATATGAACATTAGAAATTATCTTAGCTGTATGTGAAAGATAAAAAGCTTCTTATGGATGTTGTAGTTACAATAAGCACAATAGAGTGTGGGAATTGGAAAGGTTTAAATTAAATTTCTTCACTTTTATTGCCATCAGAAGTCTTTGCCCAAAAAACTTTATTACATACCATCTGTGAAGTATCCAAAGAAAGTATAGTTCGTTTTTCATCTGTGGGACACTCCAGAGCATCAGAAACACTTGTCCCTCCTGCAAGTAAAGGAAATTAAATGACACATTTTATAGTAGTTTTGCTTTTTCTTTGTTTTACAAACACTTAATATTGAAAGTCTCCAGACAACTCAGCGCAGATGTGCTCAGCAGGACATGGACTGCAATTTGCACATTGATAATATTAGGAGAGCGCTGACAGAACTACAAGTTTGAATTACTCCTGATATACGCAGACTATTGGTGCTATTCAACATTTAATAAAACATACTACGGAAAAACCAGATGTCCTGCAATGTATGTAAATAACACTATGTTCAAGTGGCATCAAATAATATGTAACACTCAATTCCCAGGCCAGTATTTCAACTAAATACATTCAGACTATTTGACCACACATAGTTTGTACGAGACAATTCACAGCACAACACAGCATTAATACATTTTATTATAAAAGCTGGAGGACACACAAGAACTCATCTGTTTTGCACAGAGATTACTCTAACCTGACAGGAAGGACTCATTGGTAAAAGTGGAATTTGACTTCATTTTAAATTGGGATTCTTTTCAGACTTCTCTACAGAAATATACAAACTATCAACACATTAAAGGATCCACTGACAACCTGAATAACTTGCCAAATTAAACTGTATAGCTCCTGCTTAAGTACCAAGTCAATTTCCACCTATTTAGGAATGCTCAAGTCCCCTTAATTTAAGTGTATTATATCCAAAATAAAGCTTTGTGAAATAAAACTGAACTGTGGTATGCTTATTTGCACTTTGAGCATGGTAATGCAATTCCATGCATACTCACAATTTAGTTGACCAAAACGTAAGTTTCTCAATAGGTATTTCTCAATAAAAGCCAGAAATTTAAAGCAACCAATTTTTGATATGCTGATTCTGGAACAATAAAGAACATAAATTTCTATCGCTGCTGCTAAGATTAAAAGAAAATATATCAGTGAAAATCAAAGGATTTAAGCAAGTCACACAAAATGCAGGAGGATCTCAGCAGGTTAGGCAGCACCTATGGGGGGGAGTAAACAGTCGACGTTTCAGGCCAAATCGCTTCAGCGGGACTGGAAAAGAACCAGGCAGAAGCCACAAAAATGTGGGGGGAGGGGAAAGAACACAAGCTGGCAGGCGATCAGTGAGATGTGGTGAGATGGAAAGAGGGTGGATGGGAAAGGGGGGAAATGAAGTAAATAACTGGAAGGTGATAGGTAGAAAGATAAAGGGCTGAAGAAGGAATCTGATAGGAGAGGACAGTGGACCGTGAAAAAACAGAAAGGAGGGAAATCAGAAGGAGGTGAGAAGAGAGTGAGAGTGGAACTAGAATGGTGAATGGAAAAAGAAAGAAGGGAAAGGGGGAAAAATTACCAGACATTAGAGGAACTGATGTTCCTGCCGTCAGGTTAGAGGCTACCCAGACAGAATATGAAGCATTTCCCCCCAACCCCTCATCGTTGTAGTACAGGATGCCATGGGCAGACATGTTGGACTGGGAATGGGAAGTTGGAATGAAAATAGCTGGACATCAGAGGATCCTGCCCTTTGTGGCAGATGGAGCCAAAGGTGCTCAGCAAAACAGTCCCCCCATCCGTGTCGGGTCTTACCAATGTAAAGGAGGCCACACTGGGAGTACCACATACAATAGGTGACTCTGACTTGCCGGTGAAGAGCGGCTTCATATTGAAGGACTGTTTGGGGACATACATGTTGACATGAACATCAAATTCTCTAACGATGGTAACTTCTCCCCTCCGTTTTCCATTCACCATTCTGTCTCACCTCTCAGCCCAACTGCTGATCACTTCCCTCTCGTTCCCTTCCTCTTTCCCTTTCTTCCATGATCCACTGTCCTGTCCCATTAGATTCCTTCTACTTCAGCCCTTACCTCTTCCAACTATCACCTCCCTTTTTTTTTAAACTTCATACCCCATCTCGCATCCACCCAACTTTCCCCTTAACCTGATATCACCCATCACCTGCGAGCTTATACTCGGTTCCCTTCCCCTTCCTCTTTCTCTTTATTCTAAGTTCTGCCCCACTTCCTTTCCGGTCCTAATGAAAGGTCTTTGCTCAAACAGTAAACTGATATTCTCTTTCATAGATGCTGCTGACTTGCTGAGTTCCTCTAGCATTTTGTGTATATTGCTCAAGATATCCAGCATCTGCAGAATCTCTTCAGTAAAGGATTTAGGTAGCTCTGTAACTACAAATCTGGATATTGAATTAATCCTAAATATTCCTACACTTGAGTTTCTGAACTCTAGAGTGTGGAATGAGAGAGAAAATTCAATATAGTCAAGACCTTTTACCAACTTTCTCACTGGTACAGCATAAATAATGCAGTAAATTACATCTCCTTACCTACAGACACCAATGTCAGCATAAACTCCACAAAACATTATAGTGGATGTTCAATTTTTTTTTGTTTAAATTTCATTTACAGCTACCAACTGCTGGTTGGAAAAAAATGTTTGTAATTTAGCTAGTAAAACAAGAAAACGTTCCAAATTTGGTGAAATACGTACAAGTATTTTTAAAAAGCGTAATTTTCAACAAATTATTTTTATGCATCTTTAATTTTGGGATTCCATTCTGTAATTAAATGAAGTCCCTATTTTTTTTCATCAGTTCTTCATTTGCCTCTAGGTGGTGAACACCTTAATTCACTTCAGAAAGGCTTTAAAACATCAAAAAAAAAGTAATGGAGTACTAAATTTAATGCTGGAGTTTCAAACTCCATTCTATTTCCCTAGCCAGGAATTAAGTATTTAACCACTTCTACTGTGAGGCTGCCCAAATTATTAATTTCTGTAAATCTTACCATTTTAAAGAGCAGTTTAAGTGAGAAGGAACAACAATTAGTATTAGGATCTACATGGGTTTCAGAATAATTGTTATAAATGTCAGCATTCCAGCTTTCACATTGAAAAAGCTAAAGATGAAGACAAATGAAAACAAAACTTCACTGGATCCAATTTTCAAAACCACTTAACAAATTTGGGCATGGAACATACTACTACATGACTAGGCCAACTATAATCATTAGAAAACTAGCAAAAAGAAAAAAAAAAATCAATATACACAGGCCAAAACTTTGAACAGTTAATTAAAAACAGGTTGTAGGGAGCTCACAGGAAGCAGACTGGTTAGTTCTGTGTACAGGAGACAAGAAACAGGCAAGCATCAGGTCAGAACATATTTGGGGTCAGTATTTTTAATTTTGTCTTTAATAAAAAGAATAAATCATAAATGTAACAACAACATTGTGCACTGAAGCAACATATATTTTTCTACAAGTATGTTCTTGTCACCACCAAGTGGTTCAATTTCCTCATTAGGAGGGAACTCCAAGCAGCTCTGTTTAAAAATTACCTTACAACAGTGACCTTTGGGCTATTCTTTCTGTTAGCCTTGCCAAGCAATTCAATGAAAGGAACAACAAAGTCATGCTTATGGCCAACTAAAACTGGGCCACATTGAAGCTGTAACTTGGAAATACAGAAGTCTTTATTAACACAGAAAACCTTCAGGAGAGAGTGAGCCCAGGAGAATCTTACTCTCCTGACACAATGACTTATTCTTCTTAAATATTTGAATAAATGAATAGCTACAGGTTCAGTAGCTATATTCACCCATTTAACTTAACATTTTGAATAGTCAGGTAACTTTACAGAATTTACAATGGTAGCACATCCTAACTAGCAGAAACCCTATTCACTATTGGTGTCTGTTCGAAAAGCCAGAATACAAAGTCCAGACACCCAAAATATACCCATTTTGTTACAATGCTGAGGGAGGACTCCATGAATATACGACAAACTAGGTTAAGTGATTAAACAGGCTGTCCGGGACTGTGCATTAAACTGCAGGGGAACATCTTTAACATTGTGCTAATAGCAAGAACATTCACCTATTGTCTTCCCCATGTGATTTTAATGGACCAGAATTAGAATATCCTACACCCAATGATTGGATTCACAAACACCAGTTGGAAGTTAAATTGTGTACAGGCATTATTTTCTGACACTAGTTCTCATTTTAGTTCATTCATAATTACGTTATCCATAATTTCCTAACTCCAGAACGATCCCTAACAATACCAACACTGCCCCATTTAGCCTCTGTAATAATAGAATACTAGTGACTGAAATTACAAAAAGTAGTTAGTTTTATCCTTAGTCAATTTTGCATAAATCAGAAAACAAAATGTTTCAGCTTATTCAGAATGGCAGTTTCCATCAATGGTGGCTCCCTCATTTTGGAGTCAGAGGATATTGTTTCAGCATGGGATAGAAGGGCCAAAGGGCCTGTTTCTGTGCTGTACTTCTCTACGATATTGAGCTAAACAAAAATGTTGCAAAAAAAAACTCACCCTGAATAGCTGTGACAGTGAATCTCACAAGTTCATGCTTTCACACTTTATCAGTGAAAGCAAAACTCCCACTACTCTGCCTTGTTATTGGAGCCAGAGTTACAGACATGATCATAAATCCCACCATATCTAACTACCCAACAAGACAAGATTGAGCCAAAGTTCAAGAAACAGCAATTTGCAAAAGAACTGAACCACATCATAGATTTACTAACTTAGAAATATTTTGTAATCTTGAATGGAGAACTTAATATAATTGATCATTTAATAGAAAACATTTATAGCGATTATCTCAGTTAGTTGCAATTCACACACACAGGGATATCTCTGGCATCATGCGATCAAGTTTTCTGATCAGCCAATCACACCTTAAAAAAAATCCCACTGACAGCAAAACAAGGAAATGCACAACTTTAAATGAACTTCTGAACCATCTTAGAGTACAAAGAGCGAAAATTATAAATACAATTAATAAATTGCATATAAACACTAAGATTCACTGTATTGTCATTTTGATCTGAAATTTAAAACTTTTTAGACTGAATTCAATGGTGTTAAATTATCAGTTTATTTCACAATATCATTAGGTTTGTTAAAATCATTTCCAATTTGTCTCTTCCTACTGTAGTTCATGTTTTCCTTTTAAGTTTTAACAATTTAAAAGTAGGTAAGCAATATACACTAACTTAATAATCAGATTTTTAACAGAGCCAAGTTTCAAATGACTAGAAACAAAATAATTGAATATATAATATTTAATAGGAATAAAAGCACTGGTGATGTAGCTGTAACATATGGAAGTTGGTGGAAATGAGAGAAATACTGAGTAAATTTCCCAATCTTGTGGAACTTTGGCTCAGAGCTACTCAGCTGGAGTCAGAGCTACAGGCACTATAACCATCAGAGAACATGATCTAAACCGTTTGCATCTGAAGGAAATCATATTTACATTAGGAATAAAAACAGAAAATGCTGGAAAAACTCAGCAGGCCAAAACGGAACAGAAATGTTTTTGGTCTGTAACCCTTTAGCAGTTTTGATTTACCTGCTGAAGGGTAGCAGACTCAATACGTTAACTATTTTCTTTCCAAAGACACTGACTGACCTGCTGACATTTTTCCTAAGATAATCTGTTTTTATTCCAGATTTGCGGTTTTCTTTTGACTTTACAATACTTAGATTAACCTGAATGTAGGCAATGATCAGGAAATAAAGATATGACTTCAAGTCAAGTAAGTTCAATGATTCAAGATGCAGCCTCAGCATCATACAGGTCCTAGCTGCATGCAAGTGAAACCCACGCACCCCCCCCCCCCACTTTTTCTGGCTGTCTCTGGAAATGTGGCTGGCTAGTCCTTCAATAACTGCCTTTAAAGGACCTCACGACTTCAGCAGCCGGACCTTTTAGACCTTCTACTGGTCGCTGTCTCTTCACATTATCAGACCACTGCCATTCATCCAGCTCACATTCCTCCTCCCCCTCGAGGGTGGGTTTCACCTCCAAGAACGTTCTCAGCCTACAATAACTTTGACTCTCTGCCGGTGCACTGGGCCAGGTACACAAAGGCTGATACCAATCAGAACTTTCACCTGTCACTGAAGGACTCATTAGACCTTCCACATCAGACCACTCCTGATGACCCTGTGATATGTCTCAGAGGCCGATGTTAGACTGTCTTTAAAGAGAGTGAACCCTCGCAAGGTAGAAGGTCCCGATACAGAGTACCTGGTAAGGTTCTGAAAACCTGTGCCAACCAACTAGCCAGAGTATTCAAGGACATTTTCAGCCTCTCAATGCTACGGGCAGAAGTTCCCACTTGCTTCAAAAAGGCAACAATTATACCAGTGCCAAAGGAGAATAATGTGGACTGCCGTAATGACTATAGCCCGGTAGCACTCACATCGACAGTGATGAAATGCTTTGAGAGGTTGGTTATAACTCGACTGAACTCCTGCCTCAGCAAGGACTTGGGCCCATTGCAATTTGCCTATTGTCACAATAGATCAACAGCAGATGCAATCTCCATGGCTCTTCACACGGCTTTAGACCACATAGACAACAAAAATACTTACACCAGGATGCTGTTCATCGACTATAGCCCAGCATTTAATACCATCATTCCCACTTGAGAAGTTGCAGAACCTGGGCCTCTGTACCTCCCTCTGTAATTGGATCCTCGACTTCCTAACCAGAAGACCACGGTCTGTGCGGATTGGTGATAACATACCCTCTTCACACTGCCGCATCTCAGGTGTGTGCTTAGCCCACTGCTCTACCCTCTATATACACATGACTGTGTGGCTAGGCATAGCTCAAATACCATCTACAATTTTGCTGATGATACAACCACTGTTGGTAGAATCTCAGGTGGTGACGAGAGGGCGTACAGGAGTGAGATATGCCAACTAGTGGAATGGTGCTGCAGCAACAACCTGGCACTCAATGTCAGTAAGGCAAAAGAGCTGATTGTGGACTTCTGGAAGGGTGGGACGAAGGAACACATACCAATCCTCATAGAGGGATCAGAAGTGGAGAGAGTGGGCAGCTTTAAGTTCCTGGATGTCAAGGTCTCTGAGGATCTAACCTGGTTCCAACACACTGAAGTAGTCATAAAGAAGGCAAGACAGCGGCTATACTTTATTAGGAGTTTGAAGCGGTTTGGCATGTCAACAAATACACTCAAAAACTTCTATAGTTGTACTGTGGAGAGCATTCTGACAGGTTGCATCACTGTCTGGTATGGAGGGGCTACTGCACAAGACTAAAAGAAGCTGCAGAAAGTTGTAAATCTAGTTAGCTCCATCTTGGGCACTAGCCTACAAAGTACCCAGGACATCTTTAGGGAGCGGTGACTCAGAAAGGCAACGTCCATTATTGAAGACCTCCAACAACCAGGGCATGACCTTTTCTCACTGTTACCATCAGGTAGGAGATACAGAAGCCTGAAGGTACACACTCAGTGATTCAGAAACAGCTTCTTCCCCTCTGCCATCCAATTCCTGAATGGACTTTGAAGCTTTGGACACTACCTCACTTTTTTAATATACAGTACTTCTGTTTTTGCACATTTTTTAATAATCTATTCAATATATGTAATTGATTTACTTGTTTATTTATTGTTGTTTTATTTTATTATTTTTTTCTCTTTCTGCTAGATTATGTATTGCATTGAACTGCTGCTACTAAATTAACAAATTGGTAGTGTACAGATGCATGCAATCCAGCCTGTCATTCCCTGCTCAAACACGAGGGGGCACTGACGGGCGAGGCCAGGCCCCAGTCAAGCTCAACCACGCCAGAGCACTTCCACGTCTCTGCAGCAGACAAGCCTGAGGCTTGAGGAAAACTGGAAAACTATAGCACTATAATATAGACCATTTAGCAACGATGATGGAAAAGAAATATTTAGTTATTTAGTCATACTTTATTGATCCTGGGGGAAACTGGTTTTCGTTACAGTTGCACCATAAATAATAACTAGTAATAGAACCATAAATAGTTAAATAGTAATATGTAATTTATGCCAGTAAATTATGAAATAAGTCCAGGACCAGCCTATTGGCTCAGGGTGTCTGACCCTCCAAGGGAGGAATTGTAAAGTTTGATGGCCGCAGGCAGGAATGACTTCCTATAACGCTCTGTGCTGCATCTCGGTGGAATGAGTCTCTGGCTGAATGTACTCCTGTGCCCACCCAGTACATTACGTAGTGGATGGGAGACAGTGACCAAGATGGCATGCAACTTAGACAGCATCCTCTTTTCAGACACCACCGTGAGAAAGTCCAGTTCCATCCCCACAACATCACCGGCCTTACGAATGAGTTTGTTGATTCTGTCAGTGTCTGCTACCCTCAGCCTGCTGCCTCAGCACACAACAGCAAACATGATAGCACTGGCCACCACAGACTCGTAGAACATCCTCAGCATCATCTGGCAGATGTTAAGGATCTCAGTCTCCTCAGGAAATAGAGACGGCTCTGACCCTTCTTGTAGACAGCCTCAGTGTTCTTTGACCAGTCCAGTTTATTGTCAATTCGTATCCCCAGGTATTTGTAATCCTCCACCAAATATTGTAGAAACCAGAATAACCAGGGGAATAGATAGTACTCTGTGCAACCTCAAGTGCAACCCTGAAGTTTATGCTGTCTACCAATGTTAAAATTGAAAGTATAATTTCTTCAAAAATAAAATGGAAGAGGTACGATCCAACTGTCATGATGCGCTTCAATATCAACATTGATTGTTCTAATCCTTCAAGCAATTCCAATCAAATCTGTGCCCTCTAGTTTTGACATCTTAAGGGAAACAAGGCGTTTTATTTATCCTACCAAAACCTCACACAATTTTATACACTGCAATTAAACCACCTGTCAATCTTCTCTGTTGTCTGCTCCAGTTTAACAAATCATTCCTCGTACTGAAAGTTTTCCATTCCTGGAAAACCTCTCCACTCTCCAGGGCAATAACATTTTCCCCATCAGGGTTTTTTAGTCAGCATTTTCCCAACAATGCAGTGACCAGGTCTATTCCCAGTGCTCAAGGCATGCCCTAACCAGTACTGTGTAGCTTCACATATACATTTTTAAACAGCTTATTAACCAATTCTAATACTTTTATGGATCTGTGGACATATTCTCCTGGACTATATCCACTTCTAACTACTGCCATTGGGGCAGGAGGTACAGAAGCTAAGTTCCACACCACCAGATTCAGGAACAATTATTACCCTATAACCATTAGGCTCCTGAACCAGCATGGATAACTTCAACCACCTCTATTCCGAATTGATTCTACAACCTACAAACTCACTTTCAAGGACTTTTTACAACTCCTGTTCTCAGCATTATTTTTATTGAAGCTTCTTCTTTTGCATATTGGTTGTCTGTCAGTCTTTGCCCATTTTATATAGATTTTCATAACATTTTATTGTATTTTTTTCTTGTAAATGTCTGCAAGGCAGAATCTCAAGGTAGTATATGGTAACATATACATACTTAGATAATAAATTTACTTTTGAACTTTAATTAGCTTTTCTTCACAACTCTTTGTACCTTCTCATCTACCCTCTAATAGACCAGCAAAAAAATGATCCTATACCCTTCTTTAATGGTTTAAGCTTCAATAGCGACCATATGCAAAGTATACTCAATAAATCCAATAACCATGAAAAAATCAGAGAAGACTGCACCAACAGGGCTGACCTCAAGTGTGCAAAAGACAACAAACCAGAAATACAAAAAGAAAAAAAAGAAATAATAATAAAAATAAAGCAATAAATATCGAGAACATGAGATGAAGAGTCGTTGAAATTGAGTCCATAGTTTGTGGGGACAGTTCAGTGATGACAGTGAGTGAAGTTGAGTGAAGTTATACCACTGGTTCAAGAGCCCGAAAATTTGAAAATGGCGGGAGGAGAGAGAGCAGCACACCTGCTCATGCGCAGCCTTCTGGTGAAAAATGATACTGTATCTGTTAAATAGGGGCCGTGGACAATTCTGATTTGATGGAGAGGGACGTGAAAGCACAGAGGAACATCTGCAGAAATTTCTGAAACGCTCATTCGCTGCTGTCGTTACTGCGTGGTCGGGAATCTTTCGGAGGGTAGGCCTCAAAATCCCCAGCTTTGCCTGCTGTTGGCGACCAAGGTTGATGCACTCATCTACAACTGTTTTATAAAGTCTGCGACAACCATGGTGTATTCATTCAGATCCGCAGATGAGTCCTTGAACGTGGCCCAGTTCACCAACTCGAACCAATCTGACAGCCACTCCTTTGCCTCCCACAACTACCTCTTTTTGTCCTAATCTCTAGTGCCTTGCCCTTTAGCTGTGGCCTGCATGCGATCTGAGCACGGACTGATAGGTATTCTTTATCTTAGTATAGCAGTGGTCTAGTGTGTTCTGAGAAATACCTTTAAGTCCTGTGTTAAAACAATAAGGTGATGCACAAGTACAATGGATCAGAAAACAGTATTGCATTATACACTGCAGAACTTAGAAAATGAATTAGGATCGCATTGAAATATACAAAATTCTTCAGGAGCTAAAGATCTACAGATTAGCTTTATTAGTCATATGTACACTGAAATAGTGAAATGCATTGTTTGCCCCAATGAGCAACACAGTCCAAAGATGTGGGGCGGAGGTGGTAATAAGTTTTGCCAAGCTTCCAGCACTAACATAGGATGCCCACAACGTAACAGTCCTAACCATATGTCTCTGGAAACCAGAGAACCAGAGGAAAGCCACACAAAAGTAGGAGGATGTACCCAGAAGAAACCCACACTATGAAAAGAACATACAAATATCTCACAATCAGCAGCAAGAATTGAACCTTGATCGCTGGCAGTGTTCCCTCTAATCTTGTACTGTGCAACTTTTTTCCCAGTGACAACAACATGTGTGCACTGAATTTATAAGTCGAAGTGAATCTGGAGCTATTCTAAGGATAATGAACTACCAAGTCCAGTTTGTTGTTCATTGTTTAAAACAAAAAAATTAACTATCAGTAAGACACATAAAAGTTGCTGGTGAACACAGCAGGCCAGGCAGCATCTCTAGGAAGAGGTGCAGTCGACGTTTCAGGCCGAGACCCTTCGTCAGGACTAACTGAAGGAAGAGTGAGCAAGGGATTTGGAAGTTGGAGGGGGAGGGGGAGATCCAAAATGATAGGAGAAGACAGGAGGGGGAGGGATGGAGCCAAGAGCTGGACAGGTGATAGGCAAAAGGGATATGAGAGGATCATGGGACAGGAGGTCCGGGAAGAAAGACGGGGGGGGGGCCACAGGATGGGCAAGGGGTATATTCAGAGGAACAGAGGGAGAAAAAGGAGAGTGAGAGAAAGAAATGTCCCTCTGAATATACCCCTTGCCCATCCTCTGGGTTCTCCCCCCCCCCATCTTTCTTCCCGGACCTCCTGTCCCATGATCCTCTTGTATCCCTTTTGCCTATCACCTGTCCAGCTCTTGGCTCCATCCCTCCCCCTCCTGTCTTCTCCTATCATTTTGGATCTCCCCCTCCCCCTCCAACTTTCAAAACCCTTACTCACTCTTCCTTCTGTTAATCCTGACGAAGAGTCTCGGCCTGAAACGTCGACTGCACCTCTTCCTAGAGATGCTGCCTGGCCTGCTGCGTTCACCAGCAACTTTGATGTGTGTTGCTTGAATTTTTTCCAGCATCTGCAGAATTCCTGTTGTGAACTATCAGTAAGAGCTTTGATCTCCTCCGGGTTTGATTGTTTTTGCTCTCATTCATCTGCACTCTCACAAAACATATGTAGCAGGCTTCATCATACTCTCACCTCAGCCTCAGAGGATAATGAAGGATTTTCTCACCGGAGCTTTTACACACCGTCCATATGTGATTTGCTTGCTAAATGATGCCTTTAAAAGTCAAGTTTCCAAATATCACTCCACTTCTTCCCATTTGCAAGTTTTCCAGCAACTTTTGCATCACGACAATACACATAGGTAACACTTGTTTCTGTATTGTACATAAATACTTCTCGTAGCTGCACATTTCTGACCTCATGAGCTTTCTGCGTAGCAGTTTCTAATGTTTCATTAAGCCATTCCGCTTTAAATGAACTAGCAGTTCTCTTGTGCTTCACGCCCTTTGCTTCTTTGGAATTTGACATAGTGAGTCAATAATTTCTTCAATAAAAACAATATAAATAAACTAGTTCTAAAATCTGCAGACAAATCGTCGCACCAGCTCCACGATGTCAACACCTTCCCCAACAGAAACCGGAAAAGGAAATGTGATTGTGTACATACATAAAATATATTAACATGCAACGAGGTAGAGGGCAACAATCTTTTGCGTGCACGCACACATCTTAGAAGAAACATAGATCACTGGTGCTGTAAAGTGTGGCAATGTAGATAAGGGGTAGATACTTCTAGTGACCAACATGAATGCTATCAACAAATATCAGTCTCAAAATAAGGAAACTGACATTGAAAGCATACGAGAAAAGGGTTTTCACCCAAAGGACAATAAATTATTCTACAATACAAACCCAGCAGCAATAAAGTAACAGCAAACTTCTAAACTAGAATTGTGTGCAACTTGGAGGGAAGCCAGAGCTGTTGGCTTATTATTATTGTCACATGTACCGAAGACGTCACTTGTCTTGCATATTGTTGATATAGATTGATTCATTACAACAGTGGATTGTGATAGTAAAAGCTGAAACAATAACAGAGTGTAGAATAAAGTGTTACAGTTACAAAGAACGTACAGAGCAGGTAAACAATAAGGTGCAAGGTTATAACGAAGTAGAGTGAGGTCAAGAGTATACCTTATCGTGCGAAGGAAATATTCAATCGTGTTACAGCAGCAGGACAGAAGCTATCCTTGAGACTGGTAGTATGTGCTTTCAGGTTTCTCTGTGTTCCTTCCCAATGGGAGGGGCGAGGAGGGAAAGAGAAAACGACTGGAGTGTGTGAGGTCTTTGATTAGGCTCGTTGTTTTACCAAGGCAACAAGTAGTGTAGACAGAGTCCATGGAGGAAAGGTTTATTTCTGTGATGTGTTGAGCTATGAACCAGGCTACTGGTGATGTTCACCTCTCAGAATCTCAAACATTCAAACCCTTGACTATTGATTTAAACAGGAGCACGTACACCACCCCACTTCCTGAAGTCGGTAACTAGCTCTTTCGTTTTACTGATATCGAAAACTATGCTGTGATTGTCAGCGATATAAGGAAAAGGAAACAAATGCAGCTTTGCCATTGTCGCCACTTCCCAAGGACAGTATCTAACACTGGAGGCCTTAATCTGCTGATTTACTATATACCAATAGGGGAACTATCACAATTCAGAGAAGAGCATTATGTGTAATTAGTATACACGAAAAAAAACTAGGATTTAACCAAGGAGCAAAGGAGTGGTATCAAATGCTTTCTGCTGAATTAATGAAATTAACAAACTATTTAGTGCTGTGAGAGAAACTAACACCACCAGATTCATGAAGCCTCAGGCTTGCAGAGATAAGTTTTATAATTAAATATTCATCACTAACTCAAATGTCAACATGAAGCAGGAAAAAATATTGAACAAGGTAGAAAACACAGGGATTTGCTCAGAACAACTGCAGGAAGACCTACTTCAAAAGCACCTGATTTAAACAAATGAGCTTTTCATGGATTTGCTATCAGAACATGAATTCTACATTTTAGGAATCTAGCAAGAATGAAAGAAAATAATGACCCAACGGCATAGCTCACAGAGCTTAATAAACCAACCTTCAGTATAATTTTGCAGATTTTAATATTGCCTTATGAACACTGCCATCAATATCTACTTGAATATGTTCTATTTTGATCCTTCATGTCTTATCCTTACCCAAATTCCTCCACATTCCCCCAATTGTGTTTCTTTTCATTCTTAGTTTTATTTTTTTAAACTAATTTACTTCTCTCTGTAGAAGTCTATTTCTGGCATTCACTTTCTGCTCCCCATATGAATACAGTTTGTCAGTGTGCTCCTCCACAACTCAGAAAATCCAGTAGATCCAGGGTCAATAGCATACAGCTTACATCCTTTTAGATGCCAAAAATTCGAAGTTGCTTAACATTGCATAGCACACAAAAACATATACCAGATAAACATCTTATGGAAAATTATAGCCCCAAGTATATTTTCTGTCAGTAACACTTCATGTCCAGTACCAGAAATTCTTATTCCATGACATAATTTACATCCTTTTAACTTCCCTCAAATTAACCTGCATTACTCATCTGCATTATACATTTCAAATCGAGAAAAAAGCTCAATATATTATAATATCATTTAAGATCAGTAAAATGGTTTAAAAAAGAAACACTGGAATAAAAAGAAAGTTTATGATTTGTTTTAAAGTTAATTTCTACAAGAAAGTTTAAAGCAGTTTGAGTAATGAGCATAGTGGTTCTCTGCAATACTCAAGATGTAACCACACCTTCACAACATGTCTCCTGGAATGCAAAGTGGAAATAAAACAACAATCATAAAGAAAGTAATTAAATTACAGGATTAGTTGAGTATTTATTCCAATGTAGTTATACTAACAGGAAACCATCTCACTGCAAAACCAGTTAAACTGTGTAAATTACTAGAAAAGGTAACAAGCAGAAATATTTACCTTTTTTTGACATAAGCAAATTAAGGATTTAAAGTGTTAAAGCTTTATTTGTCTTAGGTACATTGAAACATACAGTAAAATACAATGTTTGCGTCAACAGTGAACAAAGGCCGAAGATCTGATGGGGGTAGCCTGCAAGTGTGGCAAAGCTGCCGGTATCAGCATAGCATGCCTACAACTTATCAACCCTTACTAACCTGTACATCTTTGGAATGTGGGAGGAAACCAGAGCACCCAGAGGAAACGCACGTCACAGAGAGTACATACAAACTCCTCAAAGACAACAGTGTGAAGCATCACACTAGCCACCACACTACCATTCCACGAATCGCAAACTAATCTTAAGCAACAAAAGGTACAAATATACAAAACTGCTTTAAATATAATTCTTTTATGCCTTGAATGCTATATTAACTTGAAAGTAAGTACAAGCAATTAATAAAGACATTCTCTCAGAAACACTGCTTAGACCACATTGAGAGATACAAGTCATGAACTTATTAAACAATATACTTTTTGAATGTTAAAGCTGCACAAAAGGTGAAGATTTTGAAAAACTGACCTGCTTCAAGATTACTTAATCTAAGAAATTAGGTTGAGCCAATTACAATTTAATTCTAAAATTAAATGTTCGTCTTAAGAAATAAAAATCTTACCGCCAAATGGAATGATGCAAACATTGTGCTTGGATGCTAGCTCTACTATCTTGACCACATCAGAATGACAACCTGGAAAACAAAAAGATTTTCCTAAATGTTGATCTTGTATAACCCAGCCTTAAGCTCCCCATGAACTACAAGAGAAGCTTAAGAAAACATTTCTTATAGGAAAGCACTACCATCCTCTACTTCAAAAATTAATGAAAAAATTGCTAAATCCAAAAATACTGTCAAATACCTTTTCATCACCAATTCACAAAACATTGAAAAAAGAAACAAATAATTAAAGCAGAGAAAACGTGTAAGACTTTGGTAAAAACAAAATTAATAGGCACAATTAGTGCCAGAGAAAGTAAAGAAAAAAGATTACACTCAACCAATTTGGCTCTGAAGACATGTACATGGCAGAACTTTAACAGCTAAGGTTGCTTACAGTTGATTCATACATTATGAAACAAAGGAGGAGCACAGAGGCAGAAGAAAAATACTATTTGAATAGGGGTACTTTTCAATGGAAGCATATCTTATTTATTACCCAGAATTACACATTTATTTTTCAGTTTGGTAGGGATATGTTGCTTTGAAATTGATTTAATAAACAAAACATCACACTTACTTGGCCAGATTACAACATCTGGAACTCGTTCAACTTTGCCTTCACGTAGAGCAAAAATCTCATGTAAACAGTGGCCTGTGTTTAAGATATATTGGTTAGTCACAAAATAACATGTGTATGTGTGTGTGTATATATATATTGAGGAAACAATTTTTTTTTTTTTTTTACAATTTCTTACCATGGGATCTTATTAATCTATCCTCTGGATCTTGTGAAAACGGGATTCCTAGGTCTTTTAGATCTTTGAGACATTCCTCATTTAGAATGGGTAATGGAAGATCTTCCAAATTTGGTGTAGTCTTCAAAAGTTTAAAAATAAAGTGTATTATTCATTTCTATAAAACTGTTTGTCTTAAAAGAGTAAATACAGTTTAACATCTCTGGTAAAACTTCAGCAAATTTTGGAGCACAATTGCAATTTTAAAAACTGATCATCTAAACTTGGCCCTCATAATTTAAATGACTGAAGGTAGACTATAATAAACTGCATGGTTAAAATACAAATGTTTATATTGTTTGACAAAGACAAATACTTTCTTCTGGAAAATATCTAGAAAACCATCTGAGTGTTTCCTGTGCTTTATAAGAATCAGTAATTCATGATAAATGTGGTCCATGTCGCACACTGTATTTTAACCATGCAGTTTAAAATATTAAAGGTATGTCAACTTAGAAAATTCTTACCCTTGGGGTTGTTTTGTGCTCCAAACTTGCTCCAAAAGATTTTTCCATCCACTCTTTCAAAGCTGGAAGCACCATTCCACTAAGTCGATACCTGAGCATGAAACTTTCTCTTAGTGACCATGAATCTGGCATTTTACTGTTCATGATATATTCAAACTTGATTTAAGCAAAGAAATCCAAACTCTAAAGATCAAAAAACAAATTTAGTTAAAAATAGCTATCACTTATTACTTATCTAATAGGCAATTTTGCCCAATTATTTAACTTAAGCAGCAAATATTCATATTTGATTTGCGATAATTTCTTAAATCTGAGGTCCTCAGCCACTGAAACTATATTAAAAAGAAATACAGAAATGCAAGGAGTATAAATTGCCAAGTATTTAATGGAGGACTTTTTTTTTAAATGATGCTAATAAGTTTAAAGGGCTTTAGAATACATGTAACTTGCACTCTTATTTGATTTTTTTAACTGTCTAAAACAAAAGCTAAAACTTAAAACTCATTTCTAATCAGTCAAGAATTGATAAATGCATTTTGAATTTTGAAGGCTAACAAACTCTTTTAATTCTAATGTGACACACCGGACATCTTGGATTCAACAAAGAATTAAGAGTCAACCCAAGAATTTGATTGTGGAGGGAGTTTTCCAAGAAATTAAAAAACACAAGCAAATTTAGGACATGGGTCTCTAAATGTAAGCTTTGGATAACTGAAAGTTTTGTCCATTGATAGTTGATATGGGTACAATGTTAATTTTTTTAAAAATCTACATTCGAAACATATGCACAAGAATGCACAATAGGTTAAAGGAGGCCATTAGTGCATACTATTGCTCTGCATATTTACTTAAAATACCTAAAACATGACAGCAGGGAATTTTCTGAGTTGGCTTACTATCTGCATTTCTCATTTACCCAAGTTTACTTTCTCCAAATTGGGACATCAGTCTTGCTGGCTCTGACAGCCCTAGCATTCAAATGGCAAAACCCTAGGCAGATTAAGGTTGATATACATTCCTGTGCAAAAGTCTTAGATAGATAGATATATATATATATAGATATAGATATATATATATATATATATATATATAGCTAGAGTACCTATAACTTTTGCACAGTACTGTAATTGTCAATGTGAAGCTGAGATGGAGTTTGAAAATCTGGTGGGAGTAAAGGGTGGTGGGAATGGCAAGGGTGGAGTGCCACAGTAGGAGTGTGAGACAGGTGGCAGAGAAGGTGTGCTAGGGGCAGAGGGTGGTGCAGGTGCAGACACACCCAACCTTCAGACACCAGGCATGGTCATTTGATTTCAAATAATTGGTTTATTCATCATTATAGAATGTGTCTCTGGTGCTTCCCGCTCCATCCCCTCCCTGCCTCCCCTGCCCCTTTTCTCAACCATGATTCCCCTCATGCTACCCTCTTCCCACTGTTAATCCACAATAGAGACCCATATCAGAATCAGGTTTATCATCACTCACGTATGTCATGACCTTTTTTTGTAGCAGCAGTATAGTGCAATACATATGTAATGCCCTGGGTCATATTTTTACTGTTATGCTGTATGCATTTCATTTTGTGTTGTACGCATTTTATTTTGGCAGTTGTCAGAGCAGCTTGTTTGGGTTATGGTTGAAGATAAAAGATGAGAAGAAATATGTGCCATCCAATTAGGCTGGTCAAATTAAGGGGCGGTTTCTCTGGTGAGGGACACTAAGGTTGGGCTTGGGTTTTTGTTCGGCGGGAGATGAAGAGAAAAGACACTGGGGAGAACCCGTCGTAGCATATGATTGGGTGGAAGACCTGTTTGTTCGAGATGGATTGTGAGCAACATTCGGAAAGTGGTGTGTGCTTTCATGCTGACCGAGGGCCCAGCGCTTGAGTGACAGAGAAGTTCAAGATGAACTCCAATTTGTGCACATATGACTGTATAATTAGAATGGGCCCTTTTCTTTTTGTTATTCTTTACTAGTTCTTTAAAGTTAAGATTCATAAATACAATTCCTTTAATTGTATGCAGTGTACTGTCTGTTATTTCATGGCACTATTTTGTAACAGGGTAGCAAATTACACAGCATCCACACACACCAGGATTTGGGGTGGGATCGAGCAGTCTCAATCTCACAAGTTTGGCAGGACTTGAGAGTGTTTTCCCTAGACTTACACAGCCAAGGAAACCAGGGTGTTTCACATAAAATTACTATAGTACTGTGCACAAGTCTTAGGCATTCTCTGGAAGCTTTGCCATTTGTCAAAATCCCCAGGCCTCAGCTTCATCATTTATCAAGGCAACTCTCACAACACACTGGAGGAACTCAGCAGGTCAGGCAGCATCTGTGGAAAAGATCGGTCGACGCTTTGGGCCAGAATGTCCACCGATCTTTTCCACGGATGCTGCCCGACCTGCTGAGTTCCTCCAGCGTGTTGTGAGTGTTGCTTTGACCCCAGCATCTGCAGAGTATTTTGTATTTGTGTCGTCATTTATCAAAGCTGTCAAGGTTGTTCAATATCTCTGAATCCCTGTTATAAAGAATCATTTAAAAAGTTGATTAAAAAAATCAAAAGATAACAAAGCAAAATGAAAATTTCAAGAGTTAGACTATTATTGTTGCAAAAAATGTTAGAAGTGTCTTTAGTAATGAAAAGGATTATAACACAAATCAACTCACACCAAGACTGGACACAGTCAGATTCAGTATAAATGAACTTAGGAGGGCTTGGGAGTCCTCGTGCAAGAACCCCAGAAGATTAATTTACAGTTTGAGTCTGTGGTAAAGGTGGTAAATACAATGGTGGCATTTATTTCAAGGGGAATAGAATATAAAAGGCAAGGAGATAATGATGAGGCTTTATAAGATACTAGTCAGGCCACACTTGGAACAGATTTGGGCCCCATATCTCAGAAAAGATGTGTCATCTTTGGAGAGAGTTCAGAGGAGGTTCATGAGGATGATTCCGGGAATGAAGGGGTTAACATGTGAGGAACATTTGGCATCTTCTCACTGAAATTTAGAAGAATGCGGGGAGGGGGAGAATTTCATTGAAACCTACCGAATGTTGAAAGGACTAGATCAGGTGGATGTGGAGAGGATGCTTCGGTGGTGGGGTATCCAGAACTAGAAGGCAGAGCCTCAAAATAGAGGGACGACCTTTTAGAGGTAAGGAGGATTTTGTTTAGCTAGACAGCAACTGCTTCAACAAGTTAGGAACTACAAAGAACTTGAAGGTATCAACAATCATCTTCAATGTTACAAATAAAATGAAGATTTGGAGGATGCAATCGCAGATAGCATTGTATGAAGGCAGTCTATTATCTGTACTAGGTGTCTGCACTGACTTTGTTCATTGCATATACTGGATGAATTCCTCCGTTGATAACTAATACACAGTTTTGTAGTACTCTAGTGCTATTGGTAGTGCTCCAATTTGTTCTGTATTTCACTTAAATACATAATTTGCTACTCATTCTGGTTTTTTTATACTTTTTAACTATTTCCATGAAACTTTGGCAAACTGGGACAGTAGCTTAATTGGACCAAAATGTACTGGTCCCGATGTGTCTCGATTAACCAGAATCCACTGTACATTGAAAGAAATGCACCCAAGATATTCACACTGCGTAAAATAAAAACAAGTTGCAGATACATTAGTCATATTTCGGCTAGTATAACTGCAATCAAGTGAAGTGCTTCAACTAAGCTAAAACAGAAGAGGCAATACAATTCAAATACATCAAAAATGATTGAACAGTAAACCAAAAATGGGGAAAAGTAATCATGGTCAGTCATAAAGGAGGTCATTGGTGGCTATGATGAAATTTATCTTGCTGCATCAATTCTTTCAAAATCTTGTGATTTTTGAAAGATCACTACTAATGCCTCAACAATGTCTTCAGCTACCTCTTTCTGAACCCTAGGGTGTAGTCCATATGGTCCAGGAGACTCATCTACCTTCAGACCCTTCAGTTTTCCAAGCACATTCTCCTTAGTAACAGCAAATACACTTACTTCTCTGCCCTGATATTCTTGAATTTTTGGCATACTGCTGTAATCCACTTTGAAAGCAAATGCTAAATACTTAAGCTCATCTGCCATTTTTGTCCCCCATTACTACCTCTCCAGTGTCATTTTCCAATGGTCTGTAACTCCCTTCACCTCACTGTAAAATCAATACATCTGATTTTAGCTTTTCCCCCCTCAAACTGCATGGTGAATTCTGTAATATTATGCTCACTGTCTCTTAGGGGTTCCTTTACCTTAAGCTCCCTCATCAAATCTAGTTCATTATACATCACCCAATCCAGAGCTGCCTTTCTCTTACTGGGCTCAACCATAAGCTGTTCTAAGAAGCCATCCCATAGGCATTCTATAATTCTATCTCTTGGGGATCCAGCATCAACCTGCTTTTCCCAATCTACCCGCATATTGAAATTCTCCATGACTATCATAACATTGCTCTTTTCACATGTCTTTTCTATCTGCCATTGTAATTTGTACCCTACATCCTGGCTACTGTTCAGAGGCTTGTATATAACTCGCATCAAGGTCTTTTCACCCTTGCAGTTTCTTAACTCTACCCACAAGAATTCTACATCTTGCTATCCTATATCACCTCTTTCCTTCTGTTACCCAGCTACCTGCCTCCTGCAACTGAGAGGTGACTACCTTACTTGCAGTTCCTGTCCATCACCACCTCATGCTCCCATAAAACCCAAAGATCAACCAGCTGCAGCTTCAGTTCTCTAACACAGTCTCTAAGGAGCCGAGGTTCGATGCACCTTGTTCAGCTGTAGCTATCAGAGAGATTGGAGGTCTCCCAGAGTTCCCACATGAAGAACATACCACTAACCCTGGACCCATTCTTAATGCACTAGCTATGTACTATTAGACAAAGAAAGGGGAAAAATACTTACTAGAAACTTACTTAGAGACTTCGCCCCTTCTTACATAACCTTCTTGAGCCAAAGTCTAACCACTCTAACCCTGGCCCACTCCCACAATAGCCACTGCACCTATACCTTGCTTTTTTTTGTTGGCCTTTGCCTAGAGCCTAATTAGACTGCTATAATTTGTCTCCTGCAAATATAAGCCACCATTACCACCACCAGGATAGGAAATGCTTTCAAGTACTGTGTGGTTCCACAGTGCAAGTACAAAGAATGAAAACTTCTTCTTAAGCTGTCTGTGTCTGGCGTCTCAAATATAGTGCTTTACGTTGCCTGGTGGGGTAGGGTGTGTGTGGTCTTAAGAGATAAGCCATTTATACCATGAAGTTAAGCGAAGTTCAACTGACAAGCGTTAGAATTTTGCTTCCTTCTTGCATCTCAATGTAAACTAAAGTGCCATTCGTGTTTCATTTTGATTGTGGAGGATATTTTACTTTTGGAACATCTAATTTGTTCCCAACCTTCATTATGCATATTTAGTAAGCAGGCTCACACCTGGCTCTGGCAAAACTCAGATCTACAACTAAATATGTAAAGACATTGTGTACAATGTGCTGACATTTCTTAATTTTCTTGTAGTCATTTATTACCCGGTTGAAACTGAGCAGTTCCAAGTTAAAAGGCCAAACTCTACAGGAGAATTGAAAGGAAATAATTCAAAGATTCAAAGTACTTTTATAATCAAAGTATGTATACAGAATTCTGCTCCACTCTTATGAAAACAATCTAGAGATTAAAGTTTAGATAGAAAAAAATGTATTTCTCTCGTGCATAGTTGGGAGTTTCATTTGTGTATTCTGCATGGCACATTTCTAAATACTAATTAATCACGGCAACTACAGCTGAATTGTGCTGCTGCAGACATTGCCACAGCCCAATGGCTGTTGACCATAATTCCATTTTGTTTTCTTGTTAGAAAAACATCTGCTCTACTAAGTTCAACATCGCTAAATGCATTACTGGACAATTCAAATATCTGCTCCCTCTTCAGGAATACCACTTACAACTTGCTACTGGAACGCTGCAGTCTGAAAACAAACTGCATAAATTTGGGAAATTGCTCTGTCACAACTGCACAGAATAATTCTATCTTTTTCTAATACAGGCCATCTCTGGGTTATGAATAGACTTCATACTTACAAACATCCACAAGCTGACTTTGACCAGAAGCCAGAAATGCACAATACTTGATATGGTCTCCATTCCACCACAGTATTGTAATGAATGGCATGAAAAGCACACAAGACTGATACAAAAAAATAATTAAAGGGGAGAGTGAGGGTTGAGAGCAAGGGCGAAGAGTTCTGCTATTCACTGCAACAAATATACATACATACAGTGGACTTTTGAATTGAATGATAGCATGGAGCTTCATCCAGTTGTACAGGTGCCAATCATCAGACGTTGACAACCTAAGGGTGGCCTGTGTAGTACATGTACAACATCTAAGGTCAGCATGAACTGAGTGACATGTTCAATTATCATATCTGGATACAAGTATGCATTAACTTCCGGATTTCATCAAGGCTATTTGTGAGGAGGAAAATGGGGAAAAAAGTCAAAAGAAAAGTCCAGGTAATACCATATACCCGTGTAATTTAAAAAAAAACATTATTTAGTAAGCACAAGGTTTGCAGAAAACAGCACAAAATAAATGTGATTCAGTCACAAGTAATTTTTGAAAAGTAAAATGTTGCATAAGCAATATGGAATTTTGCATATATCTAATAAGGAATAAAGATGGGTTTTAACCTCACTTTCATAAATGGTTTTCCACATATCAAGTTCAGTTTATTGTCATTCAACTGTACACATTTATACTGCCAAACAAAACAAAGTTCCTATGGACCAAGGTGCACAGCACAGTGCATATAACTCACAAAAATAAAACAAAGTAATATTCATCATCATCATTATGTGCCGTGGTATATGACATGGGCAGTTATGGTCTTCAATTTGAGAAGTTGTAAAAAGCTCTTCAGTATTTTTGCCTGCCCAACCCTTGATGTAACTCATGAATGCCATGCACTGTCAACCGCAACTTTTTCTTCTACCAATTTTCCTGACATTGCAAGACGTTCGAGCTTCTCTTTCCTCTGTACAGCCTCCCAGCAGTGAACAGATGCACGCAATCCAGCCTGTCATTCCACCACTCAAACACACGAGGGCAGCATCAACAGGCAAGGCCGGGCCCCAGTTGAGCTCAACCATGATGTAGCACTTCCGCGCCTCTCACCTAGTCTGTAGCAGCGGGCAAGCCCGAGACTTGAGGCTTCGTCCTCACTACAACTGAGGATACACAGCTCCCATGTCGACTGTCCCTCCACCAGACAAGGGTAACAGGCCTGTAGCAACTTAAATTATCACTGTACAATAGAGTCTTGTGATCGCAAGTGAAATGTCTGAGACCACCTCCCACAGTTATACTGCACCAAATCCAATGCTTCCGAATAGCAGGCAGCAACACAGTCTGCAGTCAGATCAGCTCCACCATCACAGAGGCGAGCTCCTCCGATATCCCGACCGGCTCCTTCGAAACCTCGGCCTACCCCCTCCGACACCAGTCCAGCTACTCTGATCAACAAGCAGCTCTCTAATGGAGTAGTTCTGGAGTAAAACTGTCTTTGGATTGTTAAAAAAAAACATTTACAAAGAAAAAAAGCACCTTTGGTTCACCCAAAAAGAGTTCACATGTTGAAGCACATACTTCTATCATTGAAATGTTCATAGGTTGTTCTCAGAGTTTCACCAGCAGAACTGTGTCTGATAATGTGCAGCATCCCATAAAGCTTTTGCTCCTTTCAGCATCTAGTGTTATTCTCACACCTTGTTCCTGTTTATCACCATCTGAGTAGATCAGTTTGCATTCATCAGAAACAAAACATCCAGTCCCTTTCCACCTTGTCTCACATATTCCCATGAGGTTGACATTCAAATGTTCTATTTCTTGCTTCACATTCTCTAGCTTGAAAGGAGTTCACATTCCATGTTGCTATTTTGATGGAATCCTTGTTGTGGACAGTAAGAGTCTCACCTGTCATACACCAGTATCTCTACCGAGCGAGGGATCATTGCCTGTGGGGAAGAACCCCTTTACGCAGTTGTTCTTATCCTTTTTTCTATTTATGATCATGGCTGTTCTTGGCAAATTTATTTGACATTATAAGCTAAAAGTATTAAAGACTGTGTTATATCATCATCATTACATGCTGTGTCATAAGATGTGGGCCATTATGGTCTATTAGCCATGACTGTTCTTGGCAAATTTTTCTACAGAAGTGGTTTGCCACTGCCTTCTTCTGGGCAGTGTCTTTACAAGAGGGGTGACCTGGCCATTATCAATACTCTTCAGAGATTGTCTGCCAGCATCAGTAGCCACATAACCAGGACTTGTGATATGCACCGGCTGCTCATATGACCATTCACCACCCGCTTCTGTGGCTTCACATGACCCTGATCTGGGGGGCTAAGCAGGTGCTGAACCTTGCCCAAGGGTGACCTGCAAGCTAGCAGAGGGAAGGAACGCCTTTATCCTCCTTTAGCAGAAATGTATTACCACAAATATATTAACAAATATGAAATGAAACAAGTTTAAAAAGTAAACAGCTAACACAACTGGCACTTCACGCGTGATGATACCTGGGTGGTAGCAGGGAGTTCAGTAGTCTTACGGCCTGGGGGGAAGAAGCTGTTTTCAATCCTAACAGTTCTCATCTTAATGCTATGGTATCTCCTGCCTGGTGGTAAGGGCGCAACGAGACTGTTGGACAGATGGGGAGGATCATTGACAATGCTAAGGGCCCTGTGTACACAGCAATACTGATAAATATCTCTGGTGGGTGGAAGGGAGACCCCAATGCTCCTCTCTCAATCCTTTGTAGGGACTTGCAGTAGATAACTTGCAAATCCTGTACCAGACGGTGATACAGCTGGTCAGGACGTTCTCGATGGTGCTCCTGTAAAAATTTGTTTTGGAGGGGGGGCCTAACTCACCTCAATATCCTCAGGAAGTAGACACAATGCTGTGCTTTGATGAGATTGTGAATTGAGTGCACTCCCGGAAACCCAATGCTCCTAACTCTCTCCACGGAGGAGCTGTGTATGTGCACTGAGGAGTGGTCAGCCTGCACCTTCCTAAAGTCCACAAGCATCTCTCTGTTCTTATCCAAGTTGAGACTCAAGTTGGTTCTTCCAGCCACTCTCCCTCCTCTCTGTATGCTGTCTCACTGTCGTTGTTGATGAGGCTAACCACTGCTGTGTTGATGACTCGGTTTGAACTGGATCCAGCAATGCAGTCATGCATCAGCAGCGTGAACGGCGGCAAGCTGAGCGTGCAGCCCTGAGGAGTGCTGGTGCTCAGCATGACACTGCTAGGGATGTTTCTGCCTATATCGACTGACTGTGCCTTTTCTGTCAAGAAGTCCAGGATCCAGTTACAAAGAGAGGTGTCGAGACGCAACAAGGACAGCTTATCCACTAGTTTCTGAGGGATGATCATAGTAAATGCCGAGCCAAAGTCAACAAACAAGGGCAATGACATTTGAATTTCAGGACTCACTTGCAGTAAAGCAAAACATAGGATATCATTGTTATTTTGTCTTTCTGAATTTTCAAATACTTAATATTTGTTTGAAGATTATGCAAATGATCACTCTATAAATGGAAACCAGCTGCAAATATTGAGAGTTGCATTTCATCTATTAAAAATATTTACAAAATAAAAACTGAATCCAGAACATGGGCCTTCTAGTGATATTATCCCAAGGACAAACATGATGATAACGTAACTTCAAATGAATCTGTCAAAATAATTCTAATGTTAGAAGACAAGGATATTTGTAAAGTAGTAAGTAAAAAGTACTATAGTCCACAGTACTTTACAACAAAGACAACAATATAGTTGAGGATATCCATATGTCTGAAAGAAAATAGTGGAATTCAGATACCTCATATAAACTCTCCTTCATAATTAACATACCAAACATTGCAGACAAGTTTACTCATTCCCAGAGGAACAAATTCATTTAGCAGCAGTAGCAAATACTAGTTCTAATGCAATTTATAATGCATCTATAATCCAACCTTGTTGTAGCCAGGGGTGGTAATGGGGACAAGCTCCCACTGCCTATTAAATCCTCCCAATTGTGTGCATCTCCACTAGCCTCTGACAACCAAGTGCAGCTCCTGGCTTTCACGTGTGGCTTAGCTGCTAAGCCCAGCAGAGCAATTTCTACTGACAGGAGAAGGGCAAAAGCGGGTTTCTGGCACCTTAAAACTAGTCGCTTCGGGCAACTAGGGCTTGTCAGCCGTGGCTGGCAGCTCATCTAGCAGAAGGAAAACTCTGATCTCAAACCTCCACAACCTTGCAGCTATACCCACTCATGGAGAAAGCTTCAGGAGTAGTAAACCCATAGGGAAAAATCTGAAGCTGAAGACCCTAAGACAGTCTTACATCGGATACAATGCTGACTGGCAACTCCTGCACACTTCTAGTACCAAACTGTATCGGTCTCTGCTGTTCCTTTGGGTTTATCTGATGCATGGAGAGGGGGAGCTTGCTACGTGGGCAATAGCTTGCTCTCCATATCGTACTGCCCAGGCTTGCATATGTAGACAGCTAGATATCCATGGTCAACTCTGACCAATGGAGGCCTCATAATGCAACCATGCTCATCTTCATAAGCTTGGTGTATCTCATCAAAACTAGTTTTTAAAAACAAATTTCTTCCAATTCTAAGGAGACAGTAACTGAAAGAATTACCTTTGAAGTTTACATTGAACATTATTAAGCAAAGTCTTACCTTTTGCCTGTAAATTCACCATGCCCCTTTTTATTAAATGTAAATTTGGAATCCCTGTAGCCCCATCCATTCCATTTCAGAATCTCCTGCCTTAAAATAAAGAAATTATTTCAATACAAATATGTAATTATATATATATATATATATATATATACACAAAATGCACGTTCAAGACTAATAAAATACTTTTTCCAAAACATCAATCCATTTGGTGTCAGAAGCACACAATTATATATCAAGTCCACACTGACTATTTCATTCTCCTCACATTGTCTGTAACTCCCTATAGATTGTACCACTCACATGTTAAGGGCAATTTACACTGACCAATTATCCTACCATTACCTTAATGTTCATCTCTATGATACACATCTATCAGTTTATGAGATACAGAAGGTAGGAAACACCCAAACTGAATTCTGTAAAACTCAATCTTTAAGTCAGTGTGCTTGGAACTTTGGTGGTGCTGCACAAGTAGATGCTCTTTCTTTAATACTCCAACGTGCTTAATTCCCTTTAAAGACATTGCACAGTAACATTTCAGTGAACGTGGTAAGATTTACTCACTGCAGCCCACAGAAAATGAAGGGGGAAGTGCAGCAAACATCAGCTGATGAGCCAGGTGTCAAAGCATTGAGATTTTCAAAAGATAAGATAGCAGACTTTTATGTAATACTTAAGACCAATACTTACAATAAGCCAACAAGACAAAATGTTGAAATTCTGAAGACCAAACTGTATAGAAAGTCACAGTTACTATGAACAACACACAAAATGCTGGAGGCACTCAGGTCAGACAGCATCTATGAAGAGGAATAACCAGTCAATGTTTTGGGCTGAGACTCTTCAGCAGGACTTTCAAGCGTCTCGGTTGGAAACGTCAACTATTTGTTTCGCTCCGTAGATACTGCTGAGTTCCTTCGTATTTTGTGTGTTGCTCAGGATTTTGCAAATGCAGAATCTCATGTTTATAGTTACCATGAATACAGTTCTATGGATAATCTGCACAAAGACAGAGTCAACTAAGGCTCAGTTAGAAATTTGAGCTCAGCCAACTATCCTGACAACTGACACCCCTGGTACTGTACTGAAGAAATGCAACTTTGTCAGAAATAGTATTTCCAAAATGAGACGTTAAACCAATAGCATTGCTGTTCTCTGAGGTGGATGTAAATGATCCAGCTTCATTATTTGAGTCAAAGACTATACTGTTACTATATATCCAGAACAGAGCATTTGGTTACTGCTGAATGAGAAGGCTGTGTACAACCTTGCCGCCATATTGCTTATATTACAACTGCAAAATCAGAGGAATATGCTGGAACTTTCACCAGGAGTTATTTCCCCACCCTTTGCAGAGAAGCTGTCTGACCTGCATACTATTTTGTGTTTCAATTTCAGATTTCCAACAACTGTAACTTTCTGATTTACATTTCAATAATATGTACTTCATTGGTAGTACTTCAGCAAGTCATGCCACTCTAAAAATACATCTAAAAAAGACCAGAACAGGCAGGTTAAAATTTTAGTTTAATGATTATGCATCAGTAAATTACAATCCAAAACTATAAGAAACAGAATGTGCATTCTGCATTTAATATTTCAAAACTACTCAATGATTAAAAGCACTCCACATTTCTTCAAAATTGTACCATTACCAAAGTGTAAAATTGATCAATTTTATCAACTTGATACTAAAATACAAAATGCTGACTCAACAATGCCAAGTCAAAATGGCTCAAAATATAGAACAAGTCATTTCCTACCAAAAGGACAATTAACTTTAAGGGTTCTCGATTTTGTCAGATCTATCAAATTAAATTGCAAATTTACATCGTTCATTGACGATGGCTCTTGGTGATGCAGTTGTTTTCCAAAAAAAGAGAAAACCACAGCAACAGGGAAGAAAAACTGTACAAGAACAAGAGCTAATTTTGTACAAGTGGACAACACACTCCAGATATAAAACACTTCAGAATTAACAAATGACCAGGAAGGGCAATGTGTGACTGTAAATGAAATAGTTACAGGGATTCAGATGGTAATACTACAAGAAACTCAGGTCCTGCAACTGGTTCTTAAAACCCTTGGAGCAAGTGAGAGAGCTTCCAAATGGATGAGCAACTATCTGTGGCACCATAGCACAGGAAATTAGTCACGTATTGCTGAGGATACCTCCCATGCTTCCCCTGAGTTAAAAAAACATAACTGTAGTTGGGGACATACTGTATTGTTAAGAGGATAGACACTATTCTGTGACCACAAGCATAAGAATCGAAGACATTGTTCTCTACCCAGACACCTTCTCCAGGCTGCAGAGGAATTTGAGTGGGAAGGAGAGGATCTAGTTGTCATGATCCATATAGGTACCAACAATGTAGTTTCTACTGAGCAAGTTTGAGAAATTGAAAAGTACTGGAGATAAGAAAAGATTGTTCGTTCTGATAGTCTGCACCTAAACCATGTCAAGGATTAAAGGCCTAAAAAGTCAAATAACTAGGAAGGTGGATAGGGCTTTAAATAGGCAAGGCGTTAATGGGGAGAAATCTAGAATACTAAAAAGACAAGGAAGTAGCACATGTGAAAGGATAACCAATTTGTTTTAGGCAGTGACAGATTATAAAATGTGCACTGAAAGGCAGAGCAAAACCAAAGCGTATACAGTCAGGGTAAGGAATATAATGGGGAAAACTAGACTAGTCTGTGAATAACTAAATTTAGTTAACTATGCCCATACGATTGCAAAGATTGCAGCCAAGTTGATTGGTGAATGATAGGTACAGACAACAGCATGAGATTGCACATCATCATCATCAGGTGCCATGCCCAGACTGAGCTTTGACTGCCATGGCCCACACACTCCTGTTTCCGGTCAAGTGGATCAATTCATTGGTATTCATTTCCAGTTCTCTGGCTGCTGTCTCTATCATCATTTGTCTTTGCCTTCTTGTTGCTTTCTCCCCTTCAATCTTTCCCATAATTACCATGTATTCTGACTCCTCTTTCCTAATCACATGTTCAATGAAGTTACATTGCTTTTTCATGATCTCATACTTTATTTCTCTTTTTGTGCTTGCTCTGTTCATGACATCCTCATTAGATATTCATTTCGTCCATGATATTCTTTGCATCCTCCTCAAAAACCACATCTCTGCTGCTTCAATTCGTTTCTTCATGTTACTAGATACTGTCCAACATGCTGATCCATATAACATAACTGGATAAACGTAACATTTCAGAGCTCTGAGGAGGGTTGTCATGCCTAGTTTAGTGTTGGTCAGTATACGCTTCATTCTTGTAAAGGTGTCTTTTACCATCCCTATTCTCCTTTTGATGTCCACA
Source organism: Mobula birostris (assembly GCF_030028105.1). Lineage (NCBI taxonomy): Eukaryota > Metazoa > Chordata > Chondrichthyes > Myliobatiformes > Myliobatidae > Mobula > Mobula birostris. The sequence continues at coordinate 165,973,274 of NC_092375.1, forward strand.
GTTCTGCTATAATGCAATTGTTGTGCTCCTGAGGAATTTAATGTTATAGCAAATGATGTGTTATAAAAATTATGTCAATGGGAAGAGGGTTAGAGGCTAAGGATGTTTTAGACTGACAGTAACAAAACTATCTTTCCCGGAGGATTATTTAACAAAGTATTTTAATAGCTATTTAGTTTGTTATTATAAGCTAAAAGTATTAAAGATTGTATGTTATATCATCATTATGAATATCATGGGCAATCAATGCCTATTGACCATGATTGTTCTTGGCAAATTTATCAATAGAAGCAGTTTGCCATTGCCTTCTTCTAAGCAGTGTCTTTAAAAGACAGGTGACCCCTGCCATTATCAATACTCTTCAGTGTTTGTCTGCCTGGCATCAGTGTTTGCATAACCAGGACTTGTGATATGCACCAGCTACTCATGCAACCATCCACCACCTGCTCCCATGAATTCACGTGACCCTATCAGGGTGGGGGGGCTAAGTAGGTGCTATATCTTGCCCAAGGGTGACCTGTAGGCTAGCAGAGGGAAGGAACCCCTTGCACCTCCTTTGGTTGAGCCATATCTCCATCCCGCCACCCATGTATGTTACAACGTTTAGCATTATTGCACAAATATCAATAGAACCAATTACCTGTCAATTTCCAATGGCCTCCTGCAGCCAAACAAGCAGCCTGTGTTCTTAAGAGACAATGGTGTCTGATTACTGTAGGGATATAGCAGGCAAACTGGCCTGACTCCCACCCCACCGCTTTCCACAGCTTTCATTCTGCTTGTCAGTTTCCAAAGTAACTTTTAAGTGGTTCCTTAGTTCCCAATTGAAATTGCATAACTAATTTGGCCCCTGTAATACAAACAGAGATCCTCAATTCATTATCAAATTATATCCAATTTGCGTACCGGAACATTGCATTACAACAGAACTCCCTGTGTGATACAGCAATGCCAACAGAAATTTGGCTCAAAAATGCACTGGGTTAGACATTAAATACTTCTGGAAACAGAGTTTGGAAGGATAGGAAGGAAAAGAAGAGGGGAGCGGTATTGAGAATAATAGCCCTAGAGCAAGTCTCTTGCTGTATGCTGAAGGTCAAAGAATGGGAGAAATGGAGAAGCAAACATGTAGGAAAGTTACAGAGTGAAAACACGTAGGGCAGTTTTAATGGGGGACTTCAATGATCCCATATAAACCAGATCTATAACAGAGATCCTCAATTCATTATCACAAATCTTATCCAATAATTTGCAGAAAAGGAAATGAGGTGGCCCAAGTGCAACAAATGTTGACTGGGAAACATTTAGGTCACAAGATTTTCAAACCCCATTTCCAGAAAAGCTGGGATATTTTCCAAAATGCAATAAAAACAAAAATCTGTGATATGCTAATTCACGTGAACCTTTATTTAACTGTCAAAAGTACAAAGAAAAGATTTTCAATAGTTTTACTGACCAACTTAATTGTATTTTGTAAATATACACAAATTTAGAATTTGATGGCTGCAACACACTCAACAAAAGTTGGGACAGAGTTAAAATAAGATTGAAAAGTGCACAGAATATTCAAGTAACACTGGTTTGGAAGACTCCACATTAAGCAGGCTAATTGGTAGCAGGTGAGGTATCATGACTGGGTATAAAAGTAGCGTCCATCAAAGGCTCAGTCTTTGCAAGCAAGGATGGGTCGTGGCTCACCCCTTTGTGCCAAAATTCGTGACAGAACTGTTAGTCAGTTCAAAAGGAACATTTCTCAACGCAAGATTGCAGAGAATTTAGGTCTTGCAACATCTACAGTACACAATATTGTGAAAAGATTCAGAGAATTCAGAGACATCTCAGTGCGTAAAGGGCAAGGTCGGAAACCACTGTTGAATGCGCGTGATCTTCGAGCCCTCAGGCGGCACTGCCTAAGAAACTGTCACGCTACTGTGACAATTATAGCCACCTGGGCTCGGGAGTACTTCAGAAAACCATTGTCACTCAACACAGTCTGTCGCTGCATCCAAAAATGCAACTTGAAACTGTATTACACAAGGAGGAAGGCATTTTCACAAGCCATTCCACAAGGAGGAAGCCATTTTCTATGTTTCTATGTTTCATACATCAACTTTATGCAGAAACGCCGGCGAGTTCTCTGGGCCCGAGCTCATCTCAGATGGACCGAAAGACTGTGGAACCGTGTGTTGTGGTCAGATGAGTCCATATTTCAGCTAGTTTTCAGAAAAAACAGGCATCGAGTTCTCCATGCCAAAGATGAAAACGACCATCCAGATTGTTATCAGCGAAAGGTGCAAATCCCAGCATCTGTGATGGTATGGAGGTGCATCAGTGCCCACGGCATGGGTGAGTTGCATGTATGTGAAGGTACCATTGACTCTGAGGCGTATATTAGGATTTTAGAGAGACATATGTTGCTATCAAGGCGATGTCTCTTCCTGGGACGTCCATGCTTATTTCAGCAGGACAATGCCAGACCACATTCTGCACGGGCTACAACAGCATGGCTTCGTAGACACAGAGTGCGTGTGCTTGACTGGCCTGCTGCCAGTCCAGATCTATCTCCTATTGAAAATGTATGGTGCATCATGAAGAGGAGAATCAGACAATGGAGACCACGGACTGTTGAGCAGCTGAAGTCTTATATCAAGCAAGAATGGACAAAATTTCCAATTGCAAATCTACTGCAATTAGTATCCTCAGTTCCAAAACGATTAAAAAGTGTTACTAAAAGGTGATGTAACACAATGGTAAACATGCCTCTGTCCCAACTTTTGTTGAGTGTGTTGCAGCCATCAAATTCTAAATTTGTGTATGTTTACAAAATACAATTAAGTTGGTCAGTAAAACTATTGAAAATCTTTTCTTACCTGAGACAAAAGAATTATGAAGTAGGAGGTAAATCAGCTAGATTATTAGCATATAAATGTAAAAAACAACAAGCAGACAATATAATTCATAAAATAAAGAATCCAAAGACAAAGCTTGTGGAGAGTACAATAGGGAAAATTCAAGAGAGTTTTGAAACATATTATCGAGAGCTGTACTCCCAACCCCGGGCCCCCAATGAGCCCTATATAGACAGTTTATTGAATTCTTTAGATCTACCTAAACTTACAGATTTACAAAATGAAAGTTTATTAGAACTAGTAACTGCCAAAGAACTGAACGTGGCCATCTCTAGGTTAAAGGCTGGAAAGTCCCCGGGTTCTGATGGGTTTACTTCAGAGTGGTACAAGTCCCTGAAGTCACAGTTAGCCCCATTACTACTTAACACCTTTAATTGGATCTTGCAGAGAGGAGAAACTCCACCTTCCTGGAGAGAAGCGATTATTTCAGAGGGTAAAGATAAACTAGAACGTGGCAATTATCGGCCAATTAGTGTTCTTAATTTAGATTACAAACTATTTACACCTATATTAGCGTGCAAATTGGAAAAGATTTTACCTGGCCTAATCCACTTAGACCAGACTGGATTTACACAGGACAACGTAAGGAGAACTCTACACATATTAGAACAGGTTAATAAGAATGAGACAGAGACAATGGTAGTAGGATTAGATGCTGAGAAAGCTTTTGATTCGGTTAGTTGGGCATTCCTATACAGAGTGTTAGGAAGATTCAGCTTTCAAGAGAAGTTTATTAAAGTAATTCAGACTCTATATGACAGCCCTACAGCCCGAATTAAGATAACTGGGGACCTCTCTGACTCTTTCATCTTAGAGAGAGGCACTAGACAGGGATGCCCAATTTCTCCTCTCTTTTTTGCGCTATATATTGAACCGCTTGCCCAACTAATAAGACAGAGCCAAATCGTAAAAGGTATCAAGGTGGCAGGGATTGAACAGAAAGTGGCGTTATTCGCAGATGATGTTTTGGTCTATCTGAGTGAACCAGAAAAATCATTTATAGGATTGTTTATACTGTTGGATGACTTTGGGAAAATATCAGGTTATAAAATAAATGTAAAGAAAACGCAGGTTATGTCCCTAAAGTATACACCATCCAAAAAATTGCAGGATACATACGATCTTAAGTGGGAAGCTAAATCATTAAAATATTTAGGAATAACCCTGCCGAAGGATCTTTCAACATCGTCACAGGTAAATTATGGGCCATTAATCTCAGAGATAAAAGCAGATATGCATAGATGGAACCTTATCCCCTTTTTAAGTTTAAATTCAAGGATAAATACTATAAAAATGAATATTCTTCCTCAGTTACTGTATCTTTTCCGTACTTTACCTGTGGAGGTGGATGATAATCAATTCAGGGAATGGGACAAATGGATTTCCTGCTTCATTTGGCAAGGAAAGAAACCTAGAATTCGATATAACACCTTACAGTTAGGGAAGGAAGGAGGAGGTATGGTTCTTCCTTGCCTGAGAAATTATTTTTATGCCTCACAGATAACCCCTCTATTATATTGGTGTAATAGGGAATATAAGGCTAGACAGAAGGAAATAGAATTTGGATTAGTTGACAGTTTTCCTCTACAGGCCTCAATAGCTGACAAAGGATTGATGGCCCAATTGGAAAAATTTAAAAACAGTTGGATAAATCTTACATTAAAGGTATGGCAGAAGGTGATTAATTCGTGTGGAATTAATAACATGTTAAAACTCTTCAGATGGTGTGCATATGATACCGAATTCCTTCCCAACAGAGGAGATAAAAGATTTGAATTATGGATAAATAAAGGTCTTACAACCTACCTCTCATTTATAGATAAAAGAGTATTACAAAGTTTCCAAATCCTGCAGGACAAACATGGCCTAGAACACAATGACTTTTTTAGGTACCTTCAAGTACGAAACTATGTTAACCAGAGTTGTAGATATACAGACCTATCAACAGTAGAATTAGAATTTTTCAAGATCCTGAATTCGGCTTGCAGTTCAATACCTAGTAAATCAGTTTCTTGATTATATAATGCACTCTCCCATGCTAAAAATGTAAATACACTGTATATTAAAGAGAAGTGGGAGAAAGAAGTGGAGTTGGTACTTTCAGAGGAGGCTTGAGGGAAAATCTGCAGCTTTCAATGGTCCTCGACTAATTCTTTGACTTGGAGAGAACACTGTTGGAAAAATATTATAAGATACTTCAAGACCCCATATCAGGAAAAATATAGAGATACAAACGTGACGCGTTGGAGAAGGTTGGCTCGAGGCAAATCATTTTCATATTTTCTGGGATTGCCCTAAATTAAGTATACACTGGGAAAGTATTCATAGAACATTAGTTAAGGTACTTAGGTCCCAGATACCTCTGAACTTTGAGACGCTCTATTTGGGGCATGTATTGTTTCTTGAACAGAAGGAAGATATAAAGTTGCTGCAGGCCCTCTTAGCGGCAAGTAAGAAATCAATCACTAGAAAGTGGCTAAATCCAATACCACCTACATTAGAAGATTGGCACGAAATTATCTTGGAAATATTTAAAATGGAAAAGTTGACTTACTCCCTGAGAATTCAAAAAGAAAAATTTTATCAAATCTGGAATAAATGGATTGAATATATAACCCCAATGCGAGCAGACTTTAGATGACTCTCCTAATGATTTATACTGCTCTTCTCATCAACACAGTAATATTGCTAACGTAAGCACCCCTAGTCTAAATGTTTACTGTTATTGTTTTCTTTTGGAAAATAGAGAATTAATACAAGTAAAGGAAAAGATTTGGGAAAGGGATAAAAAATGATAAAATTAAGTAAATAAGTACATAGGGATTGGATAATTATGTCTGGGGGCAGGAGCAAGCATGAACAAGTTAGGATATAAACACCTACAATGGATGTTACATGGGCTTACGTACAACATTTTGGACCAGAAGAAATGATCCAGAAGAGATATATGGAAACCACTGTTACTATGTTTCTTAACAACTAATATCATTACTTAGCCTAATAGATTAGAATTACCACTGTACATAATTATCTATTTAAGTGTCTAATTTCCTTTTATATCATGTCAATGTGTACTTAAGAATGTATAATTATAGTTTTATTCATATAAAAAATGGAAAAGGTTATAAGTGTGAAAAAAGTACATGATACTTGTGAATTCCTTATCCAAATAAAAATAAAAAATTTAAATAAAAAAAAGAAAATCTTTTCTTTGTACTTTTGTCAGTTAAATAAAGGTTCACGTGAATTAACATATCACAGATTTTTGTTTTTATTGCATTTTGGAAAATATCCCAACTTTTCTGGAAATGGGGTTTGTAGGTTAGCAATAGAAAAGGAGAAAGAGTAATCTAATGTGAAAACAATTCATTGAGGAAAGAATAGCAACTGGAAGAGTGGATCTGCTCCAAGTAAACTTTAACCAAATGTTGACACCTAAAACTTCAACAGAACAATGGCCTACCATTAAAGAAGAGATTTAGAAGCAGTTGATGTATATTCCCAATAGGACAAAAAGAAATCCAAATGATAAAATTCATTTTATAAAATCAAAAATTTCCACATAAGTGTTAGGTGATAAATATCACCAAGAATCAGAGTAGTGAAAATGAGAAGCTTAGAAAGCATAGAGTACATCAGTGAAGAATCACCGCTAACATAAATGGAAATCCAAAAGAATTCTACAGGAATATAAGGTGCAATACACAGAACAGTAGAGTCTACTAAGAACAAAAATGGGAATATGCACATGGATGCTCAAGATATCGTTAAGGTACTAAATGAGTACCTTGCATTGGCTTTCACCAACCCGGTGATTTCTCTCCAAGTTTTATGAAGGAGGAGATAGTTGAGACACAGGTTATGTTGGAATAAAAACATGACAGCACAAGTGAATTAGAAAAGTTAGCTGAACTTAATAAATCTCCAGGATGGGAAGGGACACATCCTAGGATTTTGAAGGAATTGTAGAGGAACCATAATCTCCCAGTGCTCTTTAGGTAGAGGATTAAAAAGTAACAAGTGTTATCTCCTTGTTCAAAAATGGGAGCAAGGATAAGTCCATCAACTACAAACAAGTCAGTTTAACCTCAATGGGAAAAAAGCTTTTAGAAACACTGACTTGGAGGAAATTAATTAAAACAAAGCAGCATGGGTTTGTTAAAGGAAAATTGTACTTAACTAATTTGATAAATCTTATGACAAGGTTGAAGATAGCTTGCATTATCCTGCACAATTCGAACTGGTGTGCCTGGACTTCAAAGTGTCACATAATAAGTGTGACAGCAAGTTGAGGTACACGGCAAAACAAAAGTGGCATTAGTAGTAGGCATACAAGGTTGACTACATAACAAATAAAGATTTATGATGAATAGTTGTTTTGCACAATGGAGGGAAGTGAATAAAGGCATTCCTTCGAGATCAGTATAAAGGCCATTTTTTAAATTAATGCTAAGGATCTAAACCTAGGTGTGCAATCCACAATCACAATATCTGACATCGTAAATGACAAAAAAAACTTAAGAGGAACAAACAGGATTTAAGAGTAAATAGTCTAAGATCACAATAAAGAAAGTGAATGTCATTAAAAAGTACTGCTTCATTTCTAGAGGGGTAGAACAAGCCAAATTCTGATAAATTTGTAGAGCCTCAGTGAGACCACACACAAAGTAATAAGCACCATTCTGAGCCACATGCATAAAAAGGTCATAGAGAAAGTAGAAAATGCTCAAAAAAAGATTTACAAGAACAATAACAGGAATTACAAATGTCAAGGAAGTCTAGATAGGCTAGAGCACTATCCTACAGAGAAAAGCAATCTCAAAAATATAAGATAATGAAATTATTTGATACAACTCACTAAAAATATGACTATTAGAAGAGAGTCCAAGGCTACAGGTAACGAGTGCAACATATAAACTAATAAATCAGAGAATACAGCAGAAGCTGTTCAAAGAGAGTGCCATGATCACAGAATGTTCTACCAGATGTTCAGCCACTTGAGATTAAGCATGCTGAAAAGTGAAGTATAAAATAGTGGCATAGGCTCCCTGTCAATATAGACTCAATACATGCATCTTCAACTATATATTTTTAAAGTACAAAACAATGTGGAAACTTTTCAATAGCTACCCTTCAATAGCACTAGTTCTACATGATAAGCAACACAAAATCCAACTTCAATGGTAAATTTCTGCACATCCGATATACAGTTGTTCAGTATTTATTTGAAATAAGATAGAACAATTTGGTTACAATCTGACAAACACATCAGAAGACAGTGGTGTACCTAGAAGACCTACTGCCTTACAATTCCAGCAATCAGGCTTCGATCCTGACATCGAGCAATCTGTAGAGTTTGCACATTCTCTCTATTAACTGCATGGGTTTCCTGCAGATGCTCCGGTTTTAATCCACATCCCAGGTTGATAAATTAAATTGCCATTGTAAATTGTCCCCGATGTCCAGGCAAGCAGAAGAATCTGAATGAATTGATGGGCATGTGAGGAGAATAAAATGGGTTCAGTGTAGGGTGTGTAAATGGCTGCTGATAGTTGATGTGGACACAGTGGGCTGAGGGGCCCATTTCCTTAATGTATGACTCTAGAACACAGCATTCAGATTTTAAAGCTTCACCTGAATTGATACAAATATATTTTTTTTTAAAAAGATAGAAATACATGTGTTTAGACACCAAGACATGTACAATTAGTAAAATCTCTGGCTTAATTACAGTTAACTTGTGGAAAAGATTGCCATCTAGTGGTAACTGGATGACAGTCATTTAAACTTCAAAGCACAGGTACAAATCTAAATCAAACACATTTTTCTTCAATGGTTACACAAGTCTTCCTTAATTTGGACACCAGCAAGTTCACAGTGACAGTGAGGAAATAGTGCAAAACTTCATTCTTCAATGTGAAGTGAATCTGATCTGAAAGCAATAAAAGTGCTATGGTGGTAAACTGACAGGTGTAGTTGGTGCTAATGTGAAGTACTGGGAGTGAAATATTTGGAGATTACTTTTTCCTCGTTAAATGTGAAAAGTTATCTAAAAGTTCTTGATCCAGGCACCATGTACATTAAAGTTAAAAACCGAATCCTTTATACTGCGTATAGATCTCCTTTACATTGTTGTTTCTAGACAGAATGGAAATCAACGCTTTAATTTTTTTTAAATTGGAAAGATGGAAGGACTAAATGAAAAACAAAATTTATAAATTTGGAAAGTAGCTCATACTCATGAAGGAACCATTGTTACAGACAATACTCACTCTCTTTTGGTTCTTTATTTATTTGAAAGCAGATTAAATATAACCAGATTAAAATATGCTCTCTGCAGCAGCACACCAGCAACTTACTATAGTTCATCAGGAGTGTGATGACATTTGGTATGTCACCAAAGATAGGATAGTGTGGAGGGCAGTTTGCTCAGGAGAGCATCCGCAGAGTCGTCAGATACTGGCGCCATTATTATGATCACTATACTTACTATCGATCTGTACTCCAGGGAGCGCGAAGCGCAGAATCAAATATCGCTGTGATGATTGTACACTCTAGTATCAATTGTTTGGCTACAATAAAAGTAATAATAATAATAATAAGATTCTAGCAAATTTCTACAGATGTGCCCTGGAGAGCTTTCTGACTGATTCCATCAACGCTTGACATCAATGCATTTGGAAAAGGCTAAAGAGGGTTGTAGAGTTAGTCAGCTCCATTATGGGTACATTAATGGTGGGGAGGAAAGATATATTCAAAAGACAATGCCTCAAGAAGGCAGCATCCATCATGAAGGACCATCATCATCCAGGATATGTCCTCTTCTCATTACTATTATCAGAGAGGAAGTACAGACAGGTTACAGTAATTTTTTTAATATATTCCACTTTATTGCTGCCGCAAAACAACAAATTTCACAACATATGTCAGTGATACTAAATCTGATTCTGATAGTTTGAGCCACAAGAGAAAATGCGACAAGGAAGTTTTAATGTTTTCAAATGTTGCATCCATTGGAAACAAGTTCACATTTCAGTTTGTGACACAAAACCAGAAGCTAAGATGGCTACTGCACTGTCCACAACTGTCCACTTGAGCTTCTGGTCATATGTCACTTCAGCTCTCCTTCCCATCACGAAATCAAACCTGCCTATTCCTGTCCTTTAACTCTTCCTGTGTCCATTCCCACTCCCGCTGATCCACCTAGCTTCTCTCCCTTTGTCACCTTTCCCATTTCCATCTGGCTAGTATCTACTTATCCAAGTTATTTCTCCCTGGCCTACCTTCCCTCTCACACCTGCCCATTAGCCCTCCTTTATATGTTCTGAGTTTCCATCTATTCCTTTCTCTTCTCCTACTCTCAGCTGGCACCATCTGCCCCTTAATTTTTATACCTTATCCATTTCCACCCATTAGCCTTTGCCTCTAAACTCTGCCTGCTTTTCTGCACCTCACTTTGTTCCACCCATCACCTACTAGCTCCTGTCTCAGGCCACCTTTCCATCACCCAAAATGTCAACTACCTCTCTGCCCACTGAGTTCCATCAGCAGAATTTTTTTGTAAAAACCTTGAACTACAGAAACACATGGTGCCAACATTAATACTGAGAGCTGTTGGATAAAGTACCAGTGTTTGGTAGGAATGGTGTTTAGTATGAGTAGTAGCAGTGTGTGAGTTATGACAAAAACTCTTAAAACGATCAACTCAGATTTAGGGTAGAAACAAAAACATTTCCACTTTCCTAAAGGTCAGCATCTATTCAATTGTAGTACCTTATATAGTTATTTGATTATGAATATTTGAACAAATAGTTAAAAGGAACAACACTTCTTAAGTGCAGCACTTTCAGGATTGCCAACTGAGCCAGTTTTAGAAACAAAACTGAGTGCTGCCAGAATGTCTTAACACTCTAATTATTCCTGTGATTAGCTAATACAAATTTTAGATTCAATAACAAAGGGACAAAGCAGTTTAAATACATTCTTATTAACAGAGTAACCTGGTATGCAGCACGACAGAAAATGGGTCTTGAGGATTGCCAAGGAAAAAAATCAATGCTATTTGTAACAGTTTAGTTTTAAACAATAAGCACAAAATACAAAGAACTTAATCATTCTCTAAATCTTTACAATAAAAACCCAATGGCTGAATTTTTATAGCCCAAGCTAATATTTTTTCCTCAGTTAGAAATCTGACAGTGAGCTTGAGCTTGGTTCACATAACTACACAATATCAAATTACAGTATATCTCTACGGTGATAATGTGTCATATTCAGTTACTAGAGTGTCAAAGCAATACCTTAAACAATGATACACATCGTTCTCCTGGGGGTGGCAGCATTGTGCTGTTCACACTGCCTCAGCAAACTTCATCAAAATACATTGGTAAAACTCAGCATCACTGAATAAAACCAATTGAAATGCTTACCTTTAAAAATATTAGAAACTAACCTTAAAATATTTAAGATATACATAAGATTTTAAGCATTTCCAATGTGAAATTGTTTGAATTTTCAAATTACTTGTGAATTAAAATATTAGCTTGCCCTTCAAAGAAACTGTGGTTAAGAAATTTCTGAAACATAGCCATTATTTAATAATTTATATTCGTAAGCAACAATAACCTGTTTACCACTCAGGATGCATTCCCAGGAATGAGAACGTTATTGAAATCAGCACTAGGAAGGGTGACTATGGAGCCAGAGTTCTCCATGGTAACAAGCTCAATGATCAACGACTACCATGATCACATACATCCCTCATTCCATCAGCCAAAAGCAGCCAGTCTTCAGTGCCATGATTTATCCTCTCATCTCCAACAAGGCATTTTACTTTCTTTTGCACTATTTCCTCACTGTCACTGTGAACCGTTGCACTTTTACCAGTCCTTTCATGCCAACCAGAAATCTTACTGGAACAGCAATTCACTTGCACTTCTTTCAACAGTGCATTGGATTCAGTGCTCACAATGCAATTTTCTCTACACTAAGAACCAAAACACAGGCTGGCTACTTTGCAGATCGCCTCCATTTAGTCTTCACAGTGAACCCTAAGCTTCCAATATCATGGCACCTAAATCCACCATTCCACTCCCCACGATGTTCCAAGAAAACTCAGTGAAAGTCTGATAAACACCATTTTTTGTTTAAGCACAGTGGAGCATTTAGGAATCAATGAATTCAACAATTTCAGATAATCTCTACTTCTCAGTTTTTGTTTACTCCATTGCTGCCACATGATGGGCTGAACACTTCCAGCGTTCAATTTATTTCACATTTCAAATAATTGTGACATTTACTTTCAGAATTCACACAACATACTAGAACTGAGATGCATGTAGTTACAGTTTGTTTACTTTCAGACTTGACTCATCCTTTAACCTTCACTGGCACTCTTCCAGACTGACTAGTACCATTAACTTGACAACACAGAAAGCAGTGTTATCTAACTTATGGCAGATAGTTTCCATGTTTTCTTCACGCTTCATTGCAGCATTTTACTTTTTGAGTTCTGATTAAGTGTAATTGTTTTGAAACTTTAATTGTTTGCATCTCCACCAATGCTGCCTAGCCTGTAGAACATCTAACATTTTATTTTACTAAGCATATATTAACATTCACAGTCAAATTTTTTTAAATCTGAACTACATCCCATCCAATTTTGCTGATAATTCATAATCAACAGAATTCTGGAGTATAAGCAGCAATACTCATTTGAGGAATCAATGCTGAACTGTTAGCAGGGCAAGTATATCTTATGTGAAGTAGATAGATCAAAACTGGACATAGCACTCCATGTATAGCCCTTCACAAATCTTATTACAGCAAAGTTCACTTTTACATCCAACTCATTACAATAAAGATTGATACTGTGTAAGCCCACAGTGGCTGTTGTATCTTCATTTTAACTTGTATTTCATCATAAGGATATCTAGATCTTCACAGCAATCTAGGTACTCAACGCTTAAAGAAATGTTTACCTACCAAATGTACAATCTCATTTATAATGCAAACACTACACCACCTGCCACTTTAATGCTCACCTATTTAATCAAAAACAAGTCAGCACCCTGGTAAAAAAAAACAAAAAACTGAGTTCCTCCAGCATTTTGAGTGTGTTAATCAAAAACAAAACTAGCTGGAAATCTAGCAATGAAACGTCGTGGCAATATTCAGCAGTTCAGCCAGCATATGTACAGAAAGAAAGTTAACATTTCAGCAGAATTAGAGCAAGTTAGAATACAGGCATCTTTTAAGTTGCAGGAAGGGAAAGGGATGGAAATAAAGGAAATGCCTGATATAGAACGGAGGGTCAAGAGGGATCAAAAGATGCAAATGGTATTGATGCCATTTGAGAGGGAGACGTCTAGGGAGAATGCAAATATAAGGAATTAAGGGTGAAAAGGGGAAAGGGTGGGGAAACAATGTTCCAATTACAGAACACAGCTGTTGGAAATGAGTATGCTGGAAAGCATACCAAATTAGGCAGCATTTGTGAATAAAAAACGTGAATTTTATAGATTGGTGAACTTTCATCAGAACTAATATGACTAAAAGAGAAAAAGGCTAATTATTGGAAATATATTTATGGTTGAAATTTGAGTGCTCAGTCACTCTTGCTTACTGAATGGAGGCATTTTGTAAAGCTATTATCCGGTTGTGTTTCCCCAGTACAGAGATGTTGATGTGCTTGGCCCCAGGGTCATAAGTAAAAAGCAAGTAGAGCAGGGGAGCTAAGCTCACAGTCTTGCAGTGCACCTATACTGATGGAGATTGTGTCGAAGGTGTTGTTGCCGATCCAAACTGACTCGGCTCTACAAGCAAGAAAATCGAGGATGCAATTACACAATGAGGTATTGAGGCCAAGGCCTTAAAATTTATTGATTACTTTAGTGTTGAATACAGAGCTAAAATCAATGATAAGCATTCTGATCTATACATCTTTGCTGATCAGATGTTCCAGGGTTGAGTGAAGAACCAATGAAATGGTATCTGCTAGGACCTGCTGTGCCTGCAGGCAAATTGGAGCAGATCGAAGTCAGTTCTCTCAAAGCACTTTATCACAATGGATCTAAGTGCTACTGGATACCTTGTATCATTTGGTTGCACTTTGTAAGAGGTGACAGCATTCAAGCCCAGCTACAGTTGTCGAGGATCCTTCAGTGAATCAAGTTTCATCCAGAAGTGCCACTTCACCTGTGAGATGGCTTTCTGGAGATCATACCTGGACCTCTTAATATCTTACTTTGTCAGCACAGTTGACTGTCACTGATTTTGTCCTCAGCACTTTGCAGAACTGATGGCTCATCTAGGGCTTCTGGCTAGGGAAGTTTAATGATTTTGTGGGGACACGCTCACCAATAACAGCTTTTTATAAAGTCTGTGACAACCATGGTGAGTCCTTGAACATGGCCTAGTCCATCGACTCAAAGTAATTCTTTAGCCAGTCCTCCACCTCATGTGCCTACCTTTTTGTTGTACTTATCTATGCAGCCTTGATCTGCAGCCACTGCCTCTATGCAGATAGGACAGCCAAGAGATCAGATTTTCAAAAATGCAGTCTAGGCCTGGAACTACAAGCGTAGTATGGCAGTGGTCCAGTGTGTTGGGACCCCAGTGCTACAGATTATACACTGATGATAATTGGGCAGAGATTTTTTTCAACAAACCTGATTAAAGTCCCAAATGGTTGGCACTTAATCATTAGATGTTCTAGGTTGGGAGAACAAGATTACAACAAAGCCACCATGTCTAAGCACCACGAAGAGTTTATCATTGATCACAGACCCCCACCCCCACCCTTTGCCTTCTCCAAATTAGCAGTTCAGTCTATCCTATGTACTGAGAAGCCTTTGGGTCTTACCAATGCATCTGGCATGTCTGAAGTGAGCCAGATCTCAGTGAAACACAGAACACAGCAATTCCTTATTTCCTCCATTACAGCAATCGTGGGTTTTTAGGTCTTCGGTCTTGTTCTCCAGTGATGATATATTTGCTAACAAGTTGCTGGATAGAGAGAGTCTCATTCCTCTGTGTTTTAACCTGGCTTGGTGTCCTTTACTCAACTACATTTGCTGAATGCTGGAAAGGGCTCAAATAACTACACTACCACTGTTCACCTGCTTCTAACTGGTTAAATTAGCTTTCAGTCCAGAACCTGCTTACCTTTAACTTTTCTATATGGACTAAATTATATTACTTACAAGCCAAATTTTAAAAAGTCTGCATGAGCAAAAAATGATTTGCTTAGAAAAACTAAAGTACTTTTAAATTTGGCAAGTAACCTTTGTTAATTCCGTGCCTACAAGCCTTCCACCAAGACAATAACATTAGGTGTTGACAACAAGGAGGTTACTGCTAAAATTATGACACTTTGTTGCCATGACCGAATCCACTGCTTCTGATACAAGATTTCAGGAAACCAATTCTAGAATGTGTAATCTATCCAGATGAAAATATTGTAGTCAATTAGGATGAAAGAAAGGAAGATACAAAAGATCTCAAGTTCAGGGCAATGGAAGTTTCAGGAAAAGCACTGGATAGTCAAGTCTTTGAATGGCAAAAGCTTAGGCAAGGTTATGAGCAACAGATGGCATTTAGATAGAGACGGGCAAGCATGAAAGGTCATTATTGATGGGGCTGCAGCCATGCATTATTATACTGTACAAAGTCCAGTTCAACCACAGGTGTGGTTGTGTGTGCAGAGACAACAAACAAGGATATATTGGTCTTGGTTAAATGCAGCAGGATAATTTGACTCCAATGTATTCCCTGGAATTCAGCAAATGAAGTGGCAATTTAAAACAACTCTTCACAGTGCTAGAACAATGGGATAGGTGGAGAGAACCTTAAACTGACAATTCAGGAGTCTACAACAAAAGAGTCAATGCATAAGAATTAAGGCCTATTCTTAGTTACAGAATCAGACAAAGTACAGCACCCTTCAGTTTACTTTGTCAATGCCAACCTGTTTGGCCATTTATACTAATCCATTTGCCTATATTAGGATTGTATACTTCTATGTTTTGCTAAAATATCTATCTAAGTGCTTCTTAAATGCAGTAATCATATGATTCCACCACCTCCTCTGACAGCACATTCCAGATGTTAATCCAACTGTGTTAAAAAAAACTTACCCATTATCCCCTTTAAATCTCCTTCCTTTCATCAAAACTTTCTTTTCTGTTTTTAACACTTCTAACTTGGGAGAAGTTAATAAACTATGAAACACTTTAACATGGAAATAGGAACAGATTTGCACCTCTTCCATCAATGACAATTGATGCTAGATTAGATATTAATTTTAAATGAAAATGGTATTTTTTTCTTAATTAGAGATCAAGTGAAGTTATTTATATGGAGTTAAATAATACATCAACCGTGTTTACTGAATGCTAGAGAGGGCTAAAATTACTAGACTACCACTGTTCACAGGCTTCTCACTGGATAAAATTGGGTTTCAGTCTAGAATCTACTTACCTTTAACTTTCCTATACGGACCAAATTACAATATAAGTTAAAGAACTCCAGTCCTAAAAAAACAGCCAAGTATTGAATTAGTTTATCCAACAACAGTGCTTAAAATGAATGAATTTTTTAATGTATAGCTTCACTATATATATTTTACAATATTTGCTCTGAAAATGTAAATGCACCAAATTTCTATAAATTAACCTTACCATATTACTATGATACACACAGACAATAAAAAACATTCCATTTAAGTTTGGAGGAACACCACATAGCTTAAAGTACTGCATATCATTTGTAAGATTAATAACCAAATCTTGCAACATTATGTTATTAATCCTTAACAAAGGGAAATACCCCTGATTTTCAATAGTGTACCTCTAATTCTCAGTGTAAACATTCTAAACATCATGACTTAAATATTATTTTTTTGAAATATTCTACAGTAACTTGTATTGTAATAATATCATGTGGAGTAGTCCAGGTTCCTCAAGGTTATCATAGCCGGGAGTGGTAATGGGAACAAGCTCCCACCAACTATTAAATGTTCCCGATAGTGTGCACATCCAATAGCCTTTGCCAACCAAGTCCAGCTCCTGGCCTTCACCTGTGGCTTAGGTACTAAGCCCGGCAGAACCATTTCTACTGACAGGAGAAGGGGTAAAGGCAGGTTACTGGTGCCTTAAAGCCAGTACTTCAGGCAGATGGGGCTTGTCAGCCGTAGTCTGCAGCTCATCAGAGAGATGGAAAACTCTGATCTCAAACCTCTGCTGCCTTGATTTGGAAGTAAACCCCAAGGGGGAAAAAAAACGAGAGCTGGAGTTCCTACGGCAGTCCTACATTGAGTTCAATACTGACTGGCAACCCCTGCGACACTGCTGTTACTAAATTGTACTGGTCTCTGCCATTCCTTTGGGTTCATCAGATGCGTGGAGACAGGGAGCTTGCTACATGGGCAACAGCTTGCTCTCCATATTGCGCTGCCCAGGGTCGTGTATCTAGACAGCTAGGGTGCAACATCCATGGTCAACCCGATCGATAGGGGCCTCACCCACTCAGGAGTCATCCTGCTTTAGCACTCAATATGATTATGGCTGCTAACTTCAAACTACCATTTTCTTGCCCTATCCCGACTTCTATAATACCAATTTTGAATCCAATCAATGACTCGGCTTCAATAGCATTCACAAAATTCAGTACCCACTGAATGAAGAAATTTCTTTTCAATTCAGTCCCTAATAGCCTGTCCCTTACTTGGAGATACAGGTTGAGAACCCTCATCTGAAATTCTAAAATCTGAAAACCTCCAAATTCCTGAAGATTTTTGACATAACATCACAAATGGAAAATTCCACAAGGTGCTGGGAAGATTTCCAGGTGATGCACGGGTCTCTATGTATCACTGAAAGTTCTGAGAAGTGGTCTCACATATATAATGAGCAGAAGTTAATGAAAAATGTAAAACACTGCATAAAGTGACAAATGAAAATCTCAATCATGTATTGAAAGAGTGGATTTGTCAGCGTTGTGGTGAACATATGCCACTTAATGGTATGCTGATCATGAAACAAGCAAAGATCTATCACAACAAACTGAAAATTGACGATAATTCTGAATATTCAGCAGACTGGCTGCAGAAATTTAAGAAAAGGCATGGCATTAAATTTTTAAAGAATTTAAAAATTTTAAAGATAAAGTGTCTGCAGAGAAATTTATTGATGAGTTTGTGGAGATTGTCGCTGATGAAAATCTAACATCAGAACATGTCTACGATGCTGAATGTTTTAATACCTTACATAAAACCCAAAATAAGTAAACTACAAATATTGTGTATTGTAACCTTTTAATCAAAACACAGCATCGTAGGTCAAGAATGAAAGCCTTTCCTTTGTTTGTTGTTGTTGTTCAACAGCTGATTCAGCTATTCTCCCAATGCTGCGTTTGTTACCTTGCATGATAGCAATGGTATGTATTATTCTTTACTGTGTAAGTAACTGAACATCATGAGGAATGCTGGTCTAGAGGACTCAAATGTCAGAATCAAAATTGCTGAACGAAATACTGCAGATGATACTACTCTTATGGCTGAAAGTGAGGAGAATCTTAGGAAGCTTCTAATAAAAGTGAAAGAAGAAAATGCAAAAGTTGCCTTGTTGTTCAATATTAAGAAAACCAAGATTATGTCGACCAGCCCTATTAACTCCATGGTTATAAATGAAAAGGAAGTGGAAGCAGTGACGGATTTTGTCTTCCTCGGTTCAAAGATCTCTATAGATGGTAACTGCAGCCACATAATTAAACAGCACTTACTCCTGGGGAGGACAGCAATGGCAAATTAAGATAAAATACTGAAGAGCAGAGACATAACATTGTCTACGAAGATCCGTATAGTCAAGTCTATGATATTTCCAGTCGTGATGTATGACTGTGAGAACTGGACTATTAGAAACGCTGAATACAAAGGAATCAATGCCTTTGAACTTGGATACTGGAGAAAAGTGTTAAGAGTTCGTTGGACAGCAAGAAGATCCAACAAGTCAATACTTGAAGAAATACAGCCAGACTGCTCATTAGGAGGCTTGATTATGAGACAAAAGCTCAAATATTTTGGCCACATCACGAGAAGACAGGATTCATTGGAGGACTCTCACGTTAGGTAAAGCAGAAGGTAAAAGGAGAGGACGACAGGGGCTACGATGGAGAAATAATATTACTCAGACAATGCTTATGACCTTGGGGGATCTTAGAGAGGCAGTTTCCAACAAGACTTGGTGTGCAGGAGTCCATGAGGTCATGAAGAGTCAGACTCAACTTAACCAATGAACAACAAGTGACTGAACAAGTGTAAGACAAAGACTGCTTACCGGTAGCACATAAACTCAGTTGGAAATGATGGCGATCCCAAACTATCTCATTATATATTCCAAAATCTGAAAAAAATCCAAAATCCGAAACACTTCCGGCCCCACTAAGCATTTTGATTAAGGGGTACTCAACCTGTAGTAGTTAATTTTAGACTCCATGGAAGGGGGAACATCCTCCAGATCTATCCTATCACGACTTCCCAGTACTTTATATAGTATATCTCAATACGTTCATCTCTTACTCTAGGATATAAAAGTCTGGCCCACTGAATCTCTCATTTCATGGATCTGTCATTCCAAGAACTAATCTGGTGAATTTTCACTATTCGCCATTTTCCAAGTCATGCTCCAAAGGCCCTATATAATTACAGAAAGGCATCCACCAGTTCCATTTTGAATACATCTGTCTCTTGCTATTTAAATATTCAGCATTTCAGTTTGTTCTATGCCTCTGTCTGCAAAACTTTGTTCCCATGAAACTGCTATGTATCCACATCCCTGCTCACTAAACAATTAGTTTTATGTCATCAGTTTAAAATATCACATTTGGTAGACTCAACCAAATCATTGTTATAGATTGTGGATTTCTGGGGCCCGAGTGCCAATCTCTGCAGAACCTCATTAATCAAAGCCTACCAATCTGAAAAAAATAATTTTTGCCACTCTGTTGCTGTTATATTACCCCAATTCAATGTGCTGTACCTGGTTCGAAATCCTCCACTGCTTTCTTGAAAGGGTTCTGTACAATCCATAAACAACATCTTCTGGCTCCCCTTCATCTGGATACATACTCAAAGAACTTCAACAAATTATGACTTCCCTTTTTATATATTCAAGATTACATTGTTTAATCACGTTATAATTTATTTAATAAAGATGTCAACATCTCCCACCAATCAACATCAGGTCAACAAGTCAGTTATTTCCAATTTTCCTTCCCTCACCCATCACGCTACCCTCTCCCTGCCAAGCCCCCAAGGGTCACATTTGCCATCCTCCAAACTGCAAGAACCATTCACAACCTATTGAAGTTTAGAAGATGGTAACCCATGCATCCATTCATCCCACAGCCCCCTTTAACAAAACTCTAGGATGCAGATCACCAGATCCTCAGGATTTATCAGATTTTAGACTCATTAACTTCAGTACTGTATTTTCACTAATACTTATTTCTGTCATTTCCACATACATAGGACTTTCTCTTTTGCAAAAACAGACTCTTGGTATCCAAGACCTCTGCCTTTTCCTTATCCCTCATCATAATTTTTCTCATCCATTGGCATGGGACCCACACAGTTGACTTTTTTTTGAAAATGTCCTAATTCAGTAACAATATCTAACAACACCAAATCTTTTCTGACAACTATATTAATTGAACTCCTTATTAACAACACTACCCTACCTCCTTTTGCTTTGTGGCTATCCTTGCTAAATGTTGCTTACTCTGAAACATGTAGCTCCCAGCTTTCAGCACCCTGCAGTCACATGGAAGAGAGAACAAAAGAGAAGGCTGGTCAGTGAAACCATATTCTATGCTGGGGTGGCCAACCTTTTACGTTCCATGCGTCAATTTTTTCTCTCACGAGTTCAGATGCGCCATTCAACTCCTGTACCCCCATTCAATTCTTGTAAAAATATGTTAATATAGAACTCGTGCGTGAAAAAATTGACGCATGGAATGTAAAAGGTTGGCCACCCCTGTTCTATGCTTTATCTCCCCAGAGAGATCATTACAGAGATTGACCACATTCTCATGAAAAGCCCTCAGCTGATAAATTTTCAATGTAATTGCTGCAAGCAATCTCTTCCTCCAAAAAACAAAACCACTGTTCAAGACAAAGGGGAAGAATTAGTTATCACTTATACTTCCAACAAGAAAATCTGTAAACATCCAAATCAGGTACTATCTATAGAGAGAACAAAGTTAATGTTTCAAGTTACTGACATGAATATGTTAAGACGCAAAACAAATTTTAAGACAGGAAAAAGGGGCAGGATCAGGGGAAGAAAATACAAAATAGATCACTGTCAGAATGAAGTCAGGGGGATCAAATAACAAATGGAATGATGGAACCAGATGAAAAAGAGTGATAAAGGTTTTTGAATTACCACATTCTTTCACCACGCTCCACTCATGGATGGTAGGAAGGGAAAACTGATGGACATTTAAATAGAAGTTACAAGGTTGTGAAAAATTATTGCTGGAAATGAGTGATAAAGGGAAGAAATCATTCATTATCTGAAACTATTTGACAATTCAAGTCCTGAAAGCTGTACTTTGTCTATATCTAAGGCACTTTCACTCTTTTGAGTTTACACTGGAAGACAAAATGCAGAGTGAAAGAACTGAAGCAACTGACAACAAAAAACTACAACACTGTTAGTAAGGCAAAGATTGTGGAAGAGATGTTTTGAAACATATTAATGAAAACTGCATTTTGACACACTGTAAACATGGTAGTTAACAAATACAGTATATCAAATATGAAGCACTTATGAATTGACAGTTCATCCAGGACAGTTCGCTGGATGGTAAGAAGGAGACGAAAGGGCAGCTACATCCTCTACAGTTGCATTAAAGGTTGATCCATTGAATCCAGTGGTTTGTAGGGTTGATAAAGGGAATGTTATTCCCCTCTAGACTGTAATAAGGGGAAAGAGACACCATATAAAAGCCCACACCGTCAGAGAAAGTAGGGATAAATACATGATTTTCCTACTGACAATTAGTAACCAGTGGGGTTCCATAGGAATTACAGTCGGCCCTCCGTATCTGCAGGGAATTAGTTCTGGGACCCTCCGCGGATACTAAAATTCACAGATGTTCAAGTTTCTTATATAAAAGCCTAAGAGAGCTCATAAGGATGTTACGAAAAGTGAAAATAGCGTTCAGCGTTTGTTTTGCAGCTAGCCGTTATAGGGGCAGCGTGCATCCCAAGCAGCGAGAGTGCTTTATCTCGATTTATTTTGTGCATCCGTTAGCAAGATGTGTCCTAAGGTTGCAGAAAAGCCTAAGAGAGCTCGTAAGGGTGTAATGCTTAGCGTAAAACTGGACATAATTAAGCGTTTCGATCGTGGTGAATGACATAAAGACTTTGTGCATGCGTTGAACCTGCCTGCGTCCACCATTCGTACTAGTGTATTTACACGCAGAGAGAAAGAATCTTGAAAGCTGCCGATGTTACAATTGGTTCTGCTAGTAGCATATCATTCCTGCTTTTACTAAATGTTAGTGTTATTTTAGGTTTTATGTGTTATTTAGTATGATTTGGTAGGTTATTTTTTGGGTCTGGGAACGCTCAAAAATTTTTCCCATATAAATTAATGGTAGCTGCTTTTTCGCAATCGAATGAGACATGAGGCGAACAATGTTCAAATGAGTGCTGGAGAGAGAACTCCCGGGTTTTCCCGATCCGTGGTTGGTTGAATCTGCGGATGCGGAGGGCCGACTGTACTGTCAGCAGCTCAGTTCTTTTTATAATCTACGCTGATCATAGTAACCTGCCTCAATGATCATCACCAGTAGCACTTACATCACAGTAATGAAATTTTTGAGAGGTTGGTGATGAAACATACGAACTCCTGCCTGAGAAACAACTTGGATTGCTCCAATTTGCTTCCTAGCACAACAGGTCCGCAGCAGATGCCACCTCATTGGCTCGTCACTCAACCCTAGAGCATCTGAACAGCAAAGATACATCGGGAAGCTCTTCATCAACTACAGCTCAGCATTCAATACTATCATCTCCTCAAAAGTAATCAATAAGCTTCAAGACCTTGGCCTCAGTACCTCCTTGTGCAATTGGATCCTCAATTTCCTCACTTACACATTTTAGTCAGTTTGGATTGGCAACTACATCTCAAACACAACCTCCATCAGTACAGGTGCACACAAGGCTATGTGCTTCGCTCCTGCTCTACTCATTTTACACTTCTGACTGTATGGCTAAGAACAGTTCCAATTCCATATTCATGTTTACTGATGGCACTACCATCAAAGGGCAGATCTATGGTGGTGACGAATCAACATATAGGAGGGAGATTGAAAATCTGGCTGAGTGGTGCTAGAGCTTAATGTCAGCAGGACCAAAGAGCTGTTAATTGATTTCAGGAGCAGGAAACTAGAGATCCATGATACAGTCCTTAACTGGGGATCAAGGTGAAGAGGGTCACAATTCCTTAGTGTTATCATTTCAGAGGACCTGTCTTAGGCCCAGCACAAATATACACAACAGTCCTTCCTTAGGAGTTTGCAAAGATTCAGCATGACATCTAAAACTTCGACAAACTTCTATAGATGTGTGGTGAAGAGTATATTGACTGGCTGCATCACAGCCTGATATGGAAACACCAATGCCCTTGAACAGAAAATCTTACAAAAAGTAGTGGATATGGCCCAGTCCACAGACAAAGCCCTCCCCACCGTTAAGTACATCTACACAAAGCATATTCACAGGGAAGTAGCATCCATCATCTGGGACCCCCACCACCCACATCAGGCTCTCTTCTCACTGCTACCATCAGGAAGGTGGTACAGGAGTCTCAGAACTCACTGCACCAGGATTAGAAACAGTTATTACCCCTCTTTCATCAGGCCCCAAAGGGAATAATGTCACTTGCCCCATCCCACAACTTGTGAGCTCACTTTCAAGGACTCAATTTCATTTCATGTTCTCAATACTTGTTGTTTATTTATGTACTATTTCTTCTTTCTTTTTGTATTTGTACAGTTTGTTGTCTTTTTATCAGTGAGACTGAGGGTACTGTCGCCAAATTTGATGATGATGCCAAAACAGGTGGCTTACTATGTTGTGAAAATGACAGAATTTGCAAAGGAACATAAAAGAATTGACTGAGTGGGAAAGAAGTCGATAGCTGGACTACCCTGTGTGGATTTGCAAGATTATAATCTTTAGAAGAATGAAAAAGCAAATTATTCAAACAGAGTGAAAATACCACAATATGAAAGGACCTGGGGTCCTAGTACATGAAATGCAAAACAGTAGCATGCAGGTACACAAGTAATTAGGAAGGCAAATAGAACATTGTCTTTTGTGCAAAAGTATGACAGTTTCAATGCAACTTTAAAAAGGAGTGGAGTATTATATACAAGTGTTGTCACCAAATTAAGAAAGAGCGAGACAGCAAAGTAGGTTTCACTAGGCTCCTCAATTCCTGCGACAAAGAAGTTGATATATAAAGAAAGGTGGAGCCTGTACTCAGTGGATTTTAGCTTGCAGGATCAGGAAATCCCAGGATCAAGGCTGTCAGTGAACCAATAATGAAAGGAGTCAGGACAGCATTACATATACACTAAGTGTTAATAACTGCACTACTGTCTGAGAACATAACACAACCTCATTCTTTCCCCAATGCTTTTGCTGCCGTACTGGAAATACAGTTGGGATCAGCATTCCACTGGCAATCCTTTAAAAATAAAACAGTTAACAGATCTCACTGCAACATGGTTCAGAGTGGAGTCAGTTAAACAAGGCAATGTTTAGTGGTTGTCTGAGAGATGATTTTGCTCGAGCATTTGATCATCTTCTTGTAAAGAAATCTCCCGGGTAGGGAGAGCTGAGCAGCCAAAAACAAGGTGGATAGCAGCCCCCGCCAAACTCAATATGTAGATTTGAGACCAATACATCAACATATTGAACAGACAATGCAAGTCTCCAGAAAAAAGCTCAAAGCCACCATGCTGGACAGAACATAGCCCTTAACAATACCTTATAGTGCAGAATAGCACTTACTCCTGTCCACACATTACCAGCCAATGCAGATAGCCTCTGTACATTGCTTTAGTAGCCAAGAATGAGAATTGTGGCAGAAAGTTCATTATATGTGTGACTGATTGAAACGACAATACTTTGCAACAGGCATCCAGTAAAGTAGCATGCAGCCAGAGCTCTTTTTTTTTAAAAAAAAAAGTACCATGTGCATGCAGTCTGAGTTATTTCTCAGCTATTGTTGAGACTACAGTGCCAATACCAAGATATATTCTCCATAGGTAACAGAGTAGAGGAAAAAAAGAAATCATCCTATTAGATAAGATGCATGTTCACTGATATCTTGAACTAAGGGCATAGTTTCAAATGGAAGTTAGAAAGATTTCTTCTTTAACAGTTGTGAATATTTGGAATTTTCTAGTGCAGAGAAGCTTGGAGTCAGAGTAATTAACTATATGAAGCTAAAAACTTGCATGCTTAAAATACAAGTCAAGAGATATGGAGAAAAAACTGAAGAGCAGTGTATTGGAACAAGCATAACGTTACTGAATGACAGTGCAGGCTAGAGGGACGGACTGGCCTACTCCTTCTCCTGTTTCCTACGCACCATGAGCAAGCTTGCAGCAGATGAGGAGAAGAGACGCAAAAGATGATGGAAATTTTGAGCAAAACACAAAATGCTGGAGGAACTCAGCAAGTCAGGCAGCGTCTATGGAGGAAAATGACCAATGTTTCAGGTTGAAATCCTTCATCAAGACTGCAGATGGAGCAGACAAAAAAAATAAAGGATGTCCCTTTTCAGCTGAGATGAGGAGGGATTTCACTCAAAGTGTCTGGCTGAAGACATCAGTGGAATTCATTGCCACAGATGGCCACGGAGACCAAGTCATTAGGTATAACAAAGCAGAGGTTGATGGGCCCTTGATTAATACAATGCCAAAGGTTACAGGGAAAAGGCAGGAGATTGGTGTTGAGAGGAAAAATTAAATCAGCCTGGATTGAATGGTGGAGCAGATTCTGAACGCCCTAATTCTGCTCCTATGTCTTACGGCACTAGTGTCATTCCTACAGAACTGAAAAGACTTTTTTTCAACTTTGTTGAAGTTTCCAAACCCCATTTCCTCACCCCCCCCCCCACCCCATGTCTACATATTCAACTGACTCTGTCTCCATTTCAGGGACTATATTAGTAACTAACATATCAGAGCTGCAGAGATCTCTATCTGCAGTGCAGTGCCCCTCCTTCCACCCCACTTCCTACAAAGACTCATTACTACTTATATCACCCTCATATCTACTTTGATAATCACAATCTAAGATAACTGTTCTGAGAAGTCTACTCATTTTTTCCCTGAACCACAACTTCCCATTCACAAGGCTCCAAAGTGCATCAGCTCCAGTTCACACTCTGCTGTGTTCTCCTCCAAAGAATCAGATTTAATATCAACAAATATCATGAAATTTGTTGCTTTGCAGCAGCAGAACATTGCAATACATAGTAACAAAAATTATAAATTGCAGTATAAAATAAATTAAACAAGTAATGCAAAAAGGAAAAGTACTGAGGAGGTGTTCACAGATTCATTGTCCATTCAGAAATTTAATGGCTGAGGGGAAATCGTTTCTGAAACACCGAGAGTGTCTTCAGACTCCTGTACCTCCTCGATTGTAGCAATGAGTAGACAGCATGTCCCGTTTGAATCAATGAATGATCCAGAGGTGATAAGAGAGCTTAAGGTTAAGGAACCCTTGGGAACAGTGACCACAATATGATCGAGTTCACTTTGAAATTTGAGCAGAAGCTAAATTCCAATGTGGTGGTATTTCAGTGGAATAAAGGAAATTACAGTGGCTTGAGAGTGGAACTGGTCAAAGTTGACTGGAAAGGGAAACTAGCAAGAAGGACAGCAGAGCAGCAATGGCTGGAGTTTCTGTGAAAAACGAAGGAAATGCATGACATATATATTCCAAATAAAAAGAAATTTTTGAATGGAAAGTACACTACCGTGACTGACAAGTGAAGTCAGAGCCAAAGTAAAAGCAAAAGAGAGGGCATACAAGGAAGCCAAAGCTAGTGGCAATATAGAGGATTGGGAAGCTTTTAGAAACTTGCAGAAGAAAACTAAGAAGGTCACTCAGAAGGAAAAGATGAAAGGAAGCTGGCAATTAATATCGAAGATACCAAAAACTTTTTTAAGTATATAAAAGTTAAAAGACAGTAGACCAACAGAAAATAACTGGAGATATTGTAATGAGAGATGCAGAGATGGCAGAGGAACTGATTGCATATTTTACATCAGTCTTCACAATGGAAGACATCTGCACTATACTAGACATTCAAGAGTGTCAGGGAAGTGAAATATGTGCAGTGAAAATTACGACTGTGAAGGTATTCAGGGAGCTTAATGGTCTCAAGGTGGATAAATCTCCTGGACCTGATGGAATGCACCCTCGGGTTCTGAAGGAAGGAGCTGGAGAGATTGTGGAGGCATCAACAATGATCTTTCAAGAATCAATAGATTCTGGCATTGTACCGGATGACTGGAAAATTGCAAATGTTACTCCGTTATTTAAGAAAGGTGGGAGGCAGCAGAAAGGAAGCTTTAGACCTGTTAGTGTGACATGAGTGGTTGGGAAGTTTTTGGAATCCATCATTAGGGTTGAGATTACGGAGTACCTGGAGGCACGTGACAAGATAGGCCAAAACCAGCATGGTTTCCTGAAAGGAATATCCTGCCTGACTAACTTACTGCAATTTTTTGAGGAAATTACAAGCAGGGTAGACAAAGAAGATGCAGTAGATGTGGTGTACTTGGATTTTTAGAAGGCACATGAGGCTGCTTAGCAAGATAAGAGCCCATGGAATTATAGGGAAGTTACTAGCATGGATGGAGCACTGGCTGATCCGCAGAAAACAGTGAGTGGGAATAAAGGGATCCTATTCTGGCTGGCTGCCAGTTACCAGTGGAGTTCCACAGGGGTTAGTGTTGGGACTGCTGCTTTTTATGATTTACGTCAATGATTTGGACTACAGGATTAATGGATATGTGGCTAAATTTGCCGATGATACAAAGATAGGTGGAGAACTGGGTAGTGTTGAGGAAACAGAGAGCCTACAAAGAGACTTAGTTTAGGGGAATGGGCAAAGTGGCAAATGAAATACAATGTTGGAAAGTGTATGGTCATGCACTATGATGGAACAAATAAATGGGCAGACTATTATTTAGATGGGGAGAGAACTCAAAATGCAGCGATGCAAAGGGACTTGGGAGTCCTTGTGCATGATACCCTAAAAGTTAACCTCCAGGTTGAGTTGGTGGTGCAGAAGGCAAATGCAATGTTGGCATTACATTCTATACCTCTAGAAATGAAGAGCAGGGATTTGATGATGAGGCTCTATAAGACACTCGTGAGACCACACTTGGAGTACTGTGTGCAGTTTTGGGCTCCTTATTTTGGAAAGGATATATGACACTGGAGAGGGTTCACAGAAGGTTCACGAGAATGATTCCAGGAATGAATGAGTTACCATATGAGGAACGTCTGACAGCTCTTGGGCTGTATTCCCTGGAGTTCAGGAGAATGAGGGGGTAGATCTCATAGAAACATTCCGAATGTTAAAAGACCTGAACAGATTAGATATGGCAAAGTTATCTCCCATGGTAGATGATTCTAGGACAAGAGGGCACGTCTTCAGGATTGAAGGACGTCCATTTAGAACAGAGATGCGTAGAAATTATTTTAGTCAGAGGGTGGTAAATCTGTCGAATTTGTTGCCACGAGCGGCTGTGGAGGCCAAATCATTGGTGCATTTAAGGCAGAGATAGATAGGTTCTTGATTAGCCAGGGCATCAAAAGGTATGGGGTGAAAGCAGGGGAGTGGGGATGACTGGAAGAATTAGATCAGCCCATGATTGAATGGCAGAGCAGACTCTACTCCTGTATCTTATGGTCTTAATACTTTGTCTTGAATGGTACATACTGAAGAGTAAGACGAGCAGGTTAGGAAAACAACAACCCAGCCAGTGCATGGAAATATACAATCAGTGGTCACTTAATTAAAGGAAGTACAAAAAAAGTGGCAACTGAGTGTATGTTTGTGGTTTTCTGTTGCTGTAGCCCATCCACTTTAAGGTTCAATGTGCTGTGTGTTCAGAGATGCTCTTCTGCGCACCACTGTTGAAACGTGTGGTTATTTGAGTACCATTGCCTTCCTGTTGGCTTGAACAAATTTAGCCGTTCTTCTTTGACTTCTCTTATCAACAAGGTGATTTCACCTACAGAACTGCCACTCACCGGATGTGTTTTACTTTCTCACATCATTCTCTGTAAGCTCTAGAGACTGTTGTGTGTGAAAATCCCAGATCAGCAGCTTCTGAGATACTCAAACCACCCCATCTGACATCATCAATCATTCCACAGTCAAAGTTCCTTAGATCATATTTTTCCCCATTCTGATGTTTGGCCTGAACACAACTGAACCATTTTTATGCATTGAGTGGCTGCCAATGATGGGCTGATTGAATATTTGGATTAACAGGCAGGTGTAATGGTGTACCTAATAAAGTGGCTACTGAGTGCATATTGTGCCAATTAACTAGCAAAAATAGAGTTTATACTGTACAGCACAAGGTATAATTTAAAATTAAATCACCATTATTTCTGACAAAATCATTCAGGCAATTTTAAACCTTTAAAACTGGTCCAACTTTAGCAGAATATAAATGGAGCTCAGCTCTCAAGGAGACAATCTGTCAGCTGAACATTGGTTAGGCTACACTGCCTTCTAATGTGTACAGTGTTTTGCAAATAACTAAAGTGTTGTTTTCATTGACTTCCAATCATTATTGTTATAAACTGTTGTTCTTCTTTCAATAATAGAATCAATGGCGAAAAGCTGAGTTAACCATTTAATCAAAACTTTATCTAAGTTACCTTTCATTAAAGGATGAAACATAACCCCATGAATAACCATCAAGAAATACCAAATCTCAAATTTGAAATTAATACTGTATGTTGATTATTTTATTAAGTGATAATCTATACATGATGTAAGCACTGCCACATATTCTCTTCTGTGGAAACATCATGCTTCACCATTTAACTCCTGTTTACCTAACATGAAGTAGTCAGAAGCAATAGTTAACTTTTTCAGCTGGTAGATGGACCTCAGCTCACATTAAAACAAAGAGAGATATCGTTTCAGGATTCAGAAAGCACCACCACAAACTATTGGGAAAATACAAAATCATCAATTTGATTGGTAAAATAACCTAAACGGTGAGAGATTGCAGAACTCCATGATGCAGAGGGATCGTTCTGCCCTGGTGCACAATTCAGAGGGCAAGTTCATGGGTGCTGCAAGTAATTAGGAAAGCCAACAGAATGCTGTGCTTTTTGCGAGAGTAATTGTATACAAAAATGAAGAAGCTATACTTTATGTATATAGTGCATTGCCAAGACCATATTTTCTGGCATATTGAATCCTTTCCAGTTCGCTTATCGTTCATATCCGTCCACTGATGATTCCATACCCTCTGCACTCCACTCCGTTCTGTCCCACCTGAAAAACAGTGCCTCATAGGGCAGGATGCTGTTTATTGACTTCAGCTTGGTGTTTGATATAATCAGCCCTCAGAAGGTGGTGGGTAAACTGTACTTGTCGGGTCTCAATACCTCTCTCTGTAACTGCATCCAAGCCTTCTTGATAGAAATCCAGTCTGTGTCAGCAGCAACATCTCTAGTTCCATCACACTGAGCACTGGTGCCCCCCTCCCCGCAAGGGCTGCATGCTCAGCCTGCTGCTGTTCACACTGCTGATGCATGACTGCACTGCCAGATCCAGTTCAAACCAAATCATCAAATTCGCTGATGACACAACAGTCGTCGGCCTTATCAACAATGATGACGGCACAACGCAGAGAAGAGGTAGAGCAGCTTGTAGAATGGTTTGAGTACAACTTGAGTCTCAACGTGGAGAAGATTAAAGAGATGATTGTGCACGTTAGGAAGGTGCAGGCTAACGTCTCCTCACTGCACATAAATAGCTCCTTGGTGGAAAGAGTTAGAACACCAAGTTTCTGGGAATGCACCTAACAGACAATCTCACCTAGTCCCTCAACGCTACCTCTTTACAAGAGAACACTGCAGTGCTTCCACTTCCCGAGGAGATTGAGACAAGCAAAGTTCCCCCAACAACCCCCCCATTCTAACTAATTTTTACAGGAGCACCAGAAAGGGCGTTCTGACCAGCTGCGTCACCACCTGATATGGGAATTGCAAGACATCTGACCGCAAGTCACTGGAAAGGATTGCAAGGACTGTTGAGAGGATCTTTGGGGTTTATCTTCAACCTTTCCAAGATACTTGTCAGGAGTGCTGTATATGCAAGGCCCTTAGCATTGTCAATGATCTCTCTCATCCACCTAACAATCTCTTTGACACCCCCCCCCCCCCAAATTAGGCAGGAGGTACCGTAACATCAGGACAAGAGTTGTTACGATGGGAAACAACTACTTACTCCAGGACATGAGTCTACTGAACTCTCTGCCACACCCCGGTCTCATCACTTCTGAAGCGCCAGTTACATTATACAGTTTACTTTTTAAACATGTGTTATAAATGCATCTTATTATTTGTTAATTTATTAGTGGTAGTATTACTTATGTGCTGTGAGAGTTATATGTACTGTGTTGTGCAACTTAGTCCAGAGGAACGCTGTTTCATTCAGGGATATACATCTACACGGTTGGATGACAATAAACTTGAACTTTGAAATTCTGTGAGCACTGCTCTCTTACCAAACAG
The DNA here is from genome assembly GCF_030028105.1 of Mobula birostris. Lineage (NCBI taxonomy): Eukaryota > Metazoa > Chordata > Chondrichthyes > Myliobatiformes > Myliobatidae > Mobula > Mobula birostris. Next base: position 166,005,053 of record NC_092375.1, read on the forward strand.
CAGTTCAGACAGTTGCACCACTGAAGGCATGGAGGACCTAATGCACAGGATCGGAAAATGCTGCAGAGCATTTGTTTGTGGACTCAGCTGGCTCCATCACGGGCACTAAACTCACTGTCAGAGAACTCCCATCATCGAGCACATCTTCGATAGGCAACATCACAAGGGAGCAACCATCAAAAGGGGCCCTCAACACCCAGGATATGCCCTCTTCTCATTATTACCATGAGGGACGAGGTACAGGAGCTGAAGATACACACTGAACAATTTAGGAACAGCTTCTTCCCCAACACTGTCAGACTTCGGAATGATTCATGAACCCATGAACACTACTTCACTATAATGCTCTCTTTTTGTACTTTCTATATATTATTGTGATTTATAGTAATTTCTTATGTATTGCACTGTACTGCTACCACAATACAACTTTCAAGACATACAGTATTTCACTGATAATAAACCTTATTCTGACTTGACCAATACCTGGAATGAATAATTTGCCTTATTGGGAAAATGGACTGGTGATACATGTGTTGCCTGAATTTTACAGAAGAGACAGATTACTTGATTAAAACATTAAACACTACCTGAACAGTTTTAAGAGGATAGAGACGATATTTCCCCTTGTGGGAGAATCTAGAACTTGGAGTCACTTACTGAAAACTCTCTAAAAGGGCTGTTTTTGAAACTCTCTTCCTCAAAGGGGAAAAAAAAAATCAAAATCTGTTAATATTTTTAAGGCAGAGGAAATCTGTTAATATTTTTAAGGCAGAGGTAGACAAATAATTGAGAGAGAATAAAGAGAGTGAGTGGGTCTGCAGTAAACAAGAATGCAGGTTAAGATTACCATGAGCTCACCCACGATCTTACGCAGTGGCGGAATAGGTTCATGAGCTACTGTTGCACTTAATTCATATGTTCAAGTTCCTTCCAAACTTACTAATGTTTATTTTATTATTACTCCTATATACCCACAATTGAAAATGAAGACAAGAAAGGCAAGTAAACTTGAAGTACAGGACCAGGCATAAAAATGGTGATGAGTAGAACAGGCTCCAGATAACTGTTTTTCTTATTAAAACCAGTTATGAATGACGATACAATGAAAAAAAAAATCACAAGGCACTTTAGGTATTACTTATATTCTTCGAATTTAATAATTATCTTATTTAAATCAGAAAAAAAAGCTCCTTGTTAAATCTTTGCAGTAATTAAATGTACGTTTCAGAAAAGTCGTGTGCCACTTTCCATTAGCGAGACTGGTTAATTGCAATAGTTAACTGCATTAAACCCGTATACAGAGCACTACTGTTTTAAAGAAAACAAAGTAGCCAAAGAGAATGTACCACTGGATGTCACGGCGTGATGTCGAAAAAAAAGTTACGTAGACTGGGGAAACATCGGACCACCAATCACCTCACCCTATCATTAAAATACAGCACTCACTGGAATAGAACTGTTACGGTCCAATGAATGCAATGCAAAAACTACTGACTTGTACACTTTAACAGATAAGTGTATTAAAAACTTCTATGCATTACAACAAATTAACCAAGAAATCACACAAGCACTCCGATCGGTCCAGGTATTCCTACTACCGATCTCAGATACTTGTAAAGCCTCTGCAGAGAGCAGCGGCAAAGCACATTGTATATTTATTATTTAGATGTGTCACTGAAACCCAGCCATCCATTCTGAGCCGGAGTGCAAACTCTGCATACACCCACTGATCGTCCCCTCACAACAGGGCCAGAATCATGCCGGTCCTCGGTCCCGCCGCACCCATTCAAACCGCCGCCTCGCCACCCACCTCCGTCTGGGGATGCTGCCCGCTGCCTTGGCAGGGCCGTCGACAGTCCCTGCCTCGACGGCTCCGCACTGGCTGACCACGGGCCCGGCCCCGGCCCCGGCCCCGGCCCCGTGCTCGGGCCTCCGCAGGTGCCCCGCCACCACCCGCAGCCGTTGACGAGCGCGCTGCTCTGACGCCATTCTTCCGTGTTGTGGCTGTGCAACGAGACGGGGTCAGAGGTGAACTGGAAGGAACCTGCGCTCCCAACAGCCTTCGCGGCCGCTCCGCACCCACAGGTGGGAGGGGAAGTAGCCGGGGTTGGCAGCCTCCCACTTTGGCAGCCAGAACTGCCCCCTGTCCCTATCACAGCCGTCAGTCACCGCTCCTGTCCCTTCCCCTCATCTCGGCCGCCAGTCACTACCCCTATTCTAACCCCTCGCCTCCGCCCTCAGTCACTACCACTACTCCTATCCCTGCAATCAATCTCTGCCCCCGCCTCCGCCTCCGCCTCCAGTCATTGCTCCTGTCCCTGCCTCTTGTTTCGGCCGTCAGTCATTACCCCTATCCCTATCGCTGCCCCCGCTGTCAGGCACTGCCTCAGCCGTCAGTCAGTGTTCCCGCCCCTGCCTCGGCAGTCAGTAGCTGTCTCCAGCCCCACCCCCCGTGAAGTGCTTCAAGAGGTCCACTTGGCCCTGAAATCTGCTTCAGAACAAAATCAGTGTATCTCTGGCCAGAAAAGCTACTTTCCTACAGTGTTTTCACATATCTTTGTCCATTCATATCCATAAATCTATTAATTTAAGTTTTGAAATTAAGCCTTCAGGATTTTCTGGAGTGAAAATCGCAGTTTTGGCATCATTTCAGTGGTATTGTCTCCTCAATTCAGTTCTAAGTAACTTGAGCCTTGTTCTGAGACTGACCTTCAAGCTTGACACTCGTTGGCCAGGAGAAATGTCTCTCAGCTTCTGTCAAGCTCTCAGCGAACTTTGTATGTGGCAAGGGTGCCACTTGTCAGTACTGTAGAGGCCTATTCTATACAATCTTATCATACGACAGAGCTTCAATCCTCAAAGTTTACCTTGTGAATCCTCAGGACTCCCCTCCTAGAGCAATACACCCTTCCTTGCTGTATGTAGGAGGTCCAGAAATGTATATAATACTCCAGATATGATCTCACCAAAGCCCTATTTAATTCTAAAACCATACGGCATTTATTTTATTTTTATTTGATTTGATATAGAGATACAGCACAGAACAGACCCTTCCGGCCCAATGGGCTGCACAGTCCATCAACCCTCCTACTTAACACTAGCCTAATCACAGAGCAATTTACCAATGCATCTTTGGAATGTGGGAGGAAACGAGAGCATCCAGAGGAAACCCACGCAGTCACGGGGAGAATGTATAAACTCCTTAGTGGCGGGAATTGAACCCGGATCACTAGCCCTGTAAAGGGATGCGCTAACTGCTACTGTACCTTGCCGCCCAGACACCATGTCTTCATTGACCCATCATCAATCATTAACTCTGTTCCTTTCCTCTCAAAAAGTTCAAATTAAATTTATTATCAAAGTACCTACAGTTGAAGTCAGAAGTTTACATACACCTTAGCCAAATACATTTAAACTCAGTTTTTCACAATTCCTGACATTTAATCCTAGAAAACATACCCTGTCTTAGGTCAGTTGGGATCACTATTTTAAGAATGTGAAATGTCAGAATAATAGTAGAGAGAATGATTTATTTCAGCTTTTATTTCTTCCATCACATTCCCAGTGGGTTAGAAGTTTACATACACTTTGTTAGTATTTGGTAGCATTGCCTTTAAATTGTTTAACCTGGGTCAAACATTTTGGGTAGCCTTCCACAAGCTTCTCACAATAAGTTGCTGGAAATTTGTTCCATTCCTCCAGACAGAACTGGTGTAACTGAGTCAGGTTTGTAGGCCTCCTTGATCGCACACACTTTTTCAGTTCTGCCCATTTTCTATCAGATTGAGGTCAGGGCTTTGTGATGGCCACTCCAATACCTTGACTTTGTTGTCCTTAAGCAATTCTGCCACACCTTTGGAGGTATGCTTGGGGTATTGTCCATTTGGAAGACCCATTTGCGACTGAGCTTTAACATCCTGGCTGATGTCTTGAGGTCGCTTCAATATATCCACATAATTTTCCTTCCTCATGATGCCATCTATTTTGTGAAGTGCGCCAGTCCCTCCTGCAGCAAAGCACCCCCATGCTTCACGGTTGGGATGGTGTTCTTCGGCTTGCAAGCCTCACCCTTTTTCCTCCAAACATAACGATGGTCATTATGGCCAAACAGTTCAATTTTTGTTTCATCAGACCAGAGGACGTTTCTCCAAAAAGTATGATCTTTGTCCCCATGTGCACTTGCAAACTGTAGTCTGGCTTTTTAATGGCGGTTTTGAAGCAGTGGCTTCTTCCTTGCTGAGCAGCCTTTCAGGTTATGTCGATATTGGAGTTGTTTTACTGTGGATATAGATACCTGTCTACCTGTTTCCTCCAGCATCTTCACAAGATCCTTTGCTGTTGTTCTGGGATTGATTTGCACTTTTCGCGCCAAAGTAAATGCATCTCCTTCCTGAGCGGTATGATGGCTGCGTGGTCCCATGGTGTTTATACTTGCATACTATTGTTTGTACAGATGAACGTGGTACCTTCAGGCCTTTGGAAATAGCTCCCAAGGATGAACCAGACTTGTGGAGGTCCTCAATTTTTTTTTCTGAGGTCTTGGCTGATTTCTTTTGATTTTATTTGTGATATAGTCAATTAAAAGTGAAATAATCGGTCTGTAAACAATTGTTGGAAAAATTACTTGTGTCATGCATAAAGTAGATGTCCTCAATGTTTTGCCAAAACTATGGTTTGCTAATATGAAATCTGTGGAGTGGGTAAACAATGAGTTTTAATGACTTCAACCCAGGTGTATGTAAACTTCTGACTTCAACTGTATATATCACCAGATACTACCTTGACATTCATTTTCTTACAGGCATTCACATTAGAACAAAGAAATATGATGACATCAGTTGAAAACTATGAACCAAATCTGGCAAATTAATGTGCAAAAGAAGACAAACTGTGCAAAAAAGAAATATTGAGAGCATGAGTTTTAGAGTCCATAGGTTGTGGAATCAGTTCAAAGTTGAGATGAGTGAAGTTATCCACAGTGGCTCAGAATTTTGATAATTGAAGGGTAATAACTGTTCCTGAACCTGGTGGTGTAGGACCTGAGGCTCCTGTACCTCCATCCTGATGGCAGCAGTGAGAAGAGGGCATGCCCACATGGCACATCCCCATTGAATATCAGCAACTCCCACCATTCTCCTACCACATAGCTAGGGACTCAGTATTTGTTTTCCAGTGAAAGTGAATAACCCCACATTTTTCAGTTGGTTCATCCATATCCCTTGAAGACCCTATTTGTCAGAGTCAGCAACCTGAAAAGGACCTAAATGTTAAACAACTTTCAGTACACACTAATATTTTACTTCTTATTTCATATCCTCATACCTTTTTCTCTTGTGTGGGATCTTATCGAAAGCCTTATGAACGTATGAATTTTCCTAAACCATTGTTCTTCTCTCACATCTACTCTCCTCAATCCACCTTCAAAGAACTCCAATAAAGTTCAAAGTAAATTTCCTATCAAAATACATATATGTTACCACAAACTTGAGATTCATTTTCTTGCAGGCATACTCAATAAATCCAATAACCATTAAAGATCAATGAAAGACTGCACCAACAGGGCAGATAACTGTTGTGCAAAAGACAACAAACTGTGCAAATACAAAAAGAAAGGAAAAATAGAAATAAAATTAATAATAATAAAGCAATAAATATTGAGAACATGAGATGAAGAGTCCTTAAAAGTAAGGTTGTGGGAACAGTTCAGTGGTGGGGCAAGTGAGGTTGAGTGAAGTTATTCCCTCTCCCACCTCCCCCCAGTTTGGAGCCTGATGATTGAGGGGTAATAACTGTTTCTGAACTTGGAGTTGTGAGTCCTGAGGCTCCTGTACCTTCTTCCTGATGGTAGCAGTGAGAAGAGACCATGGCCTGGGTGGTAGGGGTCCCACTGCATGATGTAGTTCTTCCTAAATGTGGGAGGGTTTTACCTGTGATGGACTGGGCTGTATAAATTAATCAAACAAGACTCCACTTTCATATCCATGTAGACCCTGCTCAATCGTTTTATTGTCTACTTCCAATACTTTCCCTCTTTTTAAAGTTAGATTGAAGTATTGGTAGTTCTCTGTGTCTCCCTGTAATTTCTTATGCTAAGGGATAGACATACAACCACTGATAAACATAATCCCTTTTTGACTATTAAATTACTGGTTGCTGTGGTCATTTACAGTATGATGTCCATATATGCAGTTGACAGCAGCCTAGCTGTGTGGTAGTCTAAACAGAGAGATGATTAAACAGTCTACTCATTCCAGAAATCACCATCAAGGGAAATTTACATAATTATCTGCTGGTAAACAATCCATTAGTGATGTGCAGTCGGGTAGAGTTTGTTGCAAGTAACGGCCCTAATTTACCCATGTGGCTACAGTAACTGGATTAATAGTCAAATAAATATAAGGTTGTAGATATTTTCTACTACTTGATATGGCAATTGCACTTCTGAGAATACAGATCCCCTGTCTATAAAACTTGTGATATGTGTAATCCCTTCTGCTACTTTGGCCCATCTGAGCACCTCTCCCTTCTGTGTAGCTCCCTTCATTGTAAGTGCTACACCGATCACGGATTATTGGCATCATGAAGGATATTCATAAAACAGGGCTAAACTGTGGCACAATAATTAGTACTGCTTGATCACCTGACCTTGACTATTGTCTGTCCGGAGGATACATGTTCCTGTGATCCTGTTGGTTTTCCCTGGGTGCTCTTCGCTGGTTGGAAGGTTATTATAAATTGCTCCTATTTATAAATGGCAGGAAAATTAGGGGCTGGAGGTTGAGATGATGGGATGCAGGAAGACAATGGGATTAGCATGGACAGAGCTTGAGGTTGCAAGTTGAAGGTCTGGATTCCATGCTGCCATGGCTACATGATAATAGAATTCTTTCTGTAATGTGCAAACAAACTTATCCAATTAATCTTTTGTTGTTATTTTGACAGTCTCTATTGTTGATAAAACATCCTATCCATAGAAACAGTTACCAGAAGAAATTGAACCATTTTGTGAGTTTTTATTCATATATTACAACAATATGCATAAGTAATTGGAACTGCAGCTTAAATTTGCCTCCTTTTCCCTGAAAAACCCTTGCTGCATGTTAAATTTGGAGCAAAATTTAAACAATTTGCAAAGACGACAGTGACAGTGAGTGGGGAGAGAAATAAATGTTAACGTTTCAGTTCATTGACCTTTCATCATAACAGAAATATTAATAAGTCTCTGGCTATGAGAAGTGGTGGGGTGGAGATACATTTCCACCAAACGAGCTGTAGAGTAATCCTCCTCTCCATTAGCCTGTGGGTCACTGTTGGGCAAGGAGTAGCTCCTCTCCCTCCCCTATTCAGGGTTAGGTGAAACCATGAGAACAGATGGTGGATCGTCCTATCAGCAGCTGGTGCATATCACAAGCCCTGATTATGCAACCACTGACGCTAGGCAGACAATCTCTAAAGAGTATTGAAAATGTCTGGGGTCGTCCATCTTGTAAGACACTGCCCAGAAAAAAGGCAATGGCAAACTATTGCTGTCAAAAAACTTGTCAAGAACAATCATGGCCATGAAAATACCATGATCGCCGATGTCATATGACATGGCACATAATGAATGAATGAATGATGAGAAGTGGATTTCACATCAGCACCAAAAACACATCCACCTAATCTGGATATGGGAGCATTTGGAGCCAGATTACATTTATGCTTGACAAATTTAAAACAATAACTACCATATTTAGCACTTAAGCTTGTGACATAGAACTTGCTCTGTCCCCAATGTCTTTGAGAGTACTCAAGAATTGAACACTTCTAGAGAACCACCACCTTTAATATATCAGCTGAGCTGACTTCTGACAGTTTCAGACCACCCTTTGGAGCAGTGACAATTAGCTATGCCATGACTAGTAGCACTTTGCATTATCCAGAGCAGTCAGTATACATAGTGTGAATAGACCAGCTAAAAATTATATTTGCTTTTAATAGTACGAAAAATGGTCAGTTATTCTTGACCTTGGAGCAATTAATGGAACCTCAGTCAGAGGTTCCAGGAAAAAATAACACATGTGGAGGTGGCAAGCGGGCATATGTGACCTTAAAATCAGGAACCTGCCAGTCAGCGGCCACAGTGGAGTAGCTGACTGTAAGCTCAGACCCATCTCCTGCACTCATTAATAGATAATGTCTGATCACCTACAAGAATTCTAAGCAATTATAAAGACAGGTTCATTTTGGCCCTTTTCCTTACCATGTTGATCAGTTAAGACAGGAATACAAGTTTGATCACATACTTTGAAATGGTTAATGCAGACATTTTGAAAAGGAGAAGTGGAACAGTTTAAAGGAAATTTTGGATGGGGCATAAAAAGAGGTTGACCTGCAGTGACTGCATTAGTGACAGAGCACTCCAGTTTTTTATAATAACGTCATTGTTAGAGTTATACAGGGTAGAATCAGACCCAACAGCCCAAATCATCCATGGCAACTGATATTCCCACCTAAATTGGTCCCATTTGCCTGCATTTGGTTCATATCCCTCTAAACCTTTTCTCTCCTCATATCTGTCTAAATGTATTTGGAACGTTGCAATTGTACCCGCCTCTACCATCTACTGGCTGCTCGTTCTATATAACTACTACATTCTGTGCGAAAAACACCCCTCAATTTAAACCTCTACTTTCTTATTTTGGACTCCCCTACGTGGAAAAAAGGCTGTTGACAATTTACCTTATCAAGGCCCTTCATGATTTTATAAATCTCTATAAGGTCAACTCTCAGCCTTCTTTGCTTCAGGGAAACCATTCCTAACCAATTCAGTCTCTCCTTCTAACTCAAGCACTCCAATCCTGCAAGCATCCTCATAAATCTTTTCTGTAATCAGGTTGTTCCTATCGTATCACTTACTTATTGCCTGTTATACTGTTGGCGTTTAGGGCAGCAGTGAAGGTCCTCCATTTCTGCTGGTGTTCAGGGCTTCCTTCATCATGTCAGCAGCTTCCTCTTGGTTTTCAGTACTGTCAGTCATGCAATTCCCGGATGGAGACTCAGGAATATCACAAGATCACAAGACCAAGGAGCAGAAGTAGGCCATTCGGCCCATCGAGTCTGCTCCACAGCTCCCCCATGAGCTAAACTATTCGCCCATCTAGTTCCAATTTCCGGCTTCTTCCACATATCCCTTGATACCCTGACTAATTAGATACCTGTCAATCTCCTCCTTAAACACCCTCAATGATCAGACTTCCACAATTGTATGTGGCAACGAATTCCACAAATCCACGACCCTCTGGCTAAAAAAATTTCTCCTTATCTCTGTTTTAACTGGGTACCCTCTAATTCTAAGACAATGGCCTCTTGTCCTGGACTCACCCACCAAGGGAGACAACCTTTCCACATCTACTCTGTCCAACCCTTTCAACATTCAAAATGTTTCTATGAGATCCCCTCTCATTCTTCTATAGTCTAATGAATACAATCCAAGAGCTGACAAACACTCCTCATACGTTAGCCCCTGCATTCCAGGAATCATCCTCGTAAATCTTCTCTGAACTCTCTCCAACATCAGTACATCCTTTCTAAGATAGGGGGCCCAAAACTGCACACAGTATTCCAAATGAGGTCTCACTAATGCCCCATAGAGCCTCATCAACACCTCCTTACTCTTATACACTATTCTTCTTGAAATGAATGCCAACATAGCATTCACTTTCCTTACCGCCGATCCAACTTAGTGGTTAGCCTTTAGGGTATCCTGCATGAGGACCCCCAAGTCCCTTTGCACTTGCGATTTTTGGATTTTCTCCCCATCTAAATAATAATCTGCCCAATTATTTCTTCTTCCGAAATGTACAACCGTACATTTGTCAACGTTGTATCTCATCTGCCATTTCTTTGCCCACTCTCCTAAACTGGCTAAGTCTCTCTGCAACCTTTCCGTTTCTTCAAGGTTTCCTGCTTCTCCACCTATCTTGGTGTCATCCGCAAGCTTAGCCACAAAACTATTTAATCCATAATCCAAGTCATCGATATACATCGTAAAAAGAAGCGGCCCCAACACCAACCCCTGCGGAACACCACTAGTAACCGGCAACTAATCAGAATAGGATCCCTTTATTCCCACCTTTTGCTTTCTGCCTATCAGCCAATGCTCCACCCATTTCAATATCTTTCCTATAATTCCATGGGCTTTCATCTTATTAAGCAGCCTCATATGCGGCACCCTATCGAAGGCCTTTTGAAAATCCAAATACACAACATCCACAGCCTCTCCCTTGTCAATCTTATTTGAGATTACCTCAAAAAATTCCAATAGGTTGGTGAGATAGGATCTTCCCTTCATGAAACCATGCTGGCTTGGGCCTATCTTGTCATGCATCTCGAGGTACTTCATAACCTCGTCCTTGAGGATCGACTCCAATATCTCAGTCACACAGTCACACTCAGATGAAGAATGGTTCTTCATTGCTGTTTCTGTAACAATTTTATTTTACCATTTACTGTTCTAGCACTGAGCTGAACCCCTGAACCTAGAGGAGTGGTGGACCACTCTTATTCTGTCCTCTACCCTTTGACCTGTTTGGCATGGATGACTAAGAGCCAAAACATAAAGCCCTGACTCTAGCCAACATAGCTCTCCAGGTCATTGAGGCACACAAGCCTCCAAACCCTACAACAAGGTTGTGGTCCTCTAGTATGGCAACCAGAAATGCACTCACCAACATCTAGTATAGCTGTAACATGGCACTTGAACTCTTGAACTCAATGTTCTGAGCAATGAAGGCAAGTGTTCCATTGCCTCCTTCACCAACCTGGCTAACCTGTATTGCCACTTTCATGGAACTATGTATTTATTCTCTAGGTTTCTCTATCCTTCTCTACACCCCAGGACCCTACCGTTCACTATGTGTATCTTGCCCTGTTTTAATTTCTCAAAATTCATCATTTTCCACTTGTTTGAGGGAAATTCCGTCTCTCTACTCTTTGGTCACTTTTCCATTAAATGAGGACCCTGTTGTAACTTTGAACAACCTTCTTCACTGTCCACTACTTCAACATTTTTGCCATTATCTACAAACTTACTAACCATACCATCTACATTCTCATCCCAAATCATTAATACTTATGATAAACAGCGGGGGACCCAGCAATGATCAATGGCATCACTAGTCACAGGACTCCAATCCAGAAAGCATAACTTAAACATGAATTGTACACATATTTGACAAGGAAGAATACAATTAGAACAAAAAACAAAGTCCAGTTGACTGCAGGATGATTAAACTGTTGTAATTAGAGTGTTGCACTAGATCCCAAGTGACTCAACCTTCCAGACCAGCCTACCTTATGGGTGGACTAATAATGGCTGCCATTGTTTTCAGAATCAGAATCAGGTTCATTGTCATTGTTTCTTATGTGATGTGAAACTTGTTGTTTTCTGGTAGCAGTAGAGTGTAAAGACTATAAATTTACTATAAATTACAAAACAATTAAACGGCGCATAAAAGGGAAAATGATATAGTGTTCATGGGCTTGTGGCTATTCAGAGCATAGAACATAGAAATTTACAGCACGTTACAGGCCCTTCGGCCCACAATGTTGTGCCAACCACGTAACCTACTCTAGAAAATGCCTAGAAGTTCCCTACCGCATAGCCCTCTGTTTTTCTAAGCTCCATGAACCTATCTAAGAGGCTCTTATAAGATCCTATTGTATCCGCTTCCACCACCGCCGCCGGCAGTGCGTTCCACACATCCACTACTCTGTGTGAAAAACTTACCCCTGACATCCTGCTGCTGCTGCATCAACTCAGGCCTAGGGGGCTGGCGTCAGGCACGATGACGGACTCTCCACTTCTCCCTCTCCCTCATCAGTGTGTTCAGTTCATCTACATTAGCCGCGCCGCTGTGTTCTAGGAGCGTGTTGACCATAGTCTTGGGAGGGCGCCCAGCGTTCATCCTCCTGTACTTGGGCTTCCATATGATGACTGGGCTGGCAGGTAGCTCGGGGCAGCGTAGACAGTGCCCTGCTAGTTGCAGTCTTCTCACCTCAGTTTTAGCAGTGAGCACCGGTGGGTCGTCATAGAGCTCGATGTTCGTCATGCGCTGTCGCCAACTCATATCAAGAGCCATCTGGCGCATTCGTGTATGGCAACCATCTAGAGACTTTTGCATAGTCTTGGTGAGTGTCCACGTCTCATATCTGTACATGAGAATGGACTCTATGACTGCTATGTCCTGACATCCCCTTGGTATCCATTTCCAAGTGCCTTAAAACTATGCCCACTCGTGTTAGCCATTTCAGCCCTGGGAAAAAGCCTCTGGCTATCCACACCATCAATGCCCCTCATAATCTTATACACCTCTATCAGGTCACCTCTCATCCTCTGCCGCTCCAAGGAGAAAAGGCCAAGTACATACATTCAACTCATTCTCATAAGATATGCCTTCCGATCCAGGCAACATCCTTGTAAATCTCCTCTGCATTCTCTCTATAGTATCCACATCCTTCCTGCAGTGAGGTGACCAGAACTGAACGCAGTATTCCAAGTGGGGTCTGACCAAGGTCATATAGCTGTAACATTACCTCACGGTTCTTCAACTCAATCCCATGGTTGATGAATGCCAACACACCATATGCCTTCTCAACAACACTGTCAACCTGCGCAGCAGCTTTGAGTGTCCTATCGACACAAACCCCAAGATCTCACAGACCCTCCACACTGCCTAGAGTCTTACTATTTATAACATATTCTGTCCTCAAATTGGACCTACCAAAATGAACCACTTCACACTTATCTGGGTTGAAGTCCATCTGCCATTTCTCAGCCCAGTTCTGTATCTTATCGACGTCCCGCTGTAATCTTTGACAACCCTCCAGACTATCCACAACACCTCCAACCTTTGTGTCATCAGCAAACTTACTATCCCACAATTCTACTTCTCCATCCAAGTCATTCATAAAAATCACAGAGGAGGGGTGTCAGAACAGATCCCTGTGGAACACCACTGGTCACCAACCTCCATGCAGAATTTGAACCATCTACAACCAACCTTTGCCTTCTGTGGGCAAGCCAATTCCGGATCCACAAAGCAAGGTCTCCTTGGATCCCATACCACCTTCCTTTCTTAACTCCCTAGTTAACCCTAACCCTAAGGAGCCTTGCATGAGCCTTATCAAGTGCCTTACTGAAATCCGTATACACTACATCCACTGCTCTAGCTTCATCAGTGTGTTTTGTTATATCCTCAAAAAATTCAATCAGGTTCATAAGGCACGATCTGCCCCTGACAAAGCCAGGCTGACTATCCCTAATCAGATTATGTCTCTCCAAATGCTCATAAATTCTGCCTCTCAAGGTCTTCTCCAACAACTTGCCCACCACTGCAGTCAGACTCACTGGTCTATAATTTCCTGGGTTATCTCTCCTTCCCTTCTTGAGCAAGGGAACAATATTTGCAACCCTCCAATCCTCCGGTATTTCTCCCGTCCCCATTGATGACACAGAGATCATCGCAAGAGGCTCAGGAATATGATAACAGTGGTGAAGAGGCTTTTCCTGAATTGTCAAGTGTGGGTCTTCGGACTTCTGTACCTCCAGCTTGATGGCAGTATCGAGAAAAGGCATGTCCCAGATGGTGAGGGTCTTTTGTGATGGATACTGCCTAGTTAAGGCTCCGCCTCTTGAAGACGTCGTCCATGGTTGGGAGGTTGTGCCTATGATAGAGTAGCCTGAGCCTACCGCCCTCTGCAGCCTCTTCTGATCCAGTGCATTGGAGCCTCCATACCAGGCTGTGATGCAACCAGTCAGAATGCTCTCCACCACACAAATATAGAAGATTTACAAGAGTTCTTGGTGACATATTAATCTCCTCAAGCTCTTAATGAAGTTGAGTTACTGCCATGCCTTCTATATGATTGTATTCATATGTTGAGTCCAGGATAGACCCCCTGAGATACTGACACTGACGATCTTGAAGCTGCTCACCCTTTCCACCAATCACAACTGGTGTGTGTTCTCCTGACTTCTGCTTCCTGAAGTTCACAATCAATTCCTTGGTCTTGCTGACACTGAGTGTGTGATTGTTGTTGCAACATCATTCATCCAGATGATGGATGTACCTCATTCTTGTTTGTCTCCTCATCACTATCTGACATTTTACCAACAACAGTGTGTCATGTTCAGATTTATAGATGGCATTTAAGCTGTGCTAGCCACACAGTCACAAGTGTAGAGACAGCAGAGCAATGAGGTAAGCAGGAATCCTTGAGGTGTACCTGTGTTGATTGTCAACGAGCCCTGCTGCCCGTTATGCTGCTGGCATTTAGGGCCGCAATGAAGGTCGTCCATCTCTGGCAGTGCTCAGGGCTTCCTTCATCATATCAGTAGATTCCTCTCAGTTTTCACTACTGTCAGTTATGCAAGTCCCAGGTGGAGACTCAGGAATACTGTCAGACTCAGATGTAGAAGGATTCTTCATTGCTGTTTCCATAACAGTTTTGTTAAACCAGTCAAGGTTGTTAGCCCTGAGCTGAACCCCCGAACCTGGACAACTGGTGGACATTCTTATTCTGGCCTCTACCTTTTGACCTGTTTGGCAAGGGTGACCCTACCAAGAGCCAAAGTATAAAGCCCTAACTCCAGCTAACATAGCTCTCTGGGTCATTGGGGCACACAAGCCTCCAAACCCAATGACAAGGTTGTGGTCCTCTTGGAGGATTGTCAATGAGGAGATCACCTGACTTGGTTTCCAAATGAGGAACTCAAGGATCAAAAACCATCACTACTAATATTTGTGTTTTAAAATTAAAAAAAATAATTGCAGTTAGGTTCTTCCAAAGAGAGATTTGAACTCATGTCTATGTACTATTAATCAAGAGCCGAATCCATGGGTTATTCATTAGTCTGACAGTTAAACTGCTGTGCCACCAATATATCCAATCTTCTGGTAAGTTATACTAACAGTTGAAAAGCATTTCTGAGATTGCCTTCAGAGTGAAAGAATAGTGCTTCTTTGCACTGCAATTGATCACATATTAAGTATGGAACGTGTGGTGGTCTGTGATCATCTGCAAAGAAATTGGATAGAAAGTTCCCTTGTAAAAATTAGATTTTAAACAAATTTCTTAATTAAAATCTTAGCTTATTTTAAATTCTTTTACATTTTTCAGCCTATGTGTTTGAACATGTGTTTGACTGTTAACAGTTATTTACGTAAGCTCCTGTTTAATACAGAATTGTGCCATTTGTCTTTTTGTTTATTAGCTGAGAACTACTGCCCATGATTGTTAACTGAGGTTGGATTAAAATAATGAGGCCTGGATGGAATCTATTTTTTGTGGTTAAAAAAAAGAGATAATTTGATACTACAGGGTCTTTATTAGAGAGCAGCACAGTAGAGTAGAAGGGCCGGCAGGGTAGCATAGTAGATAACCTAATGCTTTATACCACCAGCAATTCTCGTCACTGTCTATAAAGAGATTGTATGTTCCCCCCGTGATCACATTAATTTACGCTGGGTGCGCCTGTTCCCTCCCACATTCAAACGACATATGGATTAGTAAGGGTCAATAAGTTGTGGACATGCTTTGTTAGAGCCAGAAGCATAGCAACACTTGCAGCCTGCCCCCACCACATATTTATACTGGGCTGGTCACTGATGCAAAATGGTGCATTCCACTCCATGTTTCAATGTACTTGTGACAAACTAAGTTATTCTTTACCTTTTTTAATGAGAAACAAATGTATGACCATGCATTTATTGTAACTCAAAGATGGATTCATTAGTTATAACATTTAAAAATGATGAATTCCATAGAATAAGTTTATTTCTATGCTTTTTCAAGGGAGAACTATTTACACTCAAAATAGGCTTAGGGATTACTGAAAATTAGCACAGAATCAATGGGCTGAATGGCCAGCCACCTTTGCAATTATAAGGAAATGTGGATTCAACATCAGCCTCATTGCCTAACAGAAACCTTAACACTCACAGAAGTGATGTGGATCCAAATTGTCCTCAATCTAAGGGACCACCTAAAATTGAAAAGCAAAAATAACCCCTGTAGATTTTGGAAAACTAATATAAAAAGTTTTTTTAGTCTTGGTCTGTCCTGTGTTTTGTGATATCACACCGGAGGAAATAGTGTATCGTTTCTTAATGCATGCATTACTAAATGACAATAAAATAGGACTACGTGTCTTCATAATCTAATAAAAAGCAAAAATGGTGATAATACTCAGAATCAGAATTAGGTTTATTATCACGGGTATGTGATGTGGTTGGCTAACTTAGCAGCAGCAGTTCAATGCAATACATAATATAGTAGAGAAAAAAATAAAATTAAAATAATAATATTAATTAATCGATTACAGTATACGTATATTGAATACATATACGTACCTTAATATCCGGGGCACCTAGGTGCGACTCGAGTAGCAGCAGTACTCTCAATGGATTTGATTAAATACTCAGTGAGTCAGGCTGCAACTGTGAAAAGAACAACAGCATTAATGTTTTGAAGACCCATTGTTAACTCCATTTTTTCTCTCTACTTATACCAACTGCCTAAGAAGACTGGTTTCAACACATATTACTTTGCTGATTGAGGCATTTGGGAAAGTCTTGATAGACTTTATACATAATAATATATATGAATAAAGGAAGGAGCAGTGCAAAAAGCTTTTACATTTATAGTCATTATATTCAGCAATATGAACTTTTAAAGAAACAAAAATAACACCATAGCCAATCACGTGGGTCTCTTTCATTGTTTGAGGACCTTCCCTACAGAACAGCACTCCTCCATGTGCAGAGCAGAAGGACCCTAGACTGTAGTCCTCCCTGCCTCCCCCCCCCCCCCACAGTCTAGGTATTGGCTGCACTGAGCTTCAGTGTATCCCTCAGCCTGTACTTCTGCAGCTTGGACTGAGCCAGTCCGCAGATTGCCCTTTCACACAGCTCACTGTGCTGGAAGACCAACTAGTTTTGAGCGGACCAGTTGACATATTGGACTGAGACACTTCATCAGGACTGGAAAGGAAGGGGAAGTCAGAATAAGAATGTGGGGGGGGCGGGGGAGGAAGAAGTAGAAGGTGGCAGGTAATAGGTGTAATCAGGAGAAAAGGAGAAGTAAAGAGCTGGGAAGTTGATTGGTGTAAGAGATAATATATAGGCATCCCTTAGTCTCGTGAGACCATGGATTTGCGCTTTGGAAGGTTTCCAGGGTGCAGGCCTGGGCAAGGTTGTATGGAAGACCGGCAGTTGCCCATGCTGCAAAGTCTCCCGTCTCCACGCCACCAATGTTGTCCAAGGGAAGGGCACTAGGGCCGATACAGCTTGGCACCAGTGTGGTCGCAGAGCAATGTGTGGTTAAGTGCCTTGTTCAAGGACACAACACGCTGCCTCAGCTGAGGCTCGAACTAGCGACCTTCAGATCCCTAGACCAATGCCTTAACCACTTGGCCACACGCCAACACCTGGAAGAGATGAAAGGGCTGGAGAAAGGGGTAATCTGATAGGAGAGGACAGTAGACCAGAGGTCCCCAACCACCGGGCCGCAAAGCATGCGCTTCTGGGCCGCGAGGAAGTGATATGATTTGGCGATATGAGTCAGCTGCACCTTTCCTCATTCCCTGTCACGCACTGTTGAGCCATTACGCGCGCATCGTCCATGTCAGCGCGGGAAGGAGATCAACTCCTCGAGCTTGCAAATGACAGCGGGCTGAAAAGTCTGTTTGACATAACATCTCTGCCGGCATTCTCGATCAAAGTCAAGGCTCAATATCCTGAGATAGCCACGGAAGCACTGAAAATGTTGCTTCCATTTCCAACATATCTCTGCGATGAATGTAACAAAAACTAAATTGCGGATTAGACTGGACATAAGGAACCCCGTTCGAGTATTGCTGTCCCCCATCACCACTCGATAGGACCGCTTTGTTGCAGGAAAGCAAGCCCAGGGCTCCCACTGATTCAGCGATATTGGTGCGTTGCAATGATTTTATAAGTTCATACGGGGAAAATATGCGCTGTGTTTAATATCCAAATGTTACTTAAAATGTTATGATGCTATTGACTTATATAACCATGTAACAATTACAGCACGGAAACAGGCCATCTCTGCCCTTCTAGTCCGTGCCGAACGTTACTCTCACCTCGTCCCACCGACCTGCACTCAGCCCATAACCCTCCATTACTTTCCTGTCCATATACCCATTCAATTTTTCTTTAAATGATAAGATCGAACCTGCTTCTGCCACTTCTACTGGAAGTTCGTTCAATACTTACTTAAAGCTCTCCTGCCCTCCCCTGATAATTGACTTATCGCTATATTCATGCGAGTAAAATGCGCTGTGTGTTTAATATTAAATTCGTTAGATAAAGCCTTTTAGGAACGAAATTGAGTGTATTAGCCACTTATCACCGATATTCTGGTCGTGATTAACACCCCCCTCCGAACAGAATCGCCAAAAACGACTTGTGGTAAAATAATCGGCAGGTTCGCGCATGCGCACTGGTGTCCACGCAAGGCTTCATGGTCATTGTAGTCTTTCTCTGGGGAAACGCAATGTATTTGACAACCTATGTTCCGTGCCTATTCTGGTATCTGTCCCCCACTTTTCCTTCGCTACATCGACGACTGCATTGGCGCTGCTTCCTGCACGCATGCAGAGCTTGTTGACTTTATTAACTTTGCCTCCAACTTTCACCCTGCCCTCAAGTTTACCTGGTCCATTTCCGACACCTCCCTCCCCTTTCTAGATCTTTCTGTCTTTGTCTCTGGAGACAGCTTATCCACTGATGTCTACTATAAGCCTACTGACTCTCACAGCTATCTGGACTATTCCTCTTCTCACCCTGTCTCTTGCAAAAATGCCATCCCCTTCTCGCAATTCCTCCGTCTCCGCCGCATCTGCTCTCAGGATGAGGCTTTTCATTCTAGGACGAGGGAGATGTCTTCCTTTTTTAAAGAAAGGGGCTTCCCTTCCTCCACTATCAACTCTGCTCTTAAACGCATCTTCCCCATTTCATGTACATCTGCTCTCACTCCATCCTCCCGCCACCCCACTAGGAATAGGGTTCCCCTGGTCCTCACCTACCACCCCACCAGCCTCCAGGTCCAACATATTATTCTCCGTAGCTTCCGCCACCTCCAACGGGATCCCACCACTAAGCACATCTTTCTCTCCCCCCCCCTACTTTCCGCAGGGATTGCTCCCTACACAACTCCCTTGTCCATTCGTCCCCCCCATCCCTCCCCACTGATCTCCCTCCTGGCACTTATCCTTGTAAGCGGAACAAGTGCTACACATGCCCTTACACTTCCTCCCTTACCACCATTCAGGGCCCCAAACAGTCCTTCCAGGTGAGGCAACACTTCACCTGTGAGTCGGCTGGGGTGATATACTGCGTCTGGTGCTCCCGATGTGGCCTTTTATATATTGGCGAGACCCGACGCAAACTGGGAGACCGCTTTGCCGAACACCTACGCTCTGTCCACCAGAGAAAGCAGGATCTCCCAGTGGCCACACATTTTAATTCCACATCCCATTCCCATTCTGACATGTCTATCCACGGCCTCTTCTACTGTAAAGATGAAGCCACACTCAGGTTGGAGGAACAACACCTTATATTCCGTCTGGGTAGCCTCCAACCTGATGGCATGAACATCGACTTCTCTAACTTCCGCTAATGCCCCACCTCCCCCTCGTACCCCATCTGTTACTTATTTTTATACACACATTCTTTCTCTCACTCTCCTTTTTCTCCCTCTGTCCCTCTGAATATACCCCTTGCCCATCCTCTGGGTCCCTCCCCCCCCTTGTCTTTCTTCCCGGACCTCCTGTCCCATGATCCTCTCGTATCCCTTTTGCCTATCACCTGTCCAGCTCTTGGCTCCATCCCTCCCCCTCCTCCTATCATTTTGGATCTCCCCCTCCCCCTCCAACTTTCAAATCCCTTACTCACTCTTTCTTCAGTTAGTCCTGACGCAGGGTCTCGGCCTGAAACGTCGACTGCACCTCTTCCTAGAGATGCTGCCTGGCCTGCTGCGTTCACCAGCAACTTTTATGTGTGTTGCATGTATTTGACTGCTACTCTTGTCCATTGGCAACAATCCCGCGCCCCCCCCCCCGCCCCTGGTTGGCCGGTCTGCCGGTCCGCAAGAATATTGTCAACATGAAACCGGTCCGCACTACCAAAAAGGTTGGGGACCCCTGCAGTAGACCATGGAAGAAAGGGAACAGGGAGGAGCACCAAAGGGAGGTCATGGGTAGATATGAAGAGAAGGTGTCAGAGGGAAACAGGATTGGGGAATGGTGAAGGAGACATGGGGACAGGTTACCAGAAGTTGGAGAAATCGATGTTCACGCCATCAGGTTGGAGGCTATCCAGACAAAATATAATGTGTTGCTCCTCCAGTCTGAGAGTGGCCTCATTGTGGCAGTAAAGAAGGCCATAGACTGACATGTTGTAATGTGAATGGGAAGTAGAATTGAAATGGGTGGCCATTGGGAGATCCCACTTTTTGCAGCAGATGGAGTGAAGGTGCTTGATGAAGTGGTCTCCCAATTTGCAAAGGGTCTCACTGATATACAGGAGGCCACACTGGATACAGTAGATGACACCAACAGACTCACAGGTGAAGTATCGCCTCACCTGGAAGGACTGTTTGGGGCCCTGAATGGTAGTGAGGGAGGAGGTGTAGGGGCAGGTTGCAGGGGTAAATGCCAGGAGTTGGATCAGTGGGGAGGGACAAATGAACAAGGGAGTCGCGTTGGGAGCGATCCCTGTGGAAAGCTGAAAGTGGGGGGAGGGGAGGAAAAGATGTGCTTGCTGGTGTAATCCCATTGGAGATGGCAGAAGTTACAGAGAATTATGTACTGGACACAGAGGCTGGTGGGGTGGTAGATGAGGATAAGAGGAACCCTATCCCTGGTGTGGTGGCAGAAGTATGGGATAAGGACAGATGCTTCCTTCTCACAGTCTTAACGAATCTGCAGTCTGCAAAGAGGTAGGTGACAGTCTCTTCCCCTATCTCAAGCCAGCCAAATTAGGTCTTGGTGCTTGTTAGTCAAATCAGGCAGTGAGTTTTGAGCCATTAGCTCTGGATCAAACCCACAGAATCCATACATTCCATGCTGACCACTGCCTGACAGTTGTCGTTTCTTCTTTTCATGGTTCGTGATGCATGGGGGCGACATTTTTGCCGTTTCCATTGCATTTGACTGTGTTTTTTAAACAAAGCCAAGTTGCTAGCTTTGTGCTCAAAATCATGTAAGGCGCCAGATGGATTCGAAGTCCAGTGCTGATGCCACTACACCACCAGCACTACCTGATAGACCTGGAGTCAAAGGTGTTTCCTTGGAAGGACTGTTCCACACTTCCACAAAGGGTTAGGTAGTGCAGCAGCATCCAGTTGACTGAGGTATTGCACATTTACAGGACCAGGCCTACGTTCTGTAACACCAGGGACAAGTAGAACCTCTGTATGTAGAGACATTTGGTACCCATGTACCTCTGGTCCACTCAACTCCTCATACATCCATTCACAAAAGTGGCCATCAAGATGAGGGCAACATTGGGTAAACGTTTGCTCCATTCTCCGGAGACTTGTGCAATACGCCTCACTCCACCTTGGGCTCCAAGATAAACTGATGCCCCAGGTGATAACTGAGACAGAGGAGTGGGCAACAAGTCACACCTGTACCAAGTACAGTAGGCCTGAGAGCATATCACACCTGATAACCAAGTTCTTGCTTATTGACAGAGAGCATTGCTTTCCACCAACTGGGCTTGTTTGACCTTCCCAATTGGCTCCAGTCAGTTCTTGTTACAGTCCTCAGCCCCTCCAAAGCAAATCCCCAGCTCCTTCAGGTAGTCCGATCTGACAGTGAAGGGATGTTGGATGGGTCAGGCCGGTTGCCAAGGAGCATGGCTTTGCTCTTCCTGCAGCTGACTCTGGCCCTTGATGGACAAACTAGTTGCAGATGTTGATTAATCTGCAAACTGACCGTGTGTGCGCAGAAGTCAATGACCTCATCCATGTGCAGGGAGGTTCTGACTTGTGTGCGTCACCACCTGGCAATGTCACATCTCTTTTGCTTTTGTCCTTCCCGATGGGTTCAGCAAAGAGTTCTAAGCAGCACACAAACATAACAGAGAACATAAGAACTTAAAAAATAGGAGCCGGAGTAGGCCATCTAACCTGTCGAGGCTGCTCTGCTATTCAATAAGACCATGGCTGATCTGACCATGGACTCATCTCCACCTACCTGCCTTTTCCCCATTACCCCTAATTCCCCAACTACGCAAAAATCTATATAACCTTGTCTTAAGTATATTTACTGAAGTTTCCAGAGGAGAGAGAACAATCCTGCCTGAATCCAGATTTGATGGGGGAACTATGTGTCTCCTGCCCATTGATTTGGACTGTATGCAGCTATCTATGTAAAGCAGTTGTATCCAACTTCTCATTCACTCCCCAAAGCTCATCTTAGAAAGCACATTCATCATGACCATGAGTGATGACATGTTGGAGACTTTCTTCTGGTCCAAGCTGACCAGGCAGGTATCCAGCCCTCTGACCTGCACACAGGCAATGGTACACCTGAATAGCGCAAGGCTGTCAGAGATTTTCCTGCCAGGTACAGCACAGGTTTTTGGTCTGGATGGATCATCTATCCCAGAGCAGAGTTAGTCCAGTTGGCAATGGCCTTAGATGGGATTCTATAATCCACATTCAACGGTGAAGTTGGTCTCCGATTCCTAATGTCCTCCGGCTCGCACTTCTGCTTGTTGAAACAGGTTTTAAAACATTGGCATATGTTGTGAAATTTGTTGCTTTGCAGCAGCAGTATATTACAATACATATCACTAAAAAATCTAAAAAGTACAATAAGAAATGTATACAGTATATATAATTAAATTAAATAAATAGTGCAAAAAGAGAGCAGAAAAAGAAAAAAATTATATAGTTAGGTAGTGTACATGGGTTCATTGTCCATTCAGAAACCAAAGGGCAGTAGGGAAGAAGCTGTTCCTAAAACTGTCTTCAAGCTCCTATAACTCCAACTTTTTGGTAGCAATGAAAAGCGGGAATGTCCTGGGTGATGGGGAACCTTAATGACGGATGTTGCCTTTTTGAGGCATCATCTTTAGAAGATATCCTCCATGCTGGGGAGGCTAGTGCCCATGATGGAGCAGACTGAGTTTTGAACTTTCTGCAGCTTCTTTTCAATCTTCTGCAGCGGCCCATCTGTACCAGATGGTGATGCAACCAGTTAGAATGCTCTCCGTGGTATATCTGTAGAAACTTGTGAGAGTCTTTGATGATATACCAAGTCTCCTTAAACTCTTAGTGAAATATACCCACTGCCATGCCTTCCTTGTAATTGTAATATGTCGGGCCCAGGATAGGTATTCAGATATGTTGACATCCAGGAACTTGAAACTGCTCGCCCCTTCCACTGCAGGTTCCTCGATGAGGACTGGTATGTGTTCCCTTGACTTTCCCTTCCTGAAGACCACAGTCAATTCCTTGGTCTTACTGATGTAGAACGCAAAGTTGCTTGTTGTGACACCACTCAACCAGATGATCTATCTCACTCCTGTACACCTCCTCATCACCATCTGAAATCCTACCAACAATAGCTGTGTCATCAGCAAATTTGTAGATCCCATTGAACTGTGCCAAGCCACACCATGGGTGTAGAGAGAGTAGAGCAATGGCTAAGCACACATCCTTGAGGTGTGCCAGTGTTAATTGACAGTGAGATGTTATTTTCGATCTGCATTAACTGTGATTTCTCAATGAGGAAGTTATGCCCTTCCTCATGGAGTCTGATGTGCTGTCAGCCCAAAGCGAAGCATCAAACTTTTGCGCTGCTGCGAAGGGTGCATTATGAGGTCATTCTTGCCCTCGGCCATTATAGTTGGGGAAGTGAATACACCCTCCTGTTAGACTATTTGAGGTAACTTATTTTCTATTCTTCCTTACTTCTCTTCCAATATTTGTATATTTCTATATCATTGTACTTGTAATGCTACTGCGACACTGTAATTTCTTTTGGGATCAATAAAGTACGTATCTAGCTACCTATCCCTATGCACTTCCAGCAGGTCTGGGCTTGTCCAACCCCACAGAACTGAGTACAACTCTGCCAGTAAGCCATCATTACTGGGAGTTTTATTCATGCTGAAGGACTGGATGAAGCCATTCAGCTCCTCTGGGGTCAGTGGCATATCCAGACTCAACTACTTGCTAACATTTAACACTTCCATGTTAGTAGACAGGACTTTGCAAAACGGTGGGTTGCGGAGTCCTCCTGTGAATCTTTTGGAAGCGGAAGTGTGAGAATATCTCATCCTGCTCCACAAAGCAGGACCTGAATGTGATATTGGAGGAATCCAACACAAACAGCGCAGTTTACTGACTCTTCACCTCACACATTTCCTCCCTCACGTCCATCCCCTCGTCTGCAGAAGCAGAAGTTGCTGCAGGTCTCTCTGGAGTTGGCACAGTTCCTTCAGACTCTGAATACCTTTCTTCTCTCTATTATATGTATTGTATTGCACTGCCGCTGCAGTGTTAACAAATTTCACGACATGTGCCGACGACATTAAACCTGATTCTGATGGATGAGGAATCTCTTAATGTTCTCCCTGGTTACTTCCACCAGTGAATCAGTCAAAGAATGGTTTCACAGCTCACCAACCTGTGTTCCTCAATATCCTCTGAGATCAGCAGCTTGATGTTCGACATCCACGCCCCCCTGCCTGCCATCTGATCATCCTGTCGGTGGCTGGAGGCTTGAAGGAGGAATATTGTCGGTGGATCTGATTGTGGTGGTCTTCAACACTAATAGGAAGTCTATTGGGCTGTCTGCTCCTGTCCAAGTGTGTTGTGGCTGTGCCCTACCTGAAGGCATTGTGTAGCTTTGCATCTTTACCTATTTCGTCAGGAGTCTGGAGGTGCTGTGCAGCCTCCTGTTGACACTGCTGGATTGTCCAGGCAATGATGCTGTTGAAGTCAGCAGCCAGAATGACTGGTAGGGACATCACCAGCAGTGGTGGAGGACAGCTAGCCGCTCACTCCACACAGGTGAGGTGTACATATTGATTAGCCGGAGCAGAATGTTATAGTACTTCACGTCAGCCACAAGGAGCTGCCCACCCACCACCCCTTTGACTTCAGTGACAGAGAAGTTGCCTCTCCACAGCAGATTATTCGCTCCAGATGCACAACTCTCACTCCCTTCTGATCATAAAAAATATCCCTGGGACCACCATTGTGACCACCTCTGATAGTTGTAGAGATGTGACAGCCTACATCCTTGTAAAGAAAGTCACAACTGCCTTGACCTTGGTGAAGTATTGCAAGATGTTAACACAGCACACTGTGTATGTTTAGAGGCACCAGTTTCATCTGCACAGTAATTTGAGTTCAGTGATCACAAATACAGTCTCTTGACAATCAGCCTTGATGAACTGCCTCACAGTTCTTGGGCTCACAGGTACTAGGAATGGTCTTCTGCAAGGTATAGCAATGCTGGGGAGGAGGGGTGGGAAGATCAATCTGTGTTCTTGGTTCAACACTGGCCCTGATTGTTCCATACCTTCCATCACTTGGAGTTGGCAGGCATTGGATACTATGCTGTTCCTGGGCTCTGAGAGCTACGAGGTGGCAGGTTATGTTTCTCGCTTACCCGTGTTTGTTTGTAGGCTCCCCTCCTCTTTGTCCTCTCCATTTTGATGCTTCCTCTGACCGTGTCATTGGTTTCCTATGTTTTCTTCATCTTCTTCCAAGTACAGATTGGTGGTGTTTGTTGTGTTGCCCTTTTCTCCCTATTGCTTTTAACCTCAGAAGCCCTTTGTCTCTTTGGGTGGTGTGCTCTAGCACTACTTTAACACCACCTGCCATTCTTCTCTTGTCCCTCTGCCATTCCCTCGTACATTGACACCTCCTCTTGGGGAGGGGCCTGGGAGCTTCTGGCTGGGGTTTGGGAGCTTGAGGTGGATGGTTTTTCCTCAGTCCTGGCCTCAGTTTCAGTCTTGGACCTCTGCACTTATATGTTGAGAGTCACCGTTACTTGAGGGGTTGTTGTCAGCTCCCCTCTTATTTCTGGGCATGATAGAGGTAGGCTGCCACTTCGCACAGCTTGCATGTTTTGCTTTCTCTGCAGACCTTGGTCTGGTGTCTTTCCTGCACGCAGCTCTTGCAGGTGACCACACTGCATGAGGCCTCCACACCCAGGCTTGCTGTAGTTACAACACACTCTGGGTTGTCCTGCATGTACTATGTAACCACAGTTCCCTTCAATGGCAAACACTAGGGTGCGTGGATGAGGGCTCCTTTAGCATCCGCTCTGAGCTTGCCCTCACTTGGCACTTGCTGGTTCAGATCTCAAACAGGTCCTTGATATCCACGATCTAGGTCCTACTCCCTCAACATAGTGGGCCAGGAAAGTGAGGACATTTACAATGGACACGTGTGGGTTAAACTTGCGCATTGTTATCACATAGTCCTTTGGGAGAAGAGGGTGAAGAGTAGCTGTACCTTCAACAATGAGAGCAGAGCCTCATTCCCTCCTCCTGAAAGTCCTGTAGCATCTTCTGCCATCCCACCAGGTACTTGAAGCTAACATCAAAGTACTCATTATCTGCAAAGTCCCAGAGGCCCTGAACTTGCAGCTCTCCATCATGGCCTTCCTAAAGGGGTTCACCTCACTGAGGTCCTTCACTGCCACCCTGACAGCGTTTCAGATTCCTGTCCTCCTACCAAGGTGCTTGCCACTGCAGCCATGCTGATGAAGCTAGTGGCTTATTGCAGGTTTAGTTGCTGGAAGGAGATTTTAGACTGGTTTCCCATCAGCAATACAATCTATCCCCATATCGGTAGTTTCTGCTCTCGTCAGGTAGCCACTTGATTGTGAAGAGACACCTTCCTTCTTCTTCAACATTTGTTTGCCCACCTTAATTTCTGTAACTCATAATATTTTGTAACTACCAGAACATTCCAGTTCAAATCTTACTTTATCACATCAATTGAGAATAATGTAATAATGAGATCATATGTAACAGGACTGAACAATGCTCAAATGTTATTTCTGAGTTTTAAGACACAAGAAAGACTGCTGGAAATCTGGAGCTACACACAGTAAAACAGTTGCTGAAAGAACTCAGCAGATCAGGCAATATCTATGAAGAGATGAACAGTTGATGTTACAGGCTAAGACCATTCATCAAGACTCTCAGAACCTATAAGATTTGGTTGCAGTAGACATCACACCCTCTCTCATCACAGTCCACTACCACTCTCCTACTCTTCTGCAGCTTTCAATCTCCGACTGGTGCTCTGGTTCTTATGCAGGAAGGGAAGAATAGGCATTCTGCAGTGGTGGAGGGAGCTTTGATGACACTATTAATATCAGAGCGAAGTGCAAGGAGTGGGGTGGGGCTACAGCATCTGTTACAGCTTGTAAGGATCCTCGGCACAAAGTTGAATCTGACAGTAATATGGACAACTATTTTGGGGGTTGCCCATGCATTTGTTTGAGGTTTGAGATTTTCTGCCTTAGCAGGTAACCTAGTTTGGACAATACACAACAAAAGGTGTTGGGGGTCAAACAGCATCTATGGAGGGAAATGAGCAGTGGACGTTTCAGGCCAAGAACCTTCATCAGGAATGAAAGAAAGAGGGTAGGAGCCAGAATAAAAGGTGGGGGAGAGGAGAAGCACAAACTGGTGGGTGATAGGTGAATCAGATGAGAGAGGGAAGATAAATAGGTGGGAAGGAGCAATAGGGAATGATGGTAGGAAACTTGGAGATGATTGGCAGAAGAGACAAAGGGCTGAAGAAAATGTAATTCAATAAGAGAGGAGGGTGGACCATGAAATAGAGGTAGGGGATTGGGGGACCAGAGGGAGGAAGGCTGTGAGGGCAGGGAAGGAGAAAAAGGAGTGGTAAAGGGACCAGAGGGATGAGGAATATCAAAGGGGAGTAGGGGGACAGAGGGAAAGGGTTACCAGAAGTTAGAGAAGTAGATGATGACACCTCAGCTGGGCTGTAGAGGAGGCTGTGGGCAAGCGCGTTGGAGTAGGACTGGGAAGTGGAATCTTTCAGATGGCCACCAAAAGATCCTGGCTGTTACAGCAGATGGAGCTAAGTGCTCAACGAAGTGATCCTTCTTCAACCTGTGTTGGGTCTCACCAATATGGAGGAAGCCACACCGGAAGCACCAGATGCAATAAATGACACTGATGGAGTCATATGAGAAGTGCTGCCTCACCTGTGAGGACTATTTAGGACCCTGAATGGTGCTGAGGACGGAGGTGTTGGAGGAGGTGTAACATTTGAAATGGTTGCAGAGATAAGAAACTGGGGTGGGGGTGGAGTTAATGGGGAGGAACAAGTGGATGAGGGAATAGTGGAGAGAGGTGAGGGTGTGGTAAATGTTCCTGATGGTGAGATCCTGTTGAAGATGGTAGAAGTTGCAGAGAATAATGTTGGATTGAAGGATTAAAGGTGGTTTGTGGAGTGGTAGGTGAGGAGACTTACTTACTGCCTGTTACACAAAGGACCTCCATCTCTGGTGGTGTTCAGTGTTTCCTTCATCATGTCATTAACTTCTTGGTTTTCACATCTGTCAGTCATGCAAATCCCGGGAAAAAACTCGGGAATACCGTCACACTCAGATGTAGAAGGATTCTTTATTGCTGTTTCCATAACAATTTTGTTTTACCAGTCAGGGTTGTTAGCCCTGAGCTGAACCCTCAAACCTGAAGGAATGGTGGACCACTCTTTGGTCTACCCTTTGACCTGTTTGGCATGGGTGACCCTACCAAGAGCCAAAGCATAAAGCCCTGACTCCAGCCAGAATAGCTCTCCAGATCACTGAGGCACACAAGCCTCCAAACTACGACAAGGTCATGGTCCTCTTGGAGGGCTAGATGAGAAGGGGAAACTTATTACTGTTTTGTCAGGAGGATATAGGGTGAGGTCAGATGTGCGGGAAATGGAGGAAATGCTGTTGAGGACTGCATTGTTAGCAGTGGAGAGGGAAAAGTATTTTAAGAGGACATCTTGGCTCTCCTGAAATAGAAAGTTTCCTCATGAGAACAGTTGACATTGGAGACGGTGGAACTAAAAGAAGAGTGTAGTGTCCTTGCAAGTGACCAGGTGCAGTCAAGGTAACTTCGTGAGTCAGTCTGTATGTAAAGGATGTTGATAGATAATATATCTTTAGAGGTGAAGACTGATCAAGAAAGAGGAGAGAGGTATCACAGATCGACCAAGTGAATTTGAGGGTGGGGAGGAAGTTGTTGGTGAAGTTGATAAAATTGACAAGCTCCACATGGTTGCTAGGCAACAGCACAATTGCAGTTGTCAACAGAGCAGAGAAAAAGCTGGGGAACATTATTGGTGTAGGGTTGGAACATGGATTGTTCCACGTAGCCATTGAAAAGGCAAGCATGGCTGGGACCCATGCACATGCCCATGGCTACATGTTTGACCTGGAGAAAGTTGAAGGAGTCAAAAGGGAAGTTATTGAGGGGGAGTACCAGTTCTGCTAGACTGGGGAGGGTGGTAGTGGAGGAGAACTGGTTGGGTCTGTTATCAAGAAAGAAGAAGTGAGCCTTGAAAAATTCCTGATGGGGTGATAGATCTGTACGAGGATTGGATGTCCATGGTAACAATGAGACAGTCAGGGAGCTGAAAATTGTTGATGTGGTGGAGAGTATAAGAAGTCCAGATATGACCTACAGAAGTCTATTTTAGGAGCCAAGAAACAATCCCACTTGAGGTTAGAGATGGAATCCGATACGCGTTTGCTCCGGCAGGATTTGCAGGCCGTATTTTTTACAAAGCAAACCTAACTTCATGAATGGCTGTGATGCTTCAATCCCAGATGAGCTCAATGCCTTTTATGCACGCTTTGAAAGGGAGAATGAAACTACACCTGTGTGAATCCCTGCAACATTTGGTAACCCCGTGATCTCTTTCTTGGAGGTCGACATCAGAACACCTTTCAGGAGGCTGAACACGTGCAAACAGTCAGGTGCGGATGGTGTGCCTAGTAGGGCTCTGAAAACTTGTACCAACCAACTGGTGGGGGTATTCAAGGACATCTTAAATATCTCACTGCTACAGTTGGGGTTCCCACCTGCTTCAAAAGGATGCAATCATACCAGTGTTCAAGCAAAGCAGGGTGAGCTGCCTCAATGACTTCTGCGCAGTGACAATCACATCTACTGTAATGAAGCGCTTTGAGAGGTTGGTCATGACTGGAAACAACTTCTGCCTAAGCAAGGACCTGGACCTGATGCAATTTGCCTTTTGCTACAATAGGTCTGCAGCAGATGTGATCTCACTGGCTCTCCACTCAGCCTTGGATAACCTGGACAATCATAATACCTGCATCAGGCTGTTGTTTATTGATCACAGCTCAACATTGAACACAATCTTACCTCATTTCGAATCAACAACCTCCAAAACCTGGGCTTCTGTACCTCTCTCTGCAACTGGATCCTTGACTTTCTCATCATGAGACCACAGCCTGAGTGGATCAAAAATAGCATCTCCGCCTTGTTGACAATCAGCACTAGTATACCTCCAGGATGCGTGCTTAGCCTACTGCTGTACTCTATATCTTCACCCACGATTGTGTGGCTAGGCACAGCTCAAACACTATCTAGAAATTTGCTGACCTCACACCCATTGTTGGCAGAATTTCAGATGGTGATGAGGTGGTGTACGGGAATGAGATAAACCAGCTGGTTGAGTGGTGTCACCTTGCACTCAGCATCAGTAAAACCAAAGAATCGATTGTGGAGTTCAGGAAGGGGAAGGTGAAGGAACACACTCCAGTCCTCATCGAGGGATCAGCAGTGGAAAGGATGAGCAGCATCAAACTCCCGGGATTCAACATCTCTGAAGATCTATCCTGGACCCAACATTTTGTTGTAATTACAAAGTAGGCATGACGGCAACCACATCAGGAGTTTGAAGAGACTTGATACGTCGCCAAAGACACCTGCAAAGTTCCACAATGTACCATGGAGAGCATTCTAACTGGTTGCATCACTGTCTGGAATGAAGGGCCAAATGCACCGGATTGGGAAAAAACAGAAAATCGTGAACTTAGCCAGCTCCATCATGGGCACTAGCCCCCCCAGCATCGAGGAAACCTTCAAAAGCCGATATCCCACATTAAGGATTCCCATTACCCAGGACACAACCTCTTCTCATTTCTACCAGCAAGGAGGAGGTACAGGAGCCTGAAGACACACACTCAATGTTTCAGGAACAGCTTTTTCCCCTCCACCACCTGATTTCTGAATGGACAGTGAATCCATGAACACTACCTCATTATTTTTTCCTCAATTTTGCACTACTTTTAAACTCCTTATTGTAGTTTTTTGTTATTATATTATATATTTCATTGTACTGCTGCCACAGAGCAACAATGTCAGTAATATTAAAACTGATTCTGATTCTAAGTATGCCAAGTGTAAGTGTGTAGGAGGTAAGGGACTGAACTAAGGGGAACAAAATGGAATTGAGATGAAAAGATATGGATCCAGATGAGCAGGAGCAGGCTGAAACAATGGGTCTATGGAGCAGTTAGGTTTGTAGATCTTGAGTAGGAGGTAAAAACAATAGTGTGGGGTTGGGGAACAATGAGGGTGGACGCTATAGAGCGGAGATCTCTGGAGGTGATGAAGTTAGTGATGATGCAGGAGCCAGTGATCTGATGCTTTTCAGTGGGGTCCTGGCCTGAGCTAAGTAAGAGGAGGTGTCAAGAATGGCTGTCAAACTTTGGCATGGTAGAAACCATCTGGGGGACCACAATAGAAACATCCTCCTCTCCAGACGTTTGATGGTGAGTTTGAGATTAGTGGAGAGAGAGTGAGGAGCAGTGGGTACAGAAGAAGAGAGGTTGGAATACACGGAGGGAGTGGTTAAATTCGGGTGTCCCATCAGCAGTTAGAAATGAAAAGATCCAGAGTGGGCAGGCCAGTGCAGGGGTGTCAAGGGGAGGAGGAGGGTTCCAGTTGGGAGAGCGGGTCATTGGTAGGGACAAATTAGGCTCAGAAATAGAATCAACGGAAAAAGAATTCTGTGTCACGGTGGGCACGGGGGGTGGGGGTGTGGTGAAGATAAGGCCCCTGCTGAGGACAGAACGTTCCACCCCACAGAGGGGAGGGTGCAATCACAGCAGGGTTAGAGCTGGAGTCAAGGAAGAGTAGAGGGTCGAAGAGGATCAGGGGAAGTGGGTTAGGCAAAAGAGGGGAGGCTCAGACAAATATGGGGGGGGGGGGAGAGGTAGGAGGAGGCGTGGGTTGTCGAAGAGTGGTAGTGGAAGCTGACCCAGCAACGGTGTGAGAGGTCAGGGCCTTGCAGGCAGCTGGAGCCAGGATCAGAGCTGGAAGTGGAGGGATCTAATGCAAAATTTGCAAATGGTATATTAAAATAAACAAATTAAATTCAGACAGGGATCATTTGTTGGAGAGACCTTTCTCCAACATGAATTCAAATATGCAGGTCATATAACTTAATGGTAAACTCTTTTGTTTATGTAAGTTCTGGATTCAACCCACTTCTCTTTGAAGATAACTTATGAACCAAACATTCAATTCCCTGGTCCTGACCCATTCATTTTCACCATGGCTGTCCGGTCACCGTACACTTCTATCCCCCCATCAAGAAAGCCTTAATGCTCTTGGATTCTTTCTGAACAAAAGACCCAGCCAGTTCCTCTCCACCACCACCCTCCCCCATCTGGCAAAACTGGTCCTCGCCCTCAACAATTTCTCCTTCGGTTCCTCCTACTTTCTGCAAACTCAAAAGATAGTCATAGGCACTCACATGGGCCCCATTTACAGTATGCCTGCCTTTTCATTGGCTACATGGAACAGTCCATGTTCCAAGCCTTCCCTCGTAATGCTCCCCAACTCTGTCTGCGCTACACTGATGACTGAATTGGTGCTGTTTTTTGTTCCCATGCTGAGCTCATCAATTTCATCAACTTTGCCTCCAACTAAACTTACAATAATCAAAGTACGTACTGTATATGTCACCATATGCATCCCTGAGATTAATTTTCTTGTGGGCATACTCAATATATCCAATAACTATAAAAGAGTCCTTGAGAGACTGCACTAAAAGGGCAGATAACCAGTGTGCAAAAAAATCAAACTGTGCGAATGCAAAAACAAAGAAATAATAATAATAATAAATAAGCAATAAATATTGAGAACATGAGATGAAGAGTCTTTGAAAGTGAATCCATAGGTTGTGGGAACATTTGAGTGAGGCTATCCCCTATGGTTGAGAGGCTATAACTGTTGCTGAACCTGGTGGTGTGAGTCCTGAGTCTCCTATACAATCTTCCTGGTGGCAGCAGTGAGAAGAGATCATGATCTGGGTAATGGGGGTCCCTGATGATGGATGCTACTTTCCTGTGACAACACTCCTTGTAGATGCACTCAGTGGTGGGGAGGGCTTTACTCGTAATGGCCCTCTGGTTTCCTCCTCCTGAAGTCAATAATCAGCTCCTTGGTCTTGCTGACATTGAGTAAGAGGTTGCTGTTATGGCACCACTCAGCCAGATTTTCAATCTCCCTCCTATATGCTAATACATCACTACCTTTGATTCAGCCTACGACAGTGGTGTCATCAGCAAACTTGAATATGGCATTGGAGCTGTGCTTAGCTTGGTCCATTTCTGACATCTTTCTCCCCTTTCTTAACCTATCTTCATCTCTGGAGATAAACTTTCTGCCAACATTTTTTATAAACCTACTGATTCCCACTGCCATCTTGACTATAAGTCTTTCCACCCTGTCTCCTGCATAAATGCCTTTCCAGTTTCACAGTTCCTTCATCTCCACTGCATCTGTTCCCAGGATGAGGCTTTCCTTTCCAGGAGATCAGAGATATTCTTCTTCAAAGAATGGGGTTTCCCTTCCTCCATCCACATCTCCTCCATGTCCCAGACATCCATGCTCATCCCTTCTTCCCACTGCCTTAACAGGGGTAGAGTTCCTCTTCTCACCTTATCACCTCACGAGCCTCTACATCCAACACATCATTCTCCACAACTCCGCCATCTCCAATGGGATCCCACCATCAAACACATCTTTACATCCCCTGCACTCTCTGCTTTCCACAGGGATTGCCCCTCCATGATTCCCTTGTCCATTCATTCTTCTCCACTAATCACCATTTTGGCACATATCCCTGCTAGCAAGAGAAATGCTACACCTACCCATTCTATTCACCTCCTCCCTCACCTCCATTCAGGGCCCCAAACAATCCTTCCAGATGAGACAACTGTCATAAAAGGGGGCGCTGAGACCGGACCCAAATGCAAGACACAGACAATGAAGTATTAGGAAAAGGACTTGACTAGAGAGCGGGGACAAGAACACTACTTGGGCTAGGGCATTGGCTAGGCAAGCAGGACCAGGACAAAGAACTGGGAACTAGGAGCCTGGGCTTGAACTCCAAGCTGGAGACTGGACAAGAACCCAGAACCTGGGTCTTGACTCAGGCTCAGACCCCAGAACTAGGCGAGGACATGACATGGCTACAGGACTGGACATGGCTTGGGTTCTTCGAGGCG
The DNA here is from genome assembly GCF_030028105.1 of Mobula birostris. NCBI lineage: Eukaryota > Metazoa > Chordata > Chondrichthyes > Myliobatiformes > Myliobatidae > Mobula > Mobula birostris. The sequence continues at coordinate 166,039,674 of NC_092375.1, forward strand.
AGGACATGACGAGGCTTGGGTTTGGACTCTGAGCCAGAGACTGGACAAGGACCCAGAACCTGGGTCCTGACTCAGGCTCGGACTCCGGAACTAGGCGAAGACATGACATGGTCTTGGGAGACAGGACTAGGCGAGGCTACAGGACAGAACGAGAGACTCCTGGGCAAGATGAGGGAACTCCAGTACAGGACGAAGGAACTCCAGCACAGGATGAAGCACATGGACAGGACGAGAACACGAAGCCTTGACTTGGTATTCAGGGACAGCTGAGCCTTCGACTTGGGACGACAGGAACCTCGGAACCTTGGAGTTGGGACAACAGGAATGCGCAGAACACAGAGCCTTGGTCTTGGGGAGGACAGGAACATGGAGCCTTGGTCCAGAGCACGGGAACACGGAGCCTTGGTCCAGAGCATGAGCACACGGAGCCTTGGACTTGAGAGACAGGAACACAGGGATATGGAACACAGAGCCAGGTCCCCTCCTTGGGAACAGGACGAAGGGCCAGGACTCATACACAGAATGCTGAACACGATGAGACAGTTCCCAACACAAGGTAGCGGCAAACGGGCAGACCTACCTAGCGAAGGCGTGGACACAGAGACAGTTCTCAACACAAGGTAGCAGCAGATGGCCGGACCTACCTAGCGAAGGCGTGGACACAGAGACAGTTCCAAATGACAAAAGACAGTTCCTTATCAAGGCACAGCAAGGCTCCGGTTTTGCTCTAGCGGTAGAACCTGACAGCAATACAGGCGAGGATGCAGCCAAAGGTTGCAGGCAAGGCTTCAGGCAAAGGCTTCAGGAGGAAGGTGAAGGGAAGGGAAGGGAACAGTCCAGCCTCAGGGTAACAGCAAAGACGGCCCGGCTTACTCAATGGAGGCAAGGACAGAAAGGGACAGATCCAACTGCAGGGTAACGGCAAAGCTGGCCTGACTTACCCCACGGAGGCAAGGACGGGATACTGACGAGACAAACCAGCACCCACACTTGAACCCAGGGCCACTTATATTCCCAGCCCCAAGACGAGCATCAGGTGCCTATGATTAAGCCCAACTGAAACAAGGGACCATGGACTGGACCCTGAACCGGAACCAGTGGTGGCGCCAGAGATTTTCTGTTGCTGGTGCTACAGTGGGGCTGAATTATTCAGTGATGGTGCTGAGGGCTATACCCTATGGTAATATGTATTCGCAAGGCCAGACACGTGGTGTTCAAAAGTCAGTTTCAAGCATTATGTGCCTACTATAAACGCCTCTGTTGATTCACAAGCAACAGCAATTGATAAATATAATATAGAAGTGAACTGTGACAGTGTGAACAGCATCGGAGACAACCCGGGCTACACAGAGCATAAACAAACAAACCAACAGAGCATCCAACCCACGGCACACAATGTGAATCACGCACCAATCCCACAATCAGCGTCAAGTGTGTGCTTTTCAACTGAAAAACACAACACTAACCCACAATGTCCACTGCTATTCGCATTACATAGACAGACAATGGCAAAAGATACACTGTTATTAAAGTCAAATAAGGCAAACAACAGATGCAAGGCTTTACCAGGAGTTGGACAAATCGTACTCTGACCATGCAATACAGTCATTTAATTCGGCTACTGAATTTAAAACAAAAATCAACAGAATCACCGCTTGGAAGTCTAAGCAAAACCAGTCGGCTTAATAGCAGTAAATATAATAGTTTAGGATTTGCAGGAAACATAAGGACTATGGGGTATCCACCACAAAATAATAATAATAATCAGCATTAGTCTTGGCCCAAATTTTTTAAAAATCAACTGCACTCACCATTGATGTTTTCAGAGAAGCACAATCTGTCCGTTGTTGTGATTGGTGGCGAAAGCATCAATGATTTTCTGAATGTCAAGTGCTTTGGTCCTCTGGCTGTTTATGGCCAACAGGGTCAAGTTGCTGTTCCAAGCATCGCCGTTGCTATTCCTTAGGTAGTTTTTGAGGTGTCTGAGACAAGAGAAACTCCGTTTGCATGAGGCAGATGTCACAGGTAGAGTCAGTGATATGCAGATTAGTTTGTATAAATCTATAAATGCATCGCGGTAGGGTCTCATTGGAGCTAGAAATTCCACTGTGTCATTCACTGTCTGTCCTTGCTAGAGACTCAACCACAGCTCTCATATACTCACGATTTTCTTGGACAATCTTTGCATGTCCTTTGTCAAGCATATTTCCCAATCTTGAACCATCTTGTTTTCTCAATCTGAATTCGGCCCATGTCTCCATAGCAAACTTATGAGCTGCACTTACATGGTGGGTTTTGAAAGCTGTTGTAGCTCTCCGCCAGTTGCAGTAACTGGTGACAGTGAAGGTAGACTCAGAATGGAGCCCATGTCCTCCACACAGGAAATGTCTGCATGCAAAGCAGAACGTAGTGTCTTTCGTGATTGAATATTCCAGTCAGTCAAACCAGCCATGAATAAAACTCCTTTGCTGATTGCCAAACATTGCAAGCAGCGAAAGGTACTTTTTCAATGCTGGCCAATGGGGTCCTTCCTCAGGCTGCTGGCTAACATTGCTAACAGTATTCTCACTAGCACTAAGAGCAGCTTCATCCACGTTCTCTTCTGAATCCCGGCTCCATTTCTTGTTCCTCTACTTCGCCCTCACACTCCTTCGAAGAACTGCTGCCGTCCTCATCCCCACTTACTTCTTTCTGCATGTCACTTTCAATTAAGACAGGCTTAGGCTGAGACACCACTGATTCCTCTGGATGAGGTCATTTTTTCACTAAAAATTGATCCATTTTTCATGCCGCCAAAATAATGCACATGCCAGGCCGACGCTAGCTTGTAAAAACACTGTGTGTGTGTGTGTGTGTGTTTGTGTATGGCATCCGTTAGTTTCGCGAGACCATCGATCTGCACCTGGATGTATACTATCAAACTCTCGCGTGAGTGAGTGAGTGATATCACCACCTTTAGTGATCTTAGATCAGCTTAACTGATCTGAGGATAGCAACCGCAAGACATTGACAATGAATGAATAAGCAGAAGTGTAGAGTGGATCTGACAGTTTATAACTTTATTGCTGCATGGGTGCTATGGCAATTGGGGGCGCTGTTTCACTAGATCAACTGGAGAAACAATCTGTATTCAAAACTATACAGAGAAAGCAAAGCAGCTGCAATTTGTATGTGAAATTTCAGTTAATTTCTTGGTGGTGCTATGCTGGTGCTATTGCAATTTCTGCTGGGGCTATAGCACCAGCTAGCACCACCTTAACGCTGCCCCTGACCGGAACACGGACTTCACGGACCAGACCATGTGAATCTGTTGGTGTGGTCTACTATATCCAGTGCACCTGATGCAGCCTCTTATACATCGGTGAGACCTGATGTAAATTGGGGGATTTATTAGTCGGACACCTCTGCTCCATCTGCCAAAAGCAGAATTTCCATGTGGCCAAGCATTTTAATTCCTATCCCTATTCCCATTCTGGCATGTCGGTCCATAGGTTTCTCTTATGCCACAATGAGGCCACTCTCACGGTAAAAGAGCAACACCTCATATTCCATGTAAGTAGCCTCCAACCTGATGGCATGAACATTAATTTCTCCTTCTGGTAATTTTCCTTTTTTTTTCTTTTTCCCTTCCCTTCCCTCTTATATTCCCCACTCTGGCCTCTTACCTTTTCTCCTCACCTACCTATCTCTTCACCCTGATGCCTCTCCCCCTTCCCTTTCTCCCGTGGTGCACTCTCCCCTCCTCTCAGATTACTTCTGCTCCAGCCCTTTACCTTTCCCGCCCACCCGGCTTCAACCATCACCTAGCTTGTCCCCCTCCCTGCCCCCACCTTCTCAATTGGCGTCTTCCCACTCCCTTTCCTGTCCTGTTGGAGGGTCTCGTCGACTGCTTACTCGTTTTCATAGCTGCTACTTCATATCGTGGATCCCAGGTTGGGAAGTGTGTGTGTGTGTGTGTGTGTGTGTGTGTGTGTGTGTGTGTGTGTGTGTGTGTGTGTGTGTGTGTGTGTGTGTGTGTGTGTGTGTGTGTGTGTGTGTGTGTGTGTGTGTGTGTGTGTGTGTGTGTGTGTGTGTGTGTGTGTGTGTGTGTGTGTGTGTTGCGTGTTGCGTGTTGCTCTGGATTTCCAGCATCGACAGAATTTCCGGGAACAGTTCTAAAACAGTTACTTTGTAACTTTCTAAAGCTCCTAGCGGCACTGTTTCTATTTTTGCGAAGCAAGGATACATTTTGTTTTTTAAATTAATTAACGGATTGAAAAAGATTTAAACAAGCAAGGAGAAATAACGTGTTTTAACATATTCGAGGATATTTATAAAGTGTACGAAGAACCGTAGAAAAATAGGAGGGGATGTAGCTCAGTGGTAGAGCGCATGCTTCGCATGTATGAGGTCCCGGGTTCAATCCCCGGCATCTCCACAGGTTTTACTCAAGGTACAAACATTTCTCAAGAAAATACTGTCTGGAGCGACAGATCCCTTTGTTTCCTGATGTAGAAACTACTCAATATAACGAGTTGATTACAATTTATTATTTGTAAAGATATCTATTTTCTTTTCAGTAATCTGAGACCAAATGACAAACACAATGCACAGTTTCGTTTCCTTTGGTAGTATTTTCATTGTGTGGAGTTTCTGTGTATACATGGGAAAAAAGAATAAAGTTAGGGCTAATAAGAGTCTTAAAGGCTCTGCAAGATCTTTTATGAAGCAATCAATTATTTAACAATATACATTGGAGTGGTAACCTTTCTATTTTCAATTCTGCCTATCACCTTTTTGTTCTATACCCTAATGTCTCTGAACTCCTGCTCTAGCTTTGTGCCTGTACTCCCTTCACCCCTCTCCCATCGGCCAGAAGATACAAAAGATTGAAACTATGTGTCACCAGGCTCACGGACAGCTTCTATTCTGCCGTTATAGGACTGTTGATTGCCTTTCTAGTACAATACGACGGACACTTGTTGTACTGGAAACCTCGCAGATTGTGAGATGACGTCATAATCTACTCTTGCAGGTTATGTTCTACCCTTGTTCTGATCTCTGTAGCTGTTACACTTTATTCTGCATTGCTGTTGTTTTACCTTGTACTACCTCAATGCACTATGTAATGAATTGATCCGTTTGAAAAGAACACTTCTTTTCTCCAGATTCTCTGTCCATATTTGCAACTGGTCTATATCATGCTCTATTCTTTGTTAGTCTTCTACACTACCCACAACTCCTCCAATCTTGGTATCATCCGCAAACTTAATAACCCACCAACTACAATTTCATTCAGGCCACTTACATACATCAAAAACAGCAGAGGACCCCACACAGATCCCTGCAGAACTCCACTAACTACAGGCCTGCAGTTTGAATGAGTCCCAAGCCTTCAACCACTTAGCCTCCATCTTCCATGTGTAAGCCAGTTGTGAATCCAAAGAGCCAATTTGCCTCAGACCCCATGCATCTTAATCTTCTGGATGAGCATTCCAAGAGGGACTTTGTAAAATGCCTTACTAAAATCCATGTGCACAACATCCACTCAGGTATCGCTCTCATCACTTTGTCAAAAATCTCAATTAAGTTGGTAAGAAGCAACATGCCTTGTTCAGGGCCACGTTGGCTCTCCCTAATTAGGCATGGCTTTCCGGATACTCATATATCCTATCAATGAGAATGTTCTCCAGCAATTTCCCAACAACTGACCTGAGACTCACCCGTTTATAGTTCCCATGATTATCTCTTATTCCCTTCTTAAATAGAGGTACAACTGAAGCCACTCACCAGTGCTCCGGGGCCTCCCCTGGGGCTGCAGGGGACATGGAGGTGCTGTTTAATGCTCCAGCAATCTGATCCCTTGCCTTCTTCAATAACCTGGCAACAAACCCAACAGACCCTGGGGACATTTCCACCTTTATACTCATTAGGAGGGCCAACACTTCCTCCTCCTTGACCTCTAAACACCCTAAGGTGCTGATACACTCAGCACTGATCTCCTGGTCCTCCATATCCTTTTCCTTGGTAAATACTGAAGCAAAGTACTCATTAAGTCTTTCACTCCCATTCTTCACATCCAAGCAAATGTTCCCCACTTTATCCTTGAGCCTGTTAGACTGTCCTCCAAAAGGACCACAGCCTCAATGACTCTGAGAGCTACAGTTTGTTGGCTGGAGTTGGGTCTTCATGCTTTGGCGTTTGGTAGGATCATCCATGCCAGACAGGTCAAAGGCCAGAGGCCAGACTAAGAATGGTAATTTCTCAGGTAAGGACATGTTCGGTACAGCTTTGTGGGCCGAAGGGCCTGTATTGTGCTGTAGGTTTTCTATGTTCTATGTTCTAAACATCGACTGTACTTTTTTTCCATAGATTCTGCCTGACCTGGTGAGTTCCTGCAGCATTTTGTGGGTGTTGCAAAAGAACGTAAGGCAAGCTTTCCACACTGTACTTGTGACAATAATAAACCAATTCCAATTCATTTCCTCACAAAACTGTTGAATCCTTTTGGTTCCATTTAAGTTTCAATAACTACAAACATTATGTTCCTTAGCTGCCCCTGTGTAACTAACTCATGCGTGGCAATGATTTTCCCACAAATACGTACGGTTCACTTGTGTTCCCCAAGGAGAGATTTCTTAGCCACTTCATTTAATGTACGATATTTCAGTTTTATGAATACCAGGCATGAAATTTTCAAAACTATCCCAATGTTTATGTTGCTGAAGCTACTTCCTAAACAGTAGTTCTCAGTGAAACACAGTACAGTAGAAGTCCTATAATCTGGAAAATACACTCCAAATGCTGGATGAACTTAGCAGGCCAGGCAGCATTTATGGAAAAGAGTACAGTTGACATTTCGGGCACCTGGGGCCCTCCGGACTCTGATGGTGTTGGACTAGCAAATTTTCAGGACCACTGGATGTTACTCCTATTATTCCAACATGCTTGTTTCTTGTTTGGTTATATGGTGGACAGTGTTGTAATAAATTTTTCCGTGAACTCAGTAAATTTAAAGGAAGCAGGAATCTGAGTTCTGGTGAGCTTAAAAAACCTGGTAAACAGAACGTAGTGAACTTAAGCTTGTAACTATCAGCAGGTGACACCCAGTCTTCCCAACTCCAGCTCCATTGCACCTTCAGCTGGCACTCTTAGTAATGCACAGCCAACGCAGGCATGAGAGGTCAACAGATAACAAGGTATTGACGTACTAATGAGTGAGCCAGATGCCAGACCATTGGGTCAGACAGCCCAGGTCAAGGTCTCTTGAATTCAACTGTGTAATTGTATAATTTACTGGCTCAAATAAAACAAAACATATTGGAAATACTTAGCATTAGTAGTCGTGCGTCTTCTGTGAAGCACGAGAGAAAGAGAGAAAGTTAACATTTTAAGTTACTGATTCAAAACACAAAATGTTTTCCTTTCATCGGATGCACTTGACCTGCTGAGTTGTCCCTGCATTTTTTATTTCAACTTTCAAGTCACTTTAGTTATTTTTTTCACTTTTAATATACTAGGTCAGTTCATACAAAACAAATGTGAAACAGCACAGCTATACATGCTATTGATATTGTCACCTGAAAGATATTAATGTTACTGCCAGAGTAACCAAGAGTGTGATCTTCTAATGATACTTTTCTCTCCATCTGCTAATCTAGTAGTAGCAAAGGGTAGGCAATTGCCAATCAGCTCAGAACAGAGTTCTTGCATCCCTTGAGATAACACAGAACTACAGAGTATGCTTCACACCCACATGGAAGTGGTATATTTGTGAAAAAAACAAGATGGAACACAGTGGCATCGATTTTCTCATACGTTATATGGGGCTTGCATGTGGTCTAAACTAACTATCTGCTGAATAGGCCTATTTCCCTCGAACAAGTGAGAATACAGGTATGAACATAAGGACAGGTTTGATCATTTAAGCCTCCAGCATCATTTAGTAAAATTGTAGTTGATCTTCTATCTTAAAGCCATGTGCCTCTCCTCCACTGACTGGGAATGACTATCTTAAGTTCGCTTTCTCATAATTTTTTGTCCCCTAAAGCTCCAAAAAAAAAGACTTTTGCCCTCAAATATGCAATCTATGGACCACCCATAGTGGTAGAAGACTACAAAATTCATAACCTAAATAAAACTCTCCCTTGTATTTTGTACAGTTCAATTCAGATTCATTTTAGACATATAGTACAGTGCAAAAGTCGTAGGCACATATTTATATAGCTAGGGTGCCTAAGACTTTTGCACTGTACTGTAGTAATTTTAAGTATTGCATTATACTGCTGCTGCTAACAAAATAAAAACAAATTTCATGACACATGAGTGATGATAAACCTGATTCTAATATGGGTCTCTTTTGTGGACTGAGAGTGGGAATGGAGTAGGTAGAGGAGAATCATGGTTGGGAAAAGGGAAAGAGAGAGGGGAGGGTGTGGGAAGCACCAGATACACGTTCTGTAATGATTAATAAACCAATTGTTTGGAATCAAATAACCTTGCCTGATTTATCAGGGTTGGCTGTACCTGCACCCACACCATCCTCCACTCCCGGCACTCCACCCCTGCCATTCTCAACGTCCTTTGTTCCCAACAGATATAGAAAGTCACTCTCCGCTCCACATTGACAAATACAGTACTGTGCAAATATTTGAATGAGGAGCAGTACAAGCTCCATAGCTCCTCAAGACTGTCCTGTCAGGTAACGAGATCTTGACCAATCTGATCTTCACATTCTCAGCTACCTATGGGAAACTTCCACCCTCTTGCTTATGAAATATCTAACTTCCTCTATGTTAATATATTTAAGGAATCTATATCCACAACTGTTTAAAGAGAGTCTAAAGGCCTACAATACCTCACTTCTCTCCTTATCCATTCCCCATCCCTTTTTCCCTCTCTCACCTTATCTCCTTGCCTGCCATCATCTCCCTCTGCTGGTCCTCCCCCCACCGCCTCTTCCTTCTTCCATGGCCTTCTGTTCTCTCTTATCAGACTCCCCCTTCTCCAGCCACCAATGAACTTCCCAGGACATTACCTTATCCTTCCCCCTTCCGGTTTCACTTATCACCTTGTGTTTCTCTCTCCCCTCCCCCACCTTTTAAATCTACTCCTCACCTTTATCTATCTAGAAAGTCCTGACGAAGGGTCTCGGCCTGAAATGTCGACTGCACCTCTTCCTACAGATGCTGCCTGGCCTGCTGCGTTCACCAGCAACTTTGATGTGTGTTGCCTCACCTTTATTTCTCCAGTCTTGCCGAAGGGTTTCGGCTCAAAACATTGGCTGCCTGGCCTGCAGAGTTCCTCCAGCGTTTTGTGTGTGTTCTCAGCACTCATTTTTTTTTTGTGTGGGTGACTTCTAGTTGCAAATTCTCCCAAAACATTTTCTCCACCTCTGCACTTTGAAGCACTCTTAGCATCTCATAAATTTCAATCCCCTCTCACTTTTCTAAACTGCAGGAGATCCAATCCAAGAAAGGAGTAAACCTTCCCTATTTGTGTATTCAATTCCTCTAGCAATAATTTACAACACCTGTTTGCTTTCCTAATTTGTTATATGTAGAAATTATCCTTTGTGAATCATGCACTAGGACACCCAAGTTTTTTGCATCTCAGACTTCCGCACTCACAGATAATCTTACATTTTATTACCTCTGCCAAAGTGAACAAGTTCACATTTCCCCACAGTTCTACACTTTTTGCAGATCTTTTCCAACTCACTTAATGTATCTGTATCCCATAGTAACCTCATTATGTCCTCGCCACAACGTTCTTTCTTTGTGGCATCAGTAAATCTAGCAATCATGTCTTTGGTGCTTGTTCCAGGTCATTTATATAATTTACATTTAAAAAAACTAAAGCCCCGGCGGCAATTCATTACAATAGGGCAAGCAGAAAACCTGATCCGTTTTATGCAACAGTTTTGACAGACCCTATTATACAACTCCTAGTTTTAATTTTAACCTAGTTAATTTAAAGATTCTGAAATTACTCACTTGGAATAGTAAGCATGTGTGCTTTAAGAAACTATAAAATGCAACTATAAAAAGAAAATAACGCTGTGGATATAAATTTATAAGCAAGTCGACCGTCATATTTTAATAAAACCTCCAGTGTTACATTAGGTGCTATTTTAATACAGAACTATTTTAATCAGCATTGTGCAATTACAAGAACGTCATTTCAGTGGGGATTTTTTGTTCGAGAATAATTTCCAGTTGTTGAGGAGGGTTTTGAGACCTGTTTGTGTAGGCGAGCCAGACATCATGTGATGGAATGGATTTTGTGGAAGTGCTTCAGAGAGGGGGAACAGAGTTAAGAAAATACTAATTTTAACTCCAAATTACGATAGATATTCATATTAAAAGCATTAGGGCAAACCATGATCGGCTATCGATATAGTTTCCTATTCCATACTTAGAACTAGAAATATCTACAGAACACTTGGTGTGTTATTACATTATGTTACCTAATTGTTTGCAAAGTCAATAAGGGCAGTATTCAAGTACACTGATCGCCTGCATATGCTGCACAAGTAATTTTCTAAGCCAGTGAGTTGGACAACATGCCGAAAGACAAATTCCTTTTGAGTCTTAAATGACAATACGTTTCGTTCGTTAAATAGTCGGGAGTTTATCCAGTTATTCTTTTACAAATGCCAATCATACTACGCCCAAATTGGAAAGCATATGTTGGTAAATTCACATATCTTTATCACGTAAACTTATTCATACAGTGCTTCTTCACCGGTGAACATGTATTTCCAATTTGCAAGAGAAATGGCTTATTCAGAAACGCGGATCTGCGCAATGAGAAACTGAGTTTTATTTTTATGTGTTAAGTATCTCCAAGTCTCTCTTCTTTTTACAAATTCCAATCATACTACGCCCGGCTGATTATAATATACGTGTCGGAAGAGGCCACTCACAATGATTGACAGACAAAGGCACTGACGATTGGGGAGGATGGAACGGAATGACGTGATGGGCGTGACCTAAACGATGATTGACACGAAGTGTTGACCTGTTGTTTCATGCGGCGGGGCGAGTGGCGTCAGCCTGTGGGCGGGGCCTAGCCTGAGCCTCGCGCTGCGCTGGGAGCTGCGTCAGAAGAACCGGAATAGTCAGCCCGGCTGCACGTGATTCGTTATCCCGGGAAAAGCGGCGGATTGGCGGAAGGATGATGGAGATCGAACGCCCGCTGGCGCAGGAGCAGCAGGTAGTACGGTCGCCTGTTCGCTGCCTTCTGGGTCATTCTAGTGGCAGGGCACGTACAAGTGGAGGGTGGGGGGCGCAAAGTAGTAAACTTTCAGAGTTTGCTCCCAGTTCGCTGTCGCTAAACCGAATATCCACGTTAAAATGTACGGTTGTCATTTGTCTGGTTCAAAGAATTAGGCAAACAGTTTGAGTCCCATGTCATTATCTTCCCAGTCCGCGGTGTCTTGCGGTTTTGGTCAATGACTTTATTTCCTTGTCCATCCACTCCCACTCGAGCTTGTGTGTGGATGAGAAGCGAAACACTGAAACGTGGGCGTTCACCAAGAGCGTTATTTCCGATCCTGCGCCAAATTTATTACAATTGTGCAAAGTCATTCCAGGGCAGTGATAAAAGAAACTGTTTTCAAAATGCTGTTTCGCACCATTATAGTTATATTATTGTCTTGGTCGGTGGAGCGTTTCCAGTCTTGTGATTTCTCTTAAAGGCTTTACATGTTGGCTGCCTTCTCGCCCCGGGGGGAGGGTTCCAGCTGATCCCCGATCTCCGCCCACAGGCTTTTACTGTAAGTGAGTGGCAGGAGTCCAGGATGACAGGTGATAGACAAGTCTGAAAAGAGTTGATTCTTTCTTATTTGTCTTTAAACAAATGCAGAGATAAAGGATTTTCTTCTGGTTTCTCCTTTAACCCTTAACCTTTTCCTCTTGCCGTCCTTTAACGGATGCACTTTTTTTTTAATTCCCTCAACTGAATTTGTCAGGAGTTAATTTGGGCTCCTAACCCTTGGTATGAGTTACAGTACTGTGGAGAAATATTTTATAGGAAGTTAATAATTAATGTAGATAATTTTACATATCGGTGTTGTGAAATGTTGGCTGAATAGTGAAGATCACGAGATACCGTGCTGCTTGGAGCCGTTTTTACAGTGGGGTGCTGTAAACCATTGATCATAATCCCAGCTTCGTTTGTCAACTCCAGCAATTGTCCCATGTCTGAGGATACTGTATCGTCAGTGGAAATTAATTCTTTTAAGCCAAATAAAATACTGTCAATCAATAGATAAATTCACAATTTAGGGCTGTTGTAATTTCTGTACAACAGAGCTTTTGGTCTTTATTAGTATTCATGCAGTACTTGAGTTGTTTCAAGCTGTTGCCTTCAGTTAACATTCAAATTAATACCTTTGGACTCGTAGTTTATGAATAAAATTCACATCTCTTTTGCTTTCCTTTCAAAAAGATGTGTGCTGATCAGATTGGCTTTGTTGGAGATATTACAACTAATTCTTTTCACGTGATCATCAAAATATATTTAAAAAATTGTGGTACATATCTAGAGGAGCCGAGTCCAGGATTTTTCATTCCGATCCTTTCTGAGGGGTCATATATTTGGTATGCACAGCTAGAGACAAGAAGAGGTGGCAATTGAATGTGAGGTCACTGGGCTAAAGTAACCTTCAGGCCTTTTTTGGATTGGACGTGCAGGATCATTTGGTGTGTGGTGTGCTGACTTGGAGAATTCAAGCGGAGCTGTTTGATGTGCCAGATGTGATGTTTGACAGAACATGCACAATAGTGACATGTATAGGAATGTGCAGGCAGGGATTCAGCCTGCAATGATGGTACCAACGTTGTGGTCTTTTTCAAAGCCAAATCTTGTAGCCGCTAAGTGTTTTTGGCACTTATTTCTGTTAGTGGCAGTAGCAGAAAAACTTTCAATATATATGAGTGGAAAATGTTGGAAGCTTGATGTGGCTGGGTTGAAGCTGTTTGTCCTTGGAATACCCATTCAAAATGGCCCAGTTGCCACCAACGAGGCAATTGCACAGCTGTGCAGCTCTCTCAGGTTGACTCTTGATATGAGCAAGACCTTGTATGCCAAAGATACAAGGGACACACTAGAATAGTCCAGATTGGGGTACTATCCATGTATTGAAATCTGAGTAAAGAGGTAGATTTGGGAATGTGAAAAGAAGTATATTGGGCACCTGAAGAGGGAGTTGCCAGCAATACATTAGTTACTAATCAGACATATCTGCAAATTGTTTATAGGGCAAGGTGTGAGATAACAATATCTGAAGAACTTCTTGTTAAGGGAATGTAAAGTTGTATTAAGTTCCTATGGAGGAGTTTCTCCATGTCAGGGGTTGGTAGTGCAGACGGAGGAGTTCAGTCAGTCACCAATGGTAGTTATTGGGCCAGAGCAGGGGCTCCCAACCTGGGGTCTGTGGACCCCTTGCTTAATGGTATTGGTCCATGACATAAAAATCTTGGTTGGAAACCCCTGGGCTAGAGCCATGTACTGACTGACAGTCTTGGGCATTGATAGAATGGAAACATTTGAGGTGATATATTGTGGGATGATGACAAGATCCTGAAACCCCAGAAGTTAGGGGCCTTACAGCTACATATCCAACAAGATCATGATAGAAAGTAAGACATCGATATCCACAGTTTCCATAATTTGGGAAAGCATGCAGAAGAATATATTAGGAGGAGAGCATAGTGGAAAGAGGAAACTCTGTATGGAAGGAAGTGTGATAACTGGGATTGATGTAGATAGAGAAGAGACCATTTGAAAAGTTGTTGTGAGAGGCTTGGGCATTCTGGTTAGAGAAATGAATTAGTGGAAAGGTTTCTAGAGAGGAGAGAAACACAAAAGTTCAGTCAACATACTGTATGCAAAGATTGCATCCAAGAGGATGGTTTGAGATTGCAGTGGGATTGCATTACATTATATTATATAGAAAGGTGATCCTTTCCAACACAGAATGGTGATGAGTTGAAGATTATGATAGAAGAGAGCTTTATAAATGTTAAGAGTGGAAAGAGCATTTTTAAAAATCATGTGGATTTGCCATGTTGACTGTTTGACTATCTACCAGCAAATGTTGTGCACTTTTGCCTCAGTTGGAAGATCAAAAGCTCAGACCCGGTCTACTGAGCAACAGTGACCCCTGATCTCTCATATGCTCTTCAAACCTGAGATTAGAACTAAGGACACACATGGTCAAATTGTTATGAGTGTTTATTGTCACATTATAATTTGGACAATTCAAAAATCTGTAGACTTATCTTCAGCTAAGTTTATATTTCTGTACCATGTATATATTTTGTCAATAGTTGTATATTAGTTGTATAATTTTATTGTATGTAAATAGCTAATAGAATCATTTAATATGTAAGTAGTTATTCTTAAGGATTTGTTACTTGATACTTTGAGTGTATACATATCTTTTGAAGTATTATGCAATACCGTGCCATAAAACCTGATACATGATTACATCATCAATTGCTCATAACTGTAGTTGGGCATTGTTAGTTCTGAAAAAAGGATATTTGGCAACAAGCTCTACTTGCCGTGGTGAAGAACCCGTGGATACTTCTGTTGCACTAAACTGTTATAAACATTATTGTGGTGAATTCTGAGGACACTGCTTTGGAAGTAAATCAGAATCAGGTTTATTATCACCAGCATTGTGACGTGAGATTTGTTAACTTAGCAGTTCAATGCAATATATTAGCAGAGAGAAGAAAAAATAAAAACATAATAAATAAGCAAATCAATTGCATATATTGAATAGATTTTTTTAAAATGTGCAAAAACAAACAGAATTACTGCATATTTAAAAAAAAAAGTGAGGTAGTGTCCAAAGCTTCAATGTCCATTTAGGAATCAGATGGCAGAGTGGAAGAAGCTGTTTCTGAATCGCTGAGTGTGTGCCTTCAGGCTTCTGTATCTCCTACCTGATGGTAACAGTGAGAAAAGGGCATGCTCTGGGTGCTGGAGGTCTTTAATAATGGACCCTGCCTTTCTGAGACACCGCTCCCTAAAGATGTCCTGGGTACTTTGTAGTCTAGTACCCAAGATGGAGCTGACTAGATTTACAACGTTCTGCAGCTTCTTTCGGTCCTGTGCAGTAGCCCCTCCATACCAGACAGTGATGCAGCCTGTCAGAATGCTCTCCACAGTACAACTATAGAAGTTTCTGAGTGTATTTGTTGATGCGCCAAACCTCTTCAAACTCCTAATGAAGTATAGCCGCTGTCTTGCCGCCTTTATAACTGTATCGATCTGTTGGGACCAGGTTAGATCCTCAGAGATGTTGACACCCAGGAACTTGAAGCTGCTCACTCTCTCCACTTCTAATCCTCTGTGAGGATTGGCATGTGATCCTCTGTCTTATCCTTTCTGAAGTCCACAATCAGCTCTTTCGTCTTACATTGAGTGCCAGGTCCTAGTGTCCTAGAAAAGGCGAGGAACGTTAATCAGGAATGAGACATGTGTTCTGTGTATGATTAGAGAT
Organism: Mobula birostris; assembly: GCF_030028105.1. Taxonomy (NCBI): domain Eukaryota; kingdom Metazoa; phylum Chordata; class Chondrichthyes; order Myliobatiformes; family Myliobatidae; genus Mobula; species Mobula birostris. Next base: position 166,055,173 of record NC_092375.1, read on the forward strand.
GCTCATGAACATAGAACATTACAGCACCGTACAGGCCCTTCGGACCACAATGTTGTGCTAACCCTTTAACTTACTCTATGATCAAATTAATGCTTCCCTCCTACATAACCCTCCGCCTTTCTATCATCCATGTGCCTATCTAAGATGCTATGGTCGCTCTTCTTTTGGAGCAAAACAAATAATGTTCAAAATGTTGAAGTCTTCATAGATCAGTAAGCTTCCAGTGATAAAGGTCCATGACTGGAAAACATGAGTTAAGGTACTACCCAAAGAATCAGAAGCAATGTGCTAAAACAATTTGGGGCTTAAAAATTGGAACGGAAGCACAGTCTCTGAATATTTCCTTGAGATTCATACGTGGTTGTGGAAATACTGCAGGTAAATGAGCATTTCTAAGCAAGGAAGGTAAGCATTAGAAAATAATATAATATAAAATGTTGAAAAGAGAACCATTGAAAGTTATTTGAAGTTTGGAAAACAACAAAACTAAGACTTGTACCAGGTCATTTAGTTCCATTGTGTATTTATGTAAGACCTTCAACACAACAAAGTGTGTAATGGTGCTTGCTTCACAGGCAAACTATTAAACCAAATGTAACAACACTTTGCTTAAGATGAGCGAAAAGAGAGTATTTTTTTAAAAAATGTGGGAGGGACTGTGTGATGAAGGGATTTGAATATTTTTGAATCTTGGGACCTAAAGGTTTGCAGAGGTTTTTCTTAATAACAATCAGAACTGTTGGAGACCAAAGACAGGAATATTGCAGAAATACAATAGGATTCTAGGTATGAAGGAGGTTAAGGAGGGGTGGAGTGTGGATGGGAAATTAAAGGCATTCAGAATTGGGAGTTTCTGGATTGCTTTAGGGATTCAGGATGGGATACAAACGTGAAGTGAATGACAAAACACGGAAATAGGCCCAAGGCTAAAATACTTTTGCATCTGTTCCCTTCATTAAAGTTGACTGTGTTGATGGTTCCCAGCAGTTTATGTTAAACCTTTATTTTGCTGGCCACTACAGATTTTACTCTCCTTGTCCCAAAAAGTACTCGTACATGAAGGATATAGATAAATCTTCCTTAAATAGAATCATCCTTCAAATGTGTTCCTGCACTGTTTGTTAACATGAAATAGTACAGCATTTACTTTGCATGATGTTTGACCTATGCTGTTCATAGAATCTGAAATGGGCAAATAGTTATTTTGGATTTTGAGTGGAGTTCAAAATTTAGTGTAGTAAATCTATGGATCTGTAATCCATGTCCGTGTCTACTGGCAGAATTTGTATGATGTGCCAGTAGATGTAATGTGAACTGATGCTTGAGTGAAAAGTTAAACCCCTGACCTGTCATCTTAATTCTCTATCTCACTCTCACTCTGATCTGTGTTTGGCCTCTTCAATTGTTCCAAAGAAACTTAAGGTGTGTCCAAGGGATTGTGCCTTACCTTTCTACGTGGCACATGTCTGCCCGGAGGGCAAAATATCTTCAGACAGCAGGTTTTTCTTGATGGTACCAGCATTAGCCAGTTCTGATAAGCTGTTGTTAACCTGCTGTTTATTGACTGCAGCTCAGCATTTAACACAATCGTACCCTCAGTTCTAATAAGCAAGCTCCAAAACCTGGGCCTCTGTACCTCCCTCTGCAGCTGGATTCTTGACTTCCTCACAGGGAAACCACAGTCTGTATGGATTGAAAGTAATATCTCCTCCACACTGACAAATCAACACTGGCGCAACTCAAGGATGTGTGCTTAGCCCACTGCTCTACTCCCTCTACACCAAACTTTTTGTCGCTTCCTCACAGATCAGCTTCAATCAGTAAGCTTTCACTACCCCCTTTCTAGCACCGTTTCTCTTCATTCACATCCTCTGTCTCCATTTTAATCACAGTAACCTCCTTTGCTCTTTTGCTCTCTCCACACCTCTCCCCACTCCTGTCCATGCTTCTCTGCATTTGATTCCTAACTTTTCTCAGTTCCAATGAAATGTTATGGACCTGAAGAATTAATTCAGTTTCCCTCCTCATAAATGCTGCTTGTCCTGCCTAGTATTTCCAATATTTAGTTCAGATTTTCAATATCTGCAGTTTGTTTTGTAGTTTTCTACTCACAAGGTAAATTCCCTTGTCGTCATCGTGGCTATTCCTTGAGGTCAAGGATGATGGTCTTCGTTCTGAAGAAGTGGCCCACAGAGCGAAGACGCCTGTGCGTGTATTTGTTTAACGTGTACTTGATGTTGCACTCCGAGAAGCGCATGATACTTCACAAATCAACCAACTGATTCCAGTGGCGTGGAAACCACGACGATTGGACCTGATGGATTTATTGCAGCCTTCATCCGCCTTCACAGCCGTAGAGTTTGAAGTAACTTCGTCCGCCTGTTCCACTGTTGAGGTCTTGGTTGGATTGTTGTTTGTCAGGGACCTCACCCTCGACCTTACTGCCATGGGTGACCCTACCAGGAGCATAGCTCCAGACGGCATTGCTCTCGGGATCTCAGGACCACACAAGCTTCTCCAACACGACAAGGTGACAATCCACGGAGAAGATTCCCTTGTATAATGGTGCTGGAACTGCTTGTGTAGAAGAGCATACATGTTCAGCTTTCCCACTGGTATGTTGTCAGAACTACAGACTATAAGTTGCATCCTGTTCATTTTTACTGATATGTTATGTATGTTAACAGGAGTGTTGAAGGATGCTACTGAAGTTGTGACATTATTTTGAAAATACTAGTTTCTAAATGTACAAATTTACTGTAACTCTTTTTCTTTTATCATGTATTGCATTGTACTGTTGCCCAAAGTTAACAAATTTCATGACATATGCTGGTGATATTAACCCGGATTCTGATTCTATGTAAATCAAATATCCCTTGTGATATCAAGGGTATGTGTGCTATAAATCTGGTGTGTTATGTCAGTAAATTAAAAATATCATCAGACTTGCAGTGATTTGAGGGTTAATATTGTGAAATGTGAATACTATATGGAATTGTGCCAGTCCCAGGAGGAAGGTAATGTAGTTTTTATCTGGATTTCAAAAGTAAAGTGACAATGAAGATAGGAGTCTAACGTTTGCACTATTTGCTTTTGAGGTGAATTAATTATTAGCAAAGTTCTTTACGAGTGATGCAATCACACTTATTTGCATTTGACCCCTCTACTGAAGCGTAGTTCAATCTTTAAGATTTTCTAAACTATGTATTTAATTCATTGAAAAGAGGGAAGAAGATGGTGGTTTGCAGCACACTGTTGCCGGTGTTTGTACTTTACAAACTTTAAGGAACATTAATTATTTAATAGGCTGAAATCCACTATATGTGTAGTTATATCTTTAATATGTACAGTTCACTTTGAGTAGAAGGCAAAGTTCAATGTTAGTAGGAGTGTAAATTGTGTTTTAACAATTAAGCCATACATTACGTATCATGCTTGTATTTATTAATTAAGGTTTTGATATCGCAGAAAAATCTATGTTTATTTGTCAATTGTGCGTTGAATGGCTGCTAAGCCATGTTAGAGGGCATTTAAGATTCAACCCCATCCAAGGCTCAAATTTACTTACCACATATGTTTACATATATTAGGAATGTGCTGTGTTATGTTGGCATGACAAGTAACAAAAAAAACATTCAACAATTATAAAGATTAAAAAAGTATATAAAATTAATGTTAGAAGTACAGATATCGAATACAATGTGCATAAATAAATACCAGTATGTATTTATAAGGTCAAAAGCATAATAAAAAGTCACAAACAAGAAAATCTGCAGATGCTGATGTTTTGAAAAGATAAAACACATTACTTAAATCTGAAAAGCAATGGAAAAAAAACTTCCTAAACTTGAGGAAGTCTGCAGATGCTGGAAATCCAAGCAACGCGGACAAAATGCTGAAGGAACTCAGCAGGTCAGACAGTACTGATTTTTAAAAAAAGAGTAAAACAGTTGACATTTCAGCTGTCGAAGGGGGAAGATGCCAGAATAAAAAGGTGGGGGGGGGAGAGGTAATAGACTAGCTGGAAGGTGATAGATGAGTGGGAAAGACTTAGGGCTGTTGAAGAAAGAATCTGATAGGAGAGGAGAGTGGACCATGGGAGACTGGGAAGGAGGAGAAAGGACCTGCGGGGGGTGGGCTGGGGGAGTGGGGAGTAATAGGCAGCAGAGAAGTAAAAGGTTAAGGTGGGGAATAGAGGAAGGGGGGTGGATTTTGTTCACCGGAAGTGATTTAAAGTGTTGATAGTGAGGTGTAATGGGTTTGGAGTTACATGGAGATGAAACCTGGTGAGAATAGCAGATGCCCTTTTCTGAGAAAGTGATGAACCTGATGTGTGGTCATCATTACTAATGACAGAATTTTTTAAAAAAATCATTAACAGCACAAATTCCACAGGTGCCACATGAGGGTTTTAATTCCAGTGTCTGGATTGTTGAACTGTGATCACCAGTTAGCAGCTTAACTGCTTCAATGCTATATTCAAGATGCAGAGAATTCAGCAGTAAGGAAACTTGGTGGGGTACTTGATAAATAGTCAATCCACCATCACCTCCACTGAAATTTAACCTTCCATCCTACACAATCTTTTGTAGGAGGGAAAGTTACCAGTCACCTATAACACTTAGTCTTTTACTGTTCCTGACTCGAATGGTGCCTTCTGAACTTTGTTTGGTGGAGAAATGCAAGATTAATTGTTCAAGCATTAAATGCCTTATCGTACAATAGGTGCAGCAGATTGTTAGGGGATGGTTTTATCTTGCAGTTTTGTAAATATGAAACCTAACTATTGGGTGTGTATTTGGTTGTCATGGGATTGCACTGTAAGGATTGCAGTTGCACAGGCTTAGATCCAGTCAAACCTGTAAACAAAGCTTAAGTGTAACAAGACAGGGTAATGTACAGAAAAAGCATTTTTTAACGTTACCTTTCCATGACCTTGTTCCAAGATGCTTCACAAGAGTGAGTGTTAAGAACCTTGAGCATATCTGTATATATATATTTCTCAAAATAATATATGATAAGATGTATTTTAACAAATCACTATGGTCAAAGAAGTACGTGGCAAAGTAGGCAAGGTATAGGGCAGAAGGAAATGTCACCGCCTGAGGTCCAAACAGCTGAAGGTGCAGCTATTCATGCTGGGATGAATAGTTGGGTTGCAGAGGTTGGAATGGAATGAGCATGGAGATCCTGGGGGATTGCAGGCTGAGAGATCACATGAATAAGAGGGGCAAGACCATAAGATTTCAATTACTAATCATTTAAAGACTGTGTTCCTGATGAAAAGATAATGACAAATAATGGAACAAAAGCAGAACCTAACAGGTTAAACAAGTGACTGTAGGACAGAAGGGTGTAGCAGTTAGCGTGACACTGTTACAGCTCGGGCCATTGGAGTTGAGTTCCTGTGCCGTCTGTAAGGAGATTTTCCCCCATGACTACGCTGGCTTCCTCTGGGTGCTCCGGTTTCCTCCTGCAGTACAAAGATGTACCAGTTAGTATGCTAATTGGTCATTGTTCAGTGATTAGGCCAGGGTTAGGTAGGTGGGTTGCTGGGCAGCACAGCTAGTTGGGCGGGAAGGACCTGTTCTGCAGTGTATCTCTAAGCAAGTGACAGGGCTGATTGTTCCTTGCTCTCCATCCTTCAGTGAGAGATACAGCACAGTAACAGGCCCCTTTCAGACCGATGAGCCCGTGAAGCTTGATACACCCCCGAGAGCCATTCACTGGCTAACCCTTACGTCTTTGGAACGTGGGGGGAAACAGGAGCACCTGGAAGGAACCCCCGTGGTCACGGTGAGGCTGCCCAAACTCTTCAGACACAGTGGCCGAATTGAACCTGGATCGCTGGCACCGCAGTAGCATTATGCTATCCACTTCGCTACCAGGGACCCAGCACCGGAGATGCTTTTGTTTATAGTCTAAACAGTGTAAATACACTTTTTGACAATGACAACTGGATAATAATTAGAAAGTGAGAAATGTCCCCAATGTTTGTTTTTCATTTTCCATTTACTCTAATGTTTGAGTTCAGTGATAGAATATTTACCATTTGGGTCACACTGCAGATAGAACCTGCACTTTGAATCTGGTTTATCTACTGGAGGAAGTCCAAGTAGGTTAACTGTCAAGTTATGAATATCTCAGTAATGAAGCTCAGGCTTTCATTCTTTAAAGTTCATTTTAATACAGCGGTTGAACATGTGTGCAGTGTTGTCAGAATGTTTTGGAATTCATTCTCTCACAAATGAGAGATGTATAATATCTGTGGCCAGTTGCATTTCTCTAGAATCTGCATCAAGGCTGCTCAAAAGCTGAAAATATGAATTCTGCAATGAGTCGCCATTATGGACTCTGAGAAACCTTTCAAGTATTCAGCCAGATATGATTATTTTGAAACGCCAGTTACCAATTGCAGAAAAACAGACTTACTGAATCTTCAAATTTTCAAATATTGTTTCTTATTTGTTTTGGTAGGAGACCTTTTTAAATATGGCATGAAACATCATGGGAGAAATTGTATATCTTGGCCTTTAAGTGTTTTGAATGGCCTTTTGTGGTGGGAGTTAACTTACACTACTCAGTATCTGTTTGTGCAGAGCCTTATCCTGGTGTGTGATAATGTCATGTGCTTTCTGCCTAGGAGAGTGCTGATCTGAAATCTATTGCAAGTTGAACAGCATTCATAAAGGGCTAAACAACGTGAACAGAGAGGGAAAACAATTATCCTTGCGTGTTTGAAGAGAAGTAAAAAATTTTAAAGTAGAAAACAGTGACTGAAGTTATATTAATAGGGAATTGGAAGCAAGATGAGCAAAAACTGTTTTGAAAACCGCATAAGACTAACCAAAATGGAGGGTGCTTGAAACTCCAGTAAGTGTCCTTCTTCATCTGCCTGTACATTTTTTTTTTCTGTGCTCCCTATTCCCCACAACATCATGTCTTCTGCGTGTTATATAAAGGTCTTGAATTTCTAACTATGTCTCTGTTAGTTATGTCTTCTGTTCATTCAGGTTTGTAAGCAAGTATTTTTTTAAAGTTGAATCAACTTACTATTTCTTTTTAACTATTCTGTGCATGCGTGTGTGTGTGTGTGTGTTTCTATCCTCCTTCCACTGTTCTACTTTTGAACACTACATTTGTACCTGAAGGGTTTTTTGTTCAATTGCAAACTGATATGGCATGTTTCCAGATACAGACTGAAGTGCCATTTCTGTGCAGTCTACCTTTAATTTCCATTTAATTTCGTTTGTATTCGGCTTCCTTCACTGCATTTCACGTGTGTGATGTAAATGTTTTAGATTTTAAAACTTGGGCAAATTGCTTGGTAATTGATATGAAATCTATTTGATAATGTTTAACATTAATGTCCCTTTCAGATGAAGGATCATATTTGAAAGAATGCGATTGGATTTGTGTTCAGTAGATTATGGCACATTGAAGGAAGGTCAAATACTTGCTTATTTAGAAGCTAAAATGTGCTATCACTTTAAATGATGGAAAAATCTGAAATAAAAATGCAGAGTAGTGAAAATGCTCACCTATGGGGAGAGAATGTAGCAGGAAGATTGTCAACCAAAAATTGTTAACTTGGCCATTGCCAAATTTTTGAATGACCTTTTCAGCAGCTTTTCCCTGATTTTTACTGTTCTATTACGCATTCTTCAACATGAAAGCAGGCCATGCGCTTCACTTTTGATACTTTCAGAAGTTAGCTAGGTGGTTGTCTGTTGTGTCTGGCAATGACAGGAAGCTTGTGCAGAAGAGTTTTTAAAATGGAAAAGCTGCTGCACCAGGGCACTTCCACACTCAACCTCAGAAGTCCGGGTCCAGTGTATGAACAAGTGTCACAAGCTGGGATCTGGCTTGGTTGCAGTGGAGGACCATGACTACTTCTGTGCTTTGTCATGCCCTTCGGTCTCTATGGAGTGTTGCAGCACCGCCTTCCTGACCGTTGAATCTCACTGTAGATCTCATCCGCTCAGTCCGCCAGAGCTGACTTTGCGAGCTAGGACAGGCTTGTCCCTATCTCATCGGGTAGGAGACCGCCAGCTACCCCTAACTGGTTTAGCCTGCCTGTCAAAGGGCTCTGCCAAGGTGTGACCACTGCTGCATGCAAACAGGTGAGAGCTGAGTTACCTAGCTTTTACTTAAATATTTTAATGCTACTCCACATAGCAGTAATTTCGCACAGAAGCAATTTTTATTTCTCTACTGGACTGATGATTCCATGTGTGTGGCTTTTAGTTTTAGGCCAGTACAAGTCAAAACTTTTACTCTACTTCCAGCATGCCAAGCATCTAGCTAGTATTAATTATGTTAGATCAGCTTTTTGCTGGAGAGAAAAAACAATCCAGCTTCCTTAGTCGCTTCTGTTAGTGTATATGTTTTCATAGCATATTTTTTGCAATTATTTTAATGTTAGAGGAAAACAGATACTGTGTGTTTAGAGACCCTGATAAATCACAATGAAATACGAAATAAACATCTTCCAACATACTGCAAACCAGTTTGCTCTATTATACATCCTCTGCTGAGTGGTGGGCACTGATACAGAATCTGTTGATCACTTCTTTATAACAAATTTGTTATAAGCTGCTGAATTATTTTGAGAAAGTATTTAGGCAGATTTACAAAATTTTCTTTTGTGTGGTTTTGACATAATTAGGTTCAAATAAACTAAATAACTGAACAGTTTATTGGCTCTGAATCACAGTCGTAAGGAAGCCTAACGTTGAAAATTGGGAGCAGACTCCTCTAGGATTGTAGCAAAATTATAAAATTGGTTGGAATTGTGGGTGGAGTGGGGTGTGTGTTAAAATGAAAAAAAAACATTTCTCTTAATTGGTACACAGTTGATCTTAAGTTTAAATACATCTTCAACAGATCGTTGATGTACAAAGTGAAAAGTTGAAGTCCCAAAACTGACCACTGAAGAACTCCACTAGTTATCAACAGCCGTCAGGAAAAGGATCCCTTTATCTCCAGTCAACCGATCTTCTGTCCATTCTAGTACATTACCACTAACGCCATAAGGTCTTTCTTTGATTAGCAGCTTCATTTGAAGCACCTTGTCAAATCCAAGTAAGTAACATCCACTGACTCACCTTTGTCTAACCTGCTTTGTCTAACCTCAGTGAACTCTTAACAGATTTGTTAGGCAAGATCTCTCCTTAATAAAACTGCTGCTTTCGCTCTTTTTATTATGTATTTCCAAAATCTCATAAATTTCATCCTTAATGATGGTCTCTAAAATCTTACTAACTACTGAGGTTAGACTAACCACCCTTTCGTTTATCCTGTCCTTCTTAAACAGCTTACTTGTGACTTTCCAGTTCTCTGACATCCTCCCTGACTCCAGTGATTACCAAAAGGTCACTACTAATGCCTCCGTAATCTCTTCGGCTATCTTAGAATTCTGGAATGCAGTCTTTCCGGTCCAGGTGATTTATCCACCTTCAGGCCACTACACTCACCCCTGCCCCTTGACTCTTTTGAATTGCTAGTATGTTATTGGTGTCTTTCACAATGAAGACTGATATGAAGTACTTAGTTAGCTCCCTCCACCATTGACCTGTTCACCATTGCTACTTCTCCAGCATGATTTTCAAGTGGTTTAGAGTCCACTCTTACCATTTATGTATCTAAAAAGACTTTTGGAATCTCATTATTGGCTGTTTATCCTTGTATTTCATCTTCTTTTCCCTTGTGGCTTTTCCAGTTGTCTACTGTTGGCTTTTAAAGTTTTTTCCAATCCCCTGGCTTCCCACTAATCTCTGCAGTATTGGGCAGCGCAGTAGTGTAGTGGTGAGCACAACACTTTACAGTACAGGTGACCCGGGTTCAATTCCCACCGTTGTACATTCTCCCTGTGACCGTGTGGGTTTTCTCCGAGTGCTCCGGTTTCCTTCCACGGTCCAAAGACGTACCGGTTGGTTGGTTAATTGGTCATTATAAATTGTCCCATGATTAGACTATGATTAAATCAGGGTTTGCTAGGGGGCACGGCTTGAAGGGCTGGAAGGGGCCTATTCCACGCTATATCTCAATAAATAATTACATATTTATGCCTTCCTTTTTATTTATATTCTGTCCCTCACTTCCCTTGTCAGCCTTGGTTGTCATGTTTTCCCTTTCTTCTTTTGGGATGAAATCCTGTTGGGCCTTTGGAATTACTCCTAGAAATATCTGCCATTGCTACTCCACCATTTTCCCAGCTAGAGTCCCCTTCCAGTTGACTCTGGCCAGCTCTACCCTCATGCCTCTGTAGTTGTCTTTACTCAATTGCAATACTGTTACGTTAGATTTAAGTTTCCCTCTCTCAAACTAAAGGGTGAATTCTATCATGTTATGGTCACTATCTCCTAAGGGATTCTTCACCTTTAGCTACGTGCCCCACTAAGTGACAAAAATCCAGATTTGCTTGTTCCCCAGTGGGGTCTATCACAAGCTGCTCTTAAAAGGCAGCTCGTGGACATTTCACAAATTCCCTTTCTTGCTATTAAGAGGAAGGCTAATGGCTTCCTTAAAATTCTATTGCCTAACCTGCCTGTTTAAAGTAGATTAATCAGCCCTCCCTGATCTGTTGAAGCTTTAATACCTTAGGAACTTTGAATGTTTTCTCATGTAATGTTAATGTTTAAATCTGAACCCACTCAGAGAATCTTGTAAATCTCCAAGGGTTTTTGAAAGATGAAAAAAAAGTGGAATAAAGGCAAATAATCTTGTAAGTAGTCATCAGGATCAGAGTCAGGCAGGATAGACAATCTCTGCTTGGGTAAAAGAAGTTTACTCTTACCGAATCCAAAAATCACTACCCAAAAATTGGAGACATGGAATGTCTATCTACAAACTGTTTAATGGGTGAACTAGCAACATGCTTGACCTTTCTATATCTGGAAGAACTTCACTGCCATTAATGTAGGGGGGGAACTATAACTTCCCAACACAATTCAAACATCATTAACCACCAGGTCATTTTTTTATTGTCAATGTGGAAGTACAGATATTATAGATGGGTAATCTTACAGCTGAACTCACTACTTCTGATATAAATAGAAAAGGCAAATTATCTGATATTATTGTTTTCAAGATTGAATTCTGAAGGCTGCAATGTGCTCAGATGGAGATGAGGTGTTTGTATAGGTCAGAATGAAAGTGGGATGAAAGATTAAGGTGAACAGCAGTGGAAACTCAGATTAATCCTGTGGACTAAATAGATGTGCTCCACTAAACAGTCATGTATATGTCTTTGTTAATTGTCTATTCAGGTTTATTAAACCACTGAAACTGATGGGGGGTTGGGGAACTGAGCTTGACCAGGACTTCAAATGAAAACATAAACTCTTGGAATCTCTCAAGACCCATTTCCAACATTTTCTGTTTTTGTTTCTGTAGTCTTTATTTTCAGGAACTTTAAGCATATACGTTTGTATATTAATATAAAATCTTATGCTGTATGACTGTATTTGATGAGAGGAGAGGGGCAATATATCTGAGGTATTGATCCATGGGCACTATTCCAAAGAAATCAATATTTTTAGTTGCTATACTAATTGTCAGAGTTTTGCAACAATTCACGGTTTCTATTTTCCTTGTGTAAATGCAATGCTTTGCCCTGAGAGGGATTTGTAAAGTATGTTATTGCTACTTGTCTTCCATCGTCTTTGCTTAAAGTTCTCTGACTATTGCTCTCTATGTAGAAAGTCCAGTTGCATCCCATCTGGTATACCTTCTCCAAGCAAGGTTGGTATATCCATACATAAAATTTTAAATATCCTTACTTATACTAACTCTGACTTCAATTTTGCACAGCCATAATTTCTAAATTTTATTGATGTCTTGCATCCTTCACTAAATGTCTTTTACATCTTCTACAGTATAATTTGTTCTTGAGTAACCATCAGATGCACCTGAATGGGAGAGTCACAGGATGAAGCTCTGCAATATTTTCTATAACTCTTTAACTAATAAATCTTGAATCACATCCACAATACAACGTCAAAGCTGTAAAACCCTGAAATTTTGGAACCATAAAATTCTGAGGATTTCAAATCTCTGTAGCTGAAGCAAGAAACAAATAAGGTGGCCTAAGATATTTATAAAGGCATCAAAGTCAGTTTTATTATCACTGACATACAGTATGTTGTGAAATTTGTTGTTTTGTGGCAGCAATATAGTGCAAGACAAAAAAAAATTACAATAAATAAAATATATAAAAGAATGCAGATTGCTATTTGAGTTCTATAAATGGAACTGCAGTACCATGTCTAACTTTGATCTCCATCTTGGCATACATTCCAAATGTCTCTATCCACAGCAAGGCAGTACATTAAACGTAGACTAATGATTACTCAGTTTCTTTGAAGAAATAGAGAGTTGAAATGCTGTAAACGCTGATTTAATTTGTGCCTCTCAGTAGCAAGATCCATACATTACTAACCACTTACTGGGAAATTTGCTAACAAGCGCTACCATCATCTTTTTCAAGAGCAATTTACTGGTGAATATAAGAAGCATGAGCGTGTCATAGGTACTGTAGTTTAACCTGTTATGTTTAGACCAGTGGGGTGGGATGTGGTGGCGAATGGTGGATTTGCTGTGTTCCATATATGGAGGGATGAAAGTTTAAACTTTGTGGCTGTTAAAGACCAGGTTAACTTGGATTAGTTGAGTAGTATGGTTTTGGCCAGGTGGACTTTCAAGCTGATAGAACAGTGGAAAAATACTAGGGTACCATTGACGTTAAGGTTATTGTAGCCGGGGCTGGTAATGGGGACACTACCTATTAAATGCTCCCAATGTCGTGCACCTGAACTAGCCTCTAACAACCAAGTCCAGCTCCTGGCCTTCAGGTGTGGTTTGGCTACTAAGCCCGGCGGAATCATTTCTACTGACAGGAGAAGGGGCAAAGGTGGGTTACTGGCACCTTAAAACCAGTTGCTTCAGATCGTTGGCAGCTTACCTAGGAGAAAAACAACTGATCTTGAACCTCTGCTGCCTTGTAGTTACACCCCCTCATGGGGAAGGCTTCAGGAGTGAGCCCCCAAGAGAAGAATCCAGAACTGGAGTCCCTAAGGCACTGAGTTCAATGCTGACTGGCAACTCCTGCCACACTGCTGGTACTAGACTGTTTCAGTCTCTGCTGTTCCTTTGGGTTCACTGGATGCGCGGAGAGAGGGAGCTTGCTACATGGGCAACCGCTTGCTCTCTATATCATACTGCCGAGGCTAGCGCATCCAGACATCCACCGTGGACATTGACCAATGGAGGTCTCGTTGTTGAAGCTAGAGTCGAGGCTGATCAAGTATGAGTGAAGGAAAAGGGAATTACTTGTGATGGAGAGGGTGAAGTGAAGGAAAGCTTGGTGATCGAAGAATTTCTACAAGTGGAAAGAGGAGTTGTTTGTGATGGAGAGGATGCGAAGTGAGAAATATAGTTTATTGTTCATGGTTGCTCTATGCTATTTAATTTTTAAAATTTCTTTTGAACTTTTATTGAACAAACACATATCTACAAACAGGCATCAGCTATCAGTCCACAGTTCACTGCACAATGGTAAATACCTGTATTAACAATCAGGGGTAGCAGGGAGTAGGAGCGAGAGAAAGAAGAAACAAAGAGCACAAAATACAATTACATACAAACACAAACATACACATGATCTGCATACTTTACATCACCCCTCAATGTAGATTTACATCTATTTTAAATAAAATTACAGTCCTCAGTAAATCAACTCAAGTCCTACATTTCACCAGGCCCCTGTATGGGCCTTTCACTGTGCCAGGTACACTATAACAAGAGTTCCATCTTTCCAAGTAAGAGTCCATTTTCAGTTGTAAACTTGCAAACAGTTCACTTCTTTCAATCTCTGTATCCATTGTTCCAAAGTGGGTGGGTGAGATTCAAGCCAGCTGACGGTCATCATTTTATGAGCAATCAGAATCAAGACTCTTAACATGTATAGTTTATTCTTCTCTAATGCAGATTGCAGGAGGTTGCCTAAAATTAAATGACTAGGTTCAAAGGGTATACCAATATCTAAAATCCTTCTATTTCCTCAGTGACCTTGTACCAAAATTCCTTTAATTTGGGACGGTCCCAGAATATATGTGCAAAATCTCCCACTAGGCCACAGCCTCTCCAGCAAAGTCTGCTGTTTTTTTTTCCTGCGTATAATGATATTACTAACGAGGTTTTAAAGTACCTCATCCTTATTTTCCAAGCAAATTCCCTCCAATTGGAACTATTCAAGCATTTATGCCATGACTCTCAAGACCTCTCCCACTCTTCCTCTTCTGTTATGGTATTTACCTCCAATTCCCACTTTTGTTTAACAATCTAACGTGTTATCCGTTGTATCCAGGTGTATTTTTTATATAGACAAGATACAATTTTCTGGAATTGCGTCCTATCCATGATAATCTTTATCCAAAATTTTTCCGTGTTATTTGGCTGTATTTTAAGATTGTTCCATTCTTTGTGTGATGTAAGGTCTAATTTGAAGGAATCTATAAAAGTCATTTGATACAAGGTCGAATTCAGTTTGGAGGTGGGGGAAAGATTTGAGCGCCTCACCATCAAACATTTGGTCCACAAGAACCAGGCCTCTTTGCGCCCACCTGTTAAAACCAGAATCCAGTCTTGCTGGAATAAAATCTGAAATGAATGCAATTCTGGTTGCCCTTGATATAGTCCTTGGAAGATCTAATTTTTTCCTAATTCTATCCCATACTTTCAATGTATAGTTAACCCATTCATTCTGAGTCTCAATATTCTTACACACATTTGGATTTAAAAAGGGAAGAGCTGCTAAAGATAACTCACCAATTGAATTTTGCTCTATGTGAACCCATCTTGAATCCACGTCTTCCGATCCATGATACAATTGCTCTTAATTGGGCAGCCCAATAATAGGTCTTTAAATGAAGTAAAGCTAAACCTCCCTGTTTTTTTATTTGAGTATAACACTTTTAATCTCACCCTAGGCCTCTTCTTCTGCCATATAAACCTACTGTTAAGTCTATCCAACATTTTAAAATTAGATATAGGAACTATTCTGGGTAGGGCACTGAAAAGAAAAAGAAACCTGGGCAAAGTATTCATCGTGATCACTTCTACTCTACCTATCAGTGATAAAGGAAGCATGTATGCTATTTACTCTGGGTTCTGTGTAAATTTGAGTATACGGTTTATGATGAGGATTGAACTTGTAATTTCCTAATATTTAGTCATGGCCCTACCATGATTAAGCAGTCTGACAGCAGCATCTAATTGATAAGGGTTTTGAGAGTGAGCAGGGTTTCACCAGCTGATCCCAGACATTTTAATGATGGTTTGAATGAACAGAAGAGAGTAGCTCTGGAGCTTTCCAAGAATTGACCCTAGGATCTTTCAGGCATTTTACCCTGTGCTTTCCCCACCCCTACCATCACTCACCAACTTATTATTAATAATAATAATTATTATTATTATATTATTAACAGCTTGGAGTTCAGATACAGTATGATAACCCAGAATATCCCCCCAGTTCCCAGAGCCTTATAAATGTTCATAAAAAACCAGTGACTTTGGGTCCAGTCCAGCATGATGTTGGGGATGAAGTGAAGGGCTGATATGGTTCCTAGAGACGTCTGTGATTTGTGTGTCAGGGTATTCTGGAGAATATTTTAATTGTATTATAGAAAATTGAAGAATTTCCATCTCCCCCCCCCCCACCCTGAAGTAACTACCTTGCCAACAGAAATTGTTATTTTTTTTATTAGGGAGGACAGCTTGACAAAGTTGCACCATCCAATAAATACAGTGCAAGTTGACAACTTTGCTGATTCTTTCATTGTTCTTTGCATGTTTGTAATGATTAACTAGCCCTGCACATTTATTGCGTCCTTCCATATCATTGTGTTCTGTTAGTATGTTTGCAAATCATCATCTTTGATTTATATATAAATCGTATACCTTAAAATTGCAAAACCCAAACCACTGGAGGAACACTGCCAGTTACACTGCGTCTCTGATGCAAATGGTCAGATGATGTTTCAGGTTGAGGTCCTAATGTGGGGTCTCCATTTAAAACACTGACTTTGCTTTTAGCTCCACAGTTGCTGCCTGACTTGCCAGGTTCCTCAGAGTTCATCATCTGCCTTGTGTCTCTTTCACACACTTTCACAATCTTTTCCTTGGTTGCACAAACACCCTGTTTTTTTTTGTGTGACTTGTATGTCAATGCCAATGGTCACTCGTGCTTCAGAATGAAAAATGGAAATGAGTGATTAAAAAGCTAAGTCATTTTCCAAATTAGGCATTAAAGTTGTACAAAAATGTAACAGTAGTGGGAACTTAACCCACTGACTCTTTAGGTTCTCTGCATCAGAGTCAAAAACACCATTGTTATTCCTAGGATGATATCTGGGGAAAGTGCATGAGATAAGGCCAATTCTTCTCAAATTGCTAGCATGTGTTCTGCACTTGGCTCCCAAATAAGTGACACGGGCATGCAGCAAGGTCCCTAGACCTCTGAATCGCAGGAGAACTGTACAGTTACAAATAGCCCTTGTGTAATATTTTTGTGCTGCAGTTCAAATAGAAAATGGCTGCACAGAGCAGGTATCTGTTATTTGTTGTTCTTCAGTTCCTTCCTCTATGTTGGTCAGTATGCAAATCAGCGCATTCTTGTGGTTATAGGATTGAGTGGGCATTTCCCTTGTGTACAGCCATGAAGTCAGATGAGACCTTCACTTCCAGTAAGATGATGCAATATGTTGAGCAATGAAGGAAATGAAGATGACTTCTGTTCAGGTTTTCATAATGCATGAATTGTCTCCTCTTTCCTTTTAGCTGTAAATGGCATAGTTTGTGTCGAGTATTGGATTACTTTGTGGAATGGAGTACAGGTATCTGCAAGTTGTACATTAAAATGTTGGCTGTAATTATGTTGAAATATTAAATGTTGGTAAGAAACATTATTTCTAAATCCATTTGAAGTGCAGTAACTTTTATAATAAGCTGTCGCTGTGGAGTTAATGGGAGATCACTATCTGCAATGCTGACTAAATACGAAAATGCAAAGGCACTTCTCTGCTTAGATACAAAGGCTGCTTTTATATGCCATATGATGTAGCCCCTCCCTGTTCTCCTTCAAAGTAGAATACCCTATTCATATCCAGTATTAAGAAAGTAATTGCAGCCCTTGCTTGTCAAATTGAGGTTAGTTCATACGGCAGTTTTAAAATTCCACTAGATGTCAGCAGCTTTACCTCACAAAACTAAAATACATATGGTTAGCAATTTGAAACTTCAATAAATGTCTTAAAAGACTAAATGCATTTCTACATTGGGACTGACATGAACTGGTGGTGCTTCATATTTATTTCACTCTGTCAGCATTATCGATGATTAGAAAGTGTTTTAACCAAACTTGGACTAGAGAACCTAGTGTTATCTGGTCACATTTCACAATTGTGTGGACTATTGTCCTTCACACTTTAGGTCACTCTTTAATGTAATTGTAAAACTAACGGCCATTTGGTTCACTCCTTCCAAAACTCTGCATTTCCTCTCGGCTCCACAGTCCTGAAGTTAAAATTCAGGCTGCACAAATTTTTTTAAAATAAAGATGGAATTTTTTTTAGTGAAATGTAGCTAAGTATGTGGGTTGTTTGGAAGAGCTAAAACTGTAAACCATGAAACCAAATTCACTTCATACACTGAGAGGTGATTTCGGGACATAATATCATTAGTTATTTTCCACTGGAATTTATCAGCTTGTTTTTGGATATACATGAACCTGTAATAACTGAAATCCTTTGGCCTTGTTACACATATCTGGGATGCACTTACCTGTGTTTCACTCAGGGTGCATACTTCAAATTCTGCTGCACTATTTCAGCACTTTCACTTTCTTACTAGAAGCCAGTTATTTTATCCCAGCTGCAAAATGATTATTTGTGTGAACTCTGAACTTGTTCTTGATGTAACAGTGCATATTAGTGATATGATGCTTGGAACCAGTTCACTTATTTCCACCTAACTTTTAAATTAGGTAGCAGTACTTAACCCTCTCTGCCTCTGTATGATGTGTGTTAAACTCTCGCTGGCACGGTTCACTGGAATGATCCTAATTTGACAGGCATTTTTCTTTTTTTTTGAAACAGAGCCTAGATTTAATTGACATCCTGTGGAGGCAGGACATAGACCTTGGTGTCGTCCGTGAAGATTTTGATTATAACTACAGACAAAAGGAGTACGAACTAGAGAAACAGAAGAAACTCGAGAAGGAAAAGCAGGACCAGTTGCAGAAGGAACAAGAAAAGGCTCTGCTGGCACAGCTGCAGTTAGATGAAGAGACAGGTGAATTCGTTGCTATTCGGCCAGCAAAGCAGAGCGAAAACAAAATCCCAGGAGAAACCTCTGAATCTGCACAGGTAAATCCACTTTGAACAGCCCTGTAAAATATCTAGTTTAACATATGCAAGAACTTACATGTATATTAAACTATTTCATAATTTTTTTCTGTTTTCTCCCACTCATTTAAAATAAATGTTGATGACCAATATTAATTCAGATTACAAAGACAGTAGAGAGAGATGATGGAGCTTTGTCGTTTGATGAATGCATGCAACTTCTCGCCGAGTCATTTCCATTTGTAGATGACATAGAGGTGAGTCCTTTTTTTTACCATCCAAATGCACACCTCAGAAAGGTGCACATTTAGTCCATAGTGTTTTATTAACCATCGGTGAAATGTTTAAAAACAATTGATACCTGCAGTTGAAGGCATAGAATTTTACTTGTTTCAAAACAGATCGTATTTACTATTTATCAAAATTGAAAACTGTGTAAATTTGAAATGACTGATTGATTCTATTTTTTTTCAAAACCTTAACAGTAGAAGTTATTTAACTGTCTGTTTTTATCGTCACAATAGACACATTTGATAGCTTTAATGAGGAAATGTAACTGTTAAGATACAGGGAGCTTAATTAGTTTCTCTAAGATATTTGTAATGCAGACTGGGAAAGGGCTGGGCAGCAGCAAAAACACTTTTTAATTAGGAAAAAAATATTATTTCTAGTCTCATACAGTTCCACTTGAGCCTTCTATTCCAGTTCCGGCTCAAACCAGTTCACCGTCAATGGCTCCATATCAGGCTCAGCAAGCTGCTCCTTCAAACCTTTCAACCACAACACCTGAACCAAACTCTCTAGAGGATTTGGAACAAACCTGGCAAGAGCTACTCTCAATCCCGGAGCTTCAGGTAAATACAATAGCTGAATTCAACACTTAATACAGTGGGAGCATGGATGTAACAAACACTCAAAGAATTCAAACCTGTAATATACTGTTTGTGCACTGAACAAACCCCACCATTGTCCCTGATTATATTAATCTGACAGTCAGGATCCAGCTCCATTTACTTTTTACTTCAGTTGCATATTATGTGACCTTAATTTGTGTCTTAGTGTGCGTGTTTAAATGAAATACGCAGACATTTTAAACAATGAAAGCTTTCATCTTTCATGATTTACCTGCATTTCTGATTGGAGGATTTAATCATACAATGTGCAATACTATTTGAATATAGTTACTGCACTTGAGCAAATTATATTATTTTAGGACAGGTTGCAGAGATAATGAATAAACCTCATTTCATCAAGTTTACATAAATTATATTCAATATAGAGAATTCCACACTGGGCCATCACAGGTTAATGATGCCAAAGGAAGTATAATTGAAGTAAGCGTAAGAAATTTTACAGATTTAACTTTAGTTTGAAACTGGATCTCAGTGCAGAAATTCATTACATTGAACTATCTGAGTCACCTTCCAGGACAGCAGAACCACACTGCCCTTTGGCTGACTTTCTTTTGCTCTTGAATATGTGTGTGTGTATGTATGTGTGTGTGTGTGTGTGTGTGTGTGTGTGTGTGTGTGTGTGTGTGTGTGTGTGTGTGTGTGTGTATATATATATATATATATATATATAGACACACACACACACATAATAAAATGACATAGAGGTTTTCTTTTTTAAGAAAAGGCACATGGAAAGCTTCAACCTTTTGAAACACCACCTGCCCACGTTAGCATCTTTAGAACCCTTTAACAGTTGAATAATTTTTTACTCAAAACATTAATCTGGCATCTCCTACTAAACAAAGAGGGGGCATTTATTTGCGAACACACTTGCTTGCTACATTTGTTCCATGACAAAATTTTCCACCAAATGCAGCTAAACATGTTAAACTCCTGTGTGTAATATAGATGTTTGCCTTGTGAAGTAGTCCTGATAACCTAAATATTAAGCAGTAAAGACTGGCTTTGTTTCATATTTATCTCAATTTTTCTAAATGCTTCACTGCTTTTTATTTCAGCAACTCTATCCGATGTAGTTATAGACGCTCTCAATGCAAAGAAAATCTCCAGAATGTTGTTTATATTTTCATCAAATAAATATATCTCAACTGGCAGTCTAATATGCCCACCCCATCATAAATTTAAAAGTTTAACTTAAAGAAATATCTTAATTCAAAAAGTAAAGGTGTTTTTTGACATTTCCTGATCTCTTTGTGTCACTTTTTCTGATACAGTGTCTGTACATGCAAAATGATAACATCACTAGTACTGGATTGACAGGATATGCTTCCAAGAGCAAACCTTCCGAGATGCCAAGTGACACCTATAGCTTCAATGCAAACCTGCCAGATGACCATGTGGCTCTCAGCAATCCCAGTTTCCTCTCCCTCTTTGAAGAAGTAATGCCACCTGAAAGTCCCACACTCCACCAGCTCAAAACAAATACCTCTGACGGCATGAACCCCTCATTCAGCAACAGTCCTTACAGTGATATGTTTTTCTCCACACCTCTGAGTTCCCAGAGGAACAGCAACATTCCCCAGCACACTAATATGAATGACTCACTTACGAGCATTCTGGATGATGCCCTTCTTGAACAAATCAACATCTCACACTTGAAAGTGGATAAAGAATTTGCTTGTAAGAAGCCACCAAATTTGCCTGAGGTTCTGGATTCTGACTCTGGCCTGTCCATGTGCTCGAGTTCTGGTGGCCCCTCCCCTGGTAATTCAGTGCAATCGTCCATTTGTGGAGATCCATCTCACGGTTATAGTGACTCTGAAGTAGATGAGATGGAGAGCAGCCCTGGCTGTGTTCAGCCTGAATTTGCAGAATTGTACCCAATGCATTTCCAAAATGACGGACATTTTCAGGCACCCTCTCTTGACCTTACAAAGCCAAGTAAGAGCCCCAAACTTTACACGAAAGAAGCAAAGGATGATTTGCCAGTGAGCCCTGGCCACAGTAAAACCCCATTCATCAAAGACAAGCATTCTAAACGAGTGGAAGCTCGGCTCACTAGAGATGAGCAACGGGCTAAAGCACTCAATGTCCCTTTCTCTGTCAGAAAGATTATTAACCTTCCCGTCGACGATTTCAATGAAATGGTTTCCAAGTATCAGCTAAGTGAGGCTCAGCTCGCTCTCATTCGTGACATCCGTCGCCGTGGCAAAAACAAGGTCGCAGCTCAGAACTGCCGCAAGCGCAAACTGGAAAATATAGTTGGTCTCGAACATGATCTGGATCAGCTTAAAGATGAAAAAGAGGAACTTCTCCAAGAAAAGGAGGAGCATGCCAAAAACCTTCTTCACATCAAACAACAGCTGAACAGTCTGTACCATGAGGTTTTTAGTATGCTACGAGATGA
The DNA here is from genome assembly GCF_030028105.1 of Mobula birostris. Lineage (NCBI taxonomy): Eukaryota > Metazoa > Chordata > Chondrichthyes > Myliobatiformes > Myliobatidae > Mobula > Mobula birostris. The sequence goes on from NC_092375.1 coordinate 166,076,898, forward strand.
AGATGGAAATCCGTATTCTCCGTCTGAGTACTCACTTCAGCAGACCAGCGATGGCAGTGTTTTCCTCGTTCCCCGGAGCAAGAAACTGGAAATAAAGAGAGAATGAAATTCCAAAGGTTTTGTTTATTGTATTTTTTTTTAAATGAGAAGCCGAAACCTGTGTGAATTGCAAGTTTTAAAACTTTAAAAGTTTTGTGATCATATGTTAATGAGTCTCCTATGCAAAAGAAGATTATTACCATTTTTCATGGCTTCTGGTTTCTTGGAGGTGAAACAGAGAGTGTTAGCTGAAGGTTGACTGAAAAATGGTCTCTTGCCTAGTTCTTTAATATTGATTATTTCTGTGCACTGCTTATTACATCTTAGAGCTCTTGTATAGTTTTGTAAATACTGCACATCTTATTTATATATGCAGATATATATATCCCATTTACTATTAAATTGAAGGTCTTTCATAGAATTATAAAAATTATTTTAGTAAGCTAATGCTTCTTCTGTTGCAAGTGCCTGTTTTATACTTTTTTATTACATTTCAAAAATAGATACAGTAAATGGAAGAATTAAAAATGTATGACTTCATTTCTTCGCTTTATATAGAAAAGTTATTAAATAAAATGTATCTTTAACCATTGCAAAAATCTTGCCTTGTTTCATGAAAGTGTCACCTCTGCAACTTAAGTACTTTGATATTAAAAAAAAACCCAAAGAATTCCATATGCTGGGAATCTGACGTTATAAACATTGAAAACACTTGCATTCTGCCAACACGTAGAGCGAGAAACAAGAGTTCATTTTTAACATTTAATTATGTTCTCATAAAACATTCTAAGCCTGAAACACCAGTTCTTTCCTTATCTCCATAGGAGCTGACTCACTTGCTGAGCATTTCCATTTGTTTTTGACTTGTGCATTTAAAAGATTGGGTCTTTACTAAAATGTTAGTTGATTCATAAATTAGTAGAAGCAGGCCCTTCAAGCCTGCTCCATTATTTGATACAATTCTAGTTGATGATCTGTCTTGATACCATCTTCTCACACCCTACCCTTGTCCCACAATGCCTTATTGATTCCAAATTTTACTACAGTTACTTTCAGCAACTTGATCTTTACGATCTTTTGTAATTAAAGGTATTGAACCTGTGAAATTCATTTAGTTTCATATCATTCCTAGATCTTTTGCTCTTAAACCTGAGGGTGATCCCTCTTCCAGAGCCGCAGCCACAGGACACATTCTTGCTGCATGCAGTCTGTAAGGTTCCCAAATCATTCTGCAAAATTCAAAAACAATCCAGCTGGACTTAATTCCTCCTCGTACAGATTGATGTCAGACTAACCAGTCTGGGTTCCAGTATTTTTGTCCATTTTCTAAATATGGAATGGTGTGGGTTGGAGGGCAGTTCTATTTAGCATCTTCCAATGTGCATGAATGTATTCAAAACTCAATCAATGGAGTTCTCAAAATGGAAACGTATACAAATGCTGTTTCCAGAGTTACTTTCATTCGTACTTGAGATACAGCTAATGAAGCTCTGGAGATTTACGGCTTTCAGTGTCATTGATCTCTACTGCATTTTTAGTACAAATATTATTCTTATTCCTCATTTTTATTCAACTTTTGATTCCTTGTGTTCTCTTCCATGATGATTGAACCAAAGTCTTTGTCTGAATTGCTCTACCATTTTTATCCCCATTGTGAATTCATCCATTTCTGACTGCAGAGGGCCCACACTTGACATCGTTAGTATTTCTCTCCTTGCATATCTGTAGAAGCCTTTGCATTTGTTTGCATGTTTCTTGTAAGTTTGCCCTCAAACATTACTTTGTTGCAATTTATTTGTTCTTATTTCTCAATCTAAGCTGCTTGCAGTACTCATATATATGGTCTTGTGAAAATGTTATATTACCCCTCTATGGATTTAATATACTGTTAGTAACCAAGGTTAGATTACTTTTCCTTCTATATTTTTATGCCAAGCAGTACGGTATAACATTTGCAGTTCCAGCATTAACTCTGTAAATAATAGTCGTTACCCATTTGCCATCATAGCTTTAATGAAGCTCTGTAACCTATAATAGACAATCTCCATAGTTTTATTTAGTTTTGGATTGAACAACTTCACATTTTAATGAAGATTTCTAGAGTGTTATGTTCACTCTTCCTAAGGGAGCTCACAAAACGAAACCGAATGGTGAACTTGCCCTTTCTCATTGCAGAATAACTGGTCTAGGATAGTTGTTCCTTAGCTGATTGTTGAACACACTGGTCCAAAAACAATCCAGTAATTCTGCTGATGACTAGTTTGACTAGTCTGCGTGTAGATTCTGTTGGCTGTGTGGCAATACTTGCGGACTGCCACCGGCAAATCATTGGGTGTTTACACAAGCAATGCATTTCACTGTTCGGAAATAAATCTGAATCATAAAGTCATCTATGGATAATGTAGATGGATTTACCCTTGTTCTGTGCATGTTTAAACTTCTATTTGAAGTTGCTCTTAGCAACACCAATACAACATAGAAGAATATAGACAATACCCACCAATGTCCTCCCTTGCTTGGTAGTACTTGGTTCTAAGTAGACTGATTCCACAGCCTTTTCTGAACCAATGCTTTCTTATTACACTGACTTCCACCTATTACTAACAAATTCACTTCACCATCTTTTCCTCACCGTTTGCCCTTCCTAAATATCAAATACTTTAGGTAATCTAGCTCCCCTTCTCAGTTAACGTCACCCCATAATCATATCTCCACAGAGGCGTCACTTCACGTCCATTCCTCTGATATTTATTTGTCCTGTCTTATTATGGATGCTTTGCATATTTAGACAAAACAAATTTTCACATTAATATTTATATTATATTATCTTGCTTTTGTTTTTGCACAAACCCCATTTGTTACTTCACACCTTCACATGCTCTGACTTTCCTTACAGTTTGATCAGTTATTCCAATTACTTTTCCACTTTCTTGTTCCTCACTTCAGCATTCTAGATTTCCTTACACAGATCCTCCCCACCCATTCACTTACTCATTTAAAGCCATGTTCAGCTCATGACACTTTCACCCAGATATATTTTAATATCACAGCCTGAAAGAAAACAATATATTCAAAATGCATAGCCCTCTCGTGGCTGAAAATGCCTGTCTTGGACAGAACATTACAATTAATTGGTGAAGCTGATAGGCTGCCATCTGGGACCTTTTGCCCCAGCACTAGCTGAAACATAAAATGAGTCGTCAGTTGATGTAGCAGTTACTGGTTTGCATTTACTATTACAGACTATTCATTCAAGGGTTAATCTTCTCTAATCACATTGCTAATTTAGGAGTTAACAAAATGAACTGAATAATTCTAAGGTGTGCATTTCTGGATCAAAAAATGTGTAAAAGGCAGTGAGGGCTCCTAACTGCCTTTGCTTTTTCTTCCATTTTAGAGAACTAGTGGCTAGTATACAATTCTTACTCCAGTTAATACATTTTCAGTCCAAGTTATTCCTGGCTATACTCTTAGGAACTTGGTATACAATTCATTGAAATCATGGTGAGCCTTTACTTCCACAGCATTTGCACATCTCTGTCCACATTTAGTTGTCTTACTAATTAAAATTTGTCCAGATCAATAGGGAAGGCAGCCAAAGAGCTAGTTAATCAATCAACTGTTAAGGATTAATGGAGTTATTGAACTTTAAATACAACTGCCCTTTATTTTTTAATCTGAAATCTGAAGAAAACAATTCCCAAATCTAATTACCTTCAAGTTAACTTAACTACTTACAATTGATCCAAACATTTTCCTTGGGTCTGATGAGGAAAATGTTTCAAAAGGTGACCATCCCATAATTGCTAAAGCAGAGTTCACCATTTATTATGTAATGTTAATGCCTCTCTCCTTTGCTTTGCCTTCCATATTTTCCCCTTTTCTCCCTATTTCAATTGTTTTTATTCTCAGCTGAGTGGGATGACATGCACGAGAAATTTCTAACTCCGTTTAGTCCTGGAATAAGGTAAATTGGAGAGTATAAATTCAAGTGGACCCAGGATGGTAGAGAAGTTGGGTAATCAATATGCCATATTCTTATTTGTTTGCAACTCACACTAATATCCTGGACTGAGTAGTATTTGTAGTGCCCTAATAGTTTTGTGGCATGATGTATTTTACAGGTTTGTAGCACAGAGTGCTGGTGTTAGGCAGAGTTTGTAATCCAAAATCAGATCAGATTTGTCTTCAGTGCTTCTCAAAGGCTTATACTAACAGCAAATATTTAAATTCCAACATAAGGACATCCTGGGAGCAGAAATTCCATTTGTCTTGACAGATACTATTATCAATGAGAAGGAGAACAAGGTGGATCAAAGACTTGTTTTATCATGGAACACATTATTCTCACAATGTTGTAACAATTAACTTCTAATGCCAACATTCACCTCAATCCTTCCCACCCTTAATATCAAAGGACTGCACAGCACAGACTATTCTACTACCTATCCCAGCACATGTTGACATAAATCCTGTGCTGGTGAAGAGGGCAGTAAAGTGTCTAATTATGGATACTCATTCTCAGCAGATGGAGGGGAGGGGTCATAACACTGAAATGGACACTACTTTCTGCTAGCTCCTGTGAAATTGCGTCTATGTCATGCCCTACAAACAGGTGGAGGATGCTTACTATCAGATTTATATTATCCATTTACAACCTCTCAAATTGGCATACCAGCCTGCTGACCACTGATCCTGAAAGTAAATCCTGAGCCAAAGTATGTTATCTGCTAGGAGATAACAAAGTTGATTTCTAGTGTGTGGGTACCTAGATTACCAGAAGCTATAAGCGTAGCATGGAAGTGTTCACTTGGACAGTCCACCCTCTCATCCAAGAGTTTTCTTGCATTCCTCTGAAAAAAATATTGAAAGAAGTTCTGAAAAGCAAAAGGTGTTTTTTTTTTTTTGTTGCTTGCTTGCTTGCTTCTCCTTCTCCTCCTCAAGAACTAGGATAAATCCATCTACATCAACGGAGCTGTAGTGGAGCGGGTATCAAGCTTCAAATTGCTTGGTGTCCACATTTCTGAGGATCTCACCTTGTCCCTGAACTCCTCCATCCTGATCAAAAAGGCACAACAGCGCCTTTATTTCCTGTACAGCATCAAGAAAGCTCACCTCTGTCCCAGGATACTGACAGACTTTTACCGCTGTACCATTGAGAGCATACTCACCAACTGCATCTCAGTGTGGTATGGCAATTGTCCCATATTGGACCGCAAAGCGCTCCAGCGGGTGGTGAAAACTGCCCAGTGGATTATCGGCACCCAATTGCCAACCATTGAGAACATCTACCATAAACGCTGCCTGGGCAGGGCGAAAAGCATTATCAAGGATGCATCTCACCCTAACCATGGACTTTTTACTCTCCTCCCATCCAGTAGGGGCTACAGGAGCCTCTGCTCCCGCACTAGCAGGCACAGGAAGAGCTTCTTCCCTGAGGCTGTGACCCTGCTGAACCAAACATCACAGCGCTAAGCAGTATTGCACCCATATTGTACTGTCTCAGTACTTGTATATTTGTGTGCTGTAGCCCTTACTTTTTATTTGCAGTTATTTTGTAAATAACACTATTCTTTGCATTTCTGGTCAGATGCTAACTGCATTTCATTGGCTTTGTATCTGTACTTGGCACGATGACAATAAAGTAGAATCTAATCTAATCTTAAATTCCCAGAGAAATAACCACAGATCAGAAAGGCATAAACATAGATATAGATCGAGTGGGCTGGTCTCCAAGAAGTAGAACTAGAATCAGACTAAACTGACTTTGTGTATAATACCAGAACATTAACCATTCAGCAGATAATATGCAGAGGAAAATACTGAACAGATCGATGGTGTTTTAAAAATAAGACCAAATTGCCAGGGAGGGAGAGAATCTGTGGGTTGTCGAATTTTGGATGAAATGTGAAGCATTTTGGGTAACTGGTCTGTGCCTTGGCTATTGCTTAGCACACGCTTGGGCTCGGTGATAGTATCAATGCGCATTTATTTTTGCTGGTGGGGGAGGGGGATTGTTGCTTGTTACTGCTTACACGCGGGGGGACTTTGGGGTTCTCACGTTTAACTGTCGTTCATTCTTTGGGGCACCTCTCTGTTTTCGTGGATGTTTGTGAAGAAAAAGCACTTCAGGATGTATATTGTATACATTTCGCTGACATTAAATTTGAACCTTTGAATCTTTGAATTTAATGGCTTCACGGAAAAACAAAAGAGAACCACTCTGAAATAAATACTAAGTATCTGAGTATCTGTTCAAGTCCCCCAGATGCAATTCTATTGTTTGCCATAGGTTGCATGCAATTATCTGAAGTCTCTGGCCGCACATTTGTGTACTGCTGATGAAACGAACAATGAGTGGGAGTAGCCCTGTCAACCTGCCCAGAGATCAAATCTAAGTTCATGCACAGTCAGAAGAAAAACTGAAATGATAGTATGTATCAGCAGGAAGCTAGTTGAATGATGAAAACCAGGAAAATATAGCTAGTTTATTCATGACAATAAAGTCAAAAATATTGTCTAAAGCAACAAGGAAAAGTTTAAAATATTGGCAGGTACCTTTAACCTGTGGGGCTGCAGGCTGCTCGGTAGGATCTGAGGAGCAACAGCAGTAAGTGTCTCCAGATACTCCAGCTCAAACTCTGTTCCTCTTCCCCACCACCCACGTCTGAAGACCAACGAGAATCACTGCAGAGCATATATAGGAGACTGAGGGAATCTTGGGTCATTTACTCCAGGAAGTAACTCCACAGTATGCGGGCAGCCATCAGAAGAAACAGCAAGTGTAGCAGTTGTTAGGAACATTTTCTTAAACAGGTACTTTATACTGTTGACTACTGGGGTTATGGTACCTTGAAACACAATATACTACAGGGTAAAGATTGGCTGAGAGTGAAGTTAGGCTAGAAATGCAGTGGCCACTACAGTTTAATATTCACAAGGAGTCATTAGATATTTGCAAATATTAACTAGCACCCCCTTGGTATATTATATACCTGGTCCCTGGGCAAAACAGAAATTATGAAGTGAACAGGAAGCGACTGGACTTGTGGAATATATCACAACCAACAATGTAGGGTGAAGAAGAGCTTGAGGTCCTACAGTGAATTTCACAAGTTGTAACCGAAGTGAGGGGTAGAAAGGAGTTTTAAAAGATCTAATACCTGGATTAATCCTGGTGCCTCCTGCGGTGAGAGCAGAAATTGAAAGAATGGACAGATTATTTGACAGTGAAAGCCTTAAACTGAACAAGGAGCACCTTAACAAGACTAGACCCATTGTCTTCCTGGGAGGTTCATTGGTGCAGTATAAATGCAGATTATGGTTAAGAGAAAAACAGGAGTGGTAGGTGGCACTAGAGGTTTGCGTGTGAACAGGAATGTCAAATGGACAAAGATACTAGAATCTGGAGCAACTCGAAAGGTCAGACAGCATCTGTGGAGGAATAGGGACAGTCAACATTTTGGATCAAGATCCTTCATTTGGACTGTCAAAAACCAGGTATGTGTGCATACTCCAAGTGTGGGAAATGAGGTTGATGAGCTGCAGATGGAATGTTATTCAATGCCAATAACATATGGCTGGCAACTGGATTAGGCACAACATATCTTGGCAAACAGCATAGAGAATAAGAAACTTAAGAAATGAGGAGACACAAGATTCTACAGATGCTAGTCATCCACACAAAGTGCTGAAGGAACTCAACAAGTCAGGCAACATCTGTGGAGGCAAAATAGATGAAACTGACAATGTAGTGGAGAAAAAGCTGGGGACTGTTCCACATAACCAATGAAAAGGCTTTGCCTCCAACTTCCACCCTGCCCTGAAATTTACTTGGTTCATCTGTGACATTTCTCTCTCCTTTCTCAATCTCTCTGTCTCCATCTCTAGAGACAGACTATCCAATGACATCTTTTGCAAACCTACTGTTATCTTGACTATATGTCTTCCCACCATTTTACTTGTAAAAATGCACCATCACATCTGTTCTCAAAATGAAGTTTTCTATTCTAGATAATCTGAGATGCCTTTTTTTCCCCCAGAGAACACAGTTTCCCTTCCACCACCATTGATGCTCTCCTTATCCACTTCTTTCCCATTTTCCACACATCTGACCAAGATGGCCACCCACTTCAATTCTTTCCCGTTTGGGTGGCTGAGTGGAGATATGTCTCTACCAAAGGAAATGTAAGGCACTCCTTCTCTCTGCTAACCATGCTAGTAACTTTCTTGTAATACCATGGGCTCTTAATTTAGTAAGAAGCCTCATGAATGGCACCTTGTCACAGACCTTCTGAAAATCCAAATATACATCCACTGCATCCCCTACCTATCCTACCTGTAACCTCCTCAAAGAATTCCAACAAGTTCGTCAGGCAAGATTTTCTCTTTCTTTCTTTATTATTCTTTTTATTGATTTAAAAGGAACATAAATACAAACAAGAGGAGAATTATCTCAAATATATATATCAATAACAATACAAATTAAAGATTGAAATAGACATTACCAAAATCATACATAGTGTTAAGCTAGTATGTAATATACAATAAAAAAGAAAACAGCTAATTCTCCCCATCAGTTCATGAAGAGGAAAGAAAAAACT